>NC_133537.1:159056414-159393199 GCF_048544455.1 Silene latifolia
CTCAAAGTGCCAGCAAATCCAATTAAGTAGTTCAAGCAGTCCAGAAAATAAAGCAACGAATCTGATTATCGATCCTTCACGAATCCGTCACCTAAAACAATTATAATATTTATAATTACTAACTACTAAATATAGAAATCTCCCAAAATAGAAGCTTTCCCGAAATACAATCCCGACACCAAACTTATGCCCAACTGATAACTAAAATAACCCGATTAGTATTTGACCCAACTTCCCAAAATAGAAGGTTACTAAAGTAGAATTTCTTAAAAAGGAAACTTTCCCGATATAGTAACTTTTCTCTTTTAACAAACCCGACTCAAAACCCGACTTGAATTATTTTAAAAGACTCGGGAATTTAAGTTAAATAACTAATATGATAAATAAAGATTAAACGAATTATACGCTTAAGAAAACCCGAATCAAATATTGAACAACTCAACGACCCGACTTAAACCCGTCTTTAATTATTTAAATAACTCGGAATTAAATTAATTAATTAATTAAGAATACAACCCATTACGAAATATAACGATTAAATCTCCGACAAACCCGTTTCAAAACTCAAAACAATTTGAATAACCCGATTAAACACAACCCACGCCTTCACTCTCACCCCCACTATTCACGCGCCACCTACACCACCACGACAACCACCAACCATGCTCCCCACTTCGACCCCACCACCAACAACCACCACCAGCCGTCGATCGTCACGGCGAGTCGAACCAGGGCTGCCATTTGGCCTGGTTCACCGCAAAGGCTCACCAAACACCCTCTGTTCTCTCCTTACTACCACCGCGACCAACACCTATAACCCGCCACACCACCACGATCCGCTCGCCGTCGCCCCACGAACCAGCACACCGTGGCACCACCATTTCGACCTCCCCCGAGTCCACGGTGGTGCCACCCCAACCTAACCATCTAAACCGCCTGAAAACCCCTGCTTAAACACGTTTACTACCCCCTGTCGATGCCGCCTTGCACAACCACTAACACCACCTATAACCACCCTAACCACCACCACTACACTCGTCACTAACCACCCTACCCATATACCCCGTCAACAACCACCAGAAATGCCCCTATCAAACACGCAACCACCCACAAAACCCGACATAAATGCGAAAACAGAGGGGAGAGGTTGAATCCTTACCTTTCCGTCACCACCACCGCCTATGAACATCGACAACCGCCCCTAGCTCTTCCTTGCAGCACTGACGACAACCAAGCTCACTCTCTCTCTCTCTCTATGTGTGAAAAGTTGAGGTTTGGTGTTGATGAAGGATGGAGGCGTGAGGGAGGCGGGTTGAGGGAGAGAACTATTAGGGTTAGGGTATACTATTAGGTTTAGGGTTTAGGGTTAAATGGGCTGAACATGTTAATGGGCCAACTCAAATGGGTCAGCTCACATTTCGAATTCCATATAAACCCGTCTCAAATAACTTACGATAGCTTAATGTAATTATCGACTCAACTATTATCCCGACATAATTAGTAATATAAAATACATAATAATTAATATATAATAATATCCGTTTAATCGATTATATAAAATACGGGGTATTACAGTCTTCCCCCCTTAAAATGAACTTCGTCCCGAAGTTCGCTCCCGCACCCAAACCTCAGAAGGGTATTGCATATCGTACTTACGGACGTCACGCATTTCTAACACGGTTAACACACACTTTTGACGCATCAATTAAATATAACAAATACGAAATGTTACATTCTGCCCTCCTAAAAATAAACTTCGTCCTGAAGTTTAACTCGTCTTCACTTAACCCAACTAACTACGACTAATGATTACCTGAGAACACAAATGTATAACAACTAAATAATCACTTGAGAACACCGTCATCTTCCATCTAAATTCCGATCTCAACTCAAGTAACTCCATAACCATGGTCTCACTGGACCGCAAATGTAACTCGGCACAAAGGCCCCACAACTCATAACTCAATACCAGTAGTTTAACTTATACTCTCCTTTTACACCTCAACCAACTAATGAAGTATGAATAAAACATATAGAACTCATTTGCATAGGTACCCCACAACGAAACATCTACTTGATCAAAACCGCCATCTACAAACAAGTGCAGTATAAACATTAAGATTTTACAATCCTACCCGACTAGAAACATGGTTACGTCCTCGTAACCTCTTTTCAATTTTCATATACCTATGCAAAAAAAATCATTATCAATCACATGTGACAGGAAAGAATACATGATAAGAGATTGCGCATCAACATTAAGGTCGAAACAAGGTTTTATTAAGGAATTAACTGATTGTCAACAAGTAACATTTATTACTAGCTCATGCTTAACTTAAAAACACAACATCAAACTAAAAGATCAACAAGAAAGGAACCAAGGTTTACACGGTTTCACAACTAAACAAATTTGATGATCAATTATAGACTATGAACGAGCGAGAGCAAAATCAACAAAACAATTTAAGAACTTCTCACATTTGTAAACATATCACAGAAATAGATTTACCACTACTATCTAGCACAATCACAGGGTCCTATTGACATGTCCATACAACCATTTACTCACTCACTGGTTTAGGTCACGAATTAGGTCGATGAATTTAAGCAATTAACAACATACTCATAATTCATATTTTAAATTATAAAAATTGTTTGCACGATATCAATTCCGAAAACATGTTTCCCAATAAAAGTAACTACATATGATCTATGACAACGACAACATTACTTCCATATCACCCTATGTTTCACATTTTAGCAATCATATCATTCAATTGTGTCCAGCAACTTAGTATAATTCATTTTCAAAGAAAACAAAAGATATTGTATAAATAGTTTAAACATATACATTTGCCATCATATACTTTGTAGAACACTAGCTATGATAAAAGATTAGCAACTTGAACAACTTCCCTGATTTGCACGATTTGAATAGTTAGGCAACTCGTGGCTCAATTAAATGTAACCATAATGACTATCATTTAAACCAATGCATATCAAGTGAATCATCAAAAGAGGTATCCCATTATAATTGCCAACATAGTTATCATAAACAATCTTTATTAAAATATAATTGATAGTAACGACTCGAGAATATAGATATGTCAGATGTCGTGTTACGATTGCAAGAATCACTTTAGCATTTTATGACAATATAATAACGAACATATCCAATAAGAAATAACTCACTGTTTATTATCATGTTATAGATTTAGGTTCAACTGAAATAATTTAATGTGATGAAGGTAATAAATATAACTATTGACACACAACTCATATGAAAGACATTAGAACTTAGATGCATCCTACATGTGTGAACATTTAGACATACTCATTACTATCATCCATGTGTAAACATTTAGACATAATTATTATAATTATTCATGCGAGTATATTAGAACAATCAAATTAACTTTTAACGCCATCAACTTTACCAAGATATGACAATATAGTTTTATTTTTATTTATATCCGACCACTATGCAAATATGATGAACATACTAGAGATATTACAACATGCCAAACATATATAAAATATGCAACAACTGGACTCGTATAAAATATTTCACCCTTGATTAAGAATCAATTTAAGCTATTCAATTTCACTCATACTATCATGCCAACAATGTTATCAACTAGACTTTAATTTTATCACTTGTTAAGATACACAACTACCGAACATGCGTGCTACTATCATCGTATAAGGACATTATAAATTCACATTACTAAAGCTCATGAATTAACCAAACAATCGTATGAAAATTCAACATAGAACGCACATTGTAAATGTTTTGATTCACGTTGTAACTTCCAAAATTCACGAATAAATAACCGTTCGATTGAAACTCGATTCATATTACTTTTATAAAATACGGAGAGTAAAAAAAACACAGGGGAAAAAGAATTAGGTCTAAAGTACAAGAATTCCATTTTTAAAGGATGTTACAACTCAGTTGGTCCAAACAAACATGTGACAAAGAATTGGTCCAAAACTTGGGTCGGCTTTGCAAAATTTATTATTTAATATAGAGACATCAAGATTTTTCGTGGCTTATCAATTTGAAAACATATGCGAATTTTATGATCGATGGAGTTGGAATTATGCGAAATTATTAATACAATCTAAATGAGGATTTTTACAAAATCGTTGGTCAAAACATCATGCATTTAAACTTCCCGACCACAGACCCACTAAAATATTTATTACTCCTAATCCGTATATCCTATAAGCATGAAACCAACGCCAAATGAACACTAACTCCCAAGGCTATTTCTCATAAAATTTCCATCCATAGGCAATAAACGGAAAAGAGATGGCAGTAAGGTCAATTAAAGAGTAAAATCAAACAAAACGCGTTTCAGCACTAAGTCGTTCATTTTCTATGTTTCAAACTCTTACAACCATACTATCGAAACTAACTCATCCTAACTTAAATCTCACACTGTACTTACGCAAACATCTATCCCATAGAATCCCTTTGCATCTCGATCTACTCCGTACATCTAAATCACGATTGCTATGACTATAAACATGCAATTTAACAGTGTTTCTAATTACTATCATAAGACTATACTAGCATGGCTTTGGGATCACATAACCGCATATTACTAGACATAATAGTACTATCAGCACATCATTCAACATCCACCTAGGTAACTATCATCGACTCGCAATTATTTTAATGCTCACGACTAGCACAACACTTCATTGATTATTAACCTGAACTCGAAATTTTATTTCTCATCTCCCTAACATCACATGATCACGCCATCATTCATACAAAATACTTACCGTAGCGTTGTCCTGCAGAATGGTTAGAATATATAGGTCTCAAGGTATAATCAACTCTTTTATGCAATAATCAATGTATCAATCAGTTAACACTTAGGCAACGATATGTGAATTTCATGTTCAACCTCAAGCAACTTTTCTACCCTTTCTCTCATATACACTCAGGGTTTCCGGGTCAAACCGAGAGGGTCTGGTTCGGTGTGAGGGGCCCCTAACTCATACCTTACCTTAGTGTGCCCCTAACGATTCTATCCGGGGTTCATTTTAATTAGACACATCCTAGGTTCATTGGGCTCATTGGTTTAGGCCTGAGGATCGTTCGCTCTGATACCACTTTGTAACACCCCGGTTTATAAAAGAAGCCTTCGTCAAGACATTCCCTAATAAACCGGACTGTTACCATCTCGGTTTCCCGAGGTAGTGAATAACAAATTAAACTCCAAGGCAATTTATATAATTATTTTTAACTGAATTATTACAAAACCTCTTTACGTCAAATTACAAGAACTAACATAAATAAAAGTGAAAGTCTTCTAGATGATGATCTAGCTACTAAGTCGTCTGATCCAGTGTCTCACGCCCATCCAGCTCCCGTTCTATCTCTTAACCTGTCAAGTCTGCTCGCCAATATTTGGGTCATCACAGGTGTTCATGAATACACAGGGTCAACCACGAGGTTGAGTAGGGAAAACAATAAAACAACAAAATATGATATGCATGCTCCTCTGTCACCTCCATCTCCATCTCAACTTATATCTCATATCTCATATCCCGGACAACCCTGACCATACCGATCCCGGTAGACTATATATATCGACCGTAGCCGATCCGCACTCGCTTTTGAGGACACCAGGGCAAGTCTGCGAGAACCCTTTGGGCCTTATCACAACTCACATCGTATCTCAACATCGTCACTCCTACACCATCCTCCAACTCCAATGCATATGAAATGCTCAACGAAATTAATGCAACACAATATATATATATTAATGAATGAAATCATGCCGGCCTACCGAATGTTGTGATAACAAACTCAACACGATCACTTGATCAATCACCTTCCCGTATATGAATCATAACGTAAATCAACAACCACGAATCAAGTCAACACAATTCAACAACAACGATAATAGGTCAAGTGTATTTCCCTACCTCAAAGTGCCAGCAAATCCAATTAAGTAGTTCAAGCAGTCCAGAAAATAAAGCAACGAATCTGATTATCGATCCTTCACGAATCCGTCACCTAAGACAATTATAATATTTATAATTACTAACTACTAAATATAGAAATCTCCCAAAATAGAAGCTTTCCCGAAATACAATCGCGACACCAAACTTATGCCCAACTGATAACTAAAATAACCCGATTAGTATTTGACCCAACTTCCCAAAATAGAAGGTTACTAAAGTAGAATTTCTTAAAAAGGAAACTTTCCCGATATAGTAACTTTTCTCTTTTAACAAACCCGACTCAAAACCCGACTTGAATTATTTTAAAAGACTCGGGAATTTAAGTTAAATAACTAATATGATAAATAAAGATTAAACGAATTATACGCTTAAGAAAACCCGAATCAAATATTGAACAACTCAACGACCCGACTTAAACCCGTCTTTAATTATTTAAATAACTCGGAATTAAATTAATTAATTAATTAAGAATACGACCCATTACGAAATATAACGATTAAATCTCCGACAAACCCGTTTCAAAACTCAAAACAATTTGAATAACCCGATTAAACACAACCCACGCCTTCACTCTCACCCCCACTATTCACGCGCCACCTACACCACCACGACAACCACCAACCATGCTCCCCACTTCGACCCCACCACCAACAACCACCACCAGCCTGGTCGACTGCCGCCGGCAAGTCGAACCAGGGCTGCCATTTGGCCTGGTTCACCGCCAAGCCTCACCAAACACCCTCTGTTCTCTCCTTACTACCACCGCAGCCAACACCTATAACCTGCCACACCACCACAGTCCTGCTCGCCGTCAGCCCACGAACCCAAACACCGTGGCACCACCATTTCGACCTCCCCCGAGTCCACGGTGGTGCCACCCCAACCTAACCATCTAAACCGCCTGAAAACCCCTGCTTAAACACGTTTACTACCCCCCTGTCGATGCCGCCTTGCACAACCACTAACACCACCTATAACCACCCTAACCACCACCACTACACTCGTCACTAACCACCCTACCCATATACCCCGTCAACAACCACCAGAAATGCCCCTATCAGACACGTAACCACCCACAAAACCCGACATAAATGCAAAAACAGAGGGGAGAGGTTGAATCCTTACCTTTCCGTCACCACCACCGCCACCCTAGCCGCCTATGAACGTCGACAACCGCCCCTAGCTCTTCCTTGCAGCACTGACGACAACCAAGCTCACTCTCTCTCTCTCTCTATGTGTGAAAAGTTGAGGTTTGGTGTTGATGAAGGAGGGAGGCGTGAGGGAGGCGGGTTGAGGGAGAGAACTATTATGGTTAGGGTATACTATTAGGTTTAGGGTTTAGGGTTAAATGGGCTGAACATGTTAATGGGCCAACTCAAATGGGTCAGCTCACATTTCGAATTCCATATAAACCCGTCTCAAATAACTTACGATAGCTTAATGTAATTATCGACTCAACTATTATCCCGACATAATTAGTAATATAAAATACATAATAATTAATATATAATAATATCCGTTTAATCGATTATATAAAATACGGGGTATTACATTTATAGTTAACTAATTTGCTAATGTGGGGTACATTTAGGACAGGGTAAGGGGTTGTGGGGGTGGGTCCTTATTATATTATAGATGATTTGAAGGATGGATTTACTTTGTGTTGAGTGTGCTTTATTATTATAGATTATTTGAGGTGAAGTGAGGTGACCTTTTTGTGTTAGGATGAGGTTTTCTTAGAAGTATGTATGCTAAGTAAGGGGGTATAGTGTAGTAATTTAACTGTACCTGCCATAAACAGTTGGCTAAGAAACTAGCTTCTGTGTTTACATATAAAAGAGTGGTTGCACAGGGTTAAAATATACCAACCTTCTAATTAATTTAGAGGTTTGGGTGGTAAGTTTTTTTCAACAGTCATCCCAGTTCATCCTTTTAGATTTAGCTCCCTTTTTGGGTCTGTGCTAATTTTTGTGTCGTTGCCTGCATGGGAATAACTTGAGGAAAAGTTCAGGGAGGCTTCTTGGCAGGTAAAGAACAAAAGGGAAATCAGTGTGGTTAAAGTTTCACTATGAGTTCTGTTATTGTTATGTGTGGTTATGTCTTAGTTGTGTTTGATTGTTATATGCTGTCATGGTTTGATGCTTAGCTTTAGATAGTCGTCTTGCAAAATTGTTCAGGATCCTGCATTCGTAGTTTCAATTATTTTCCTTTAAATGTTGTTGTGGTGGATTCTTTGCAATTTGTCTTCTATTTTGGGGGATGGTGGGTGCAATTGCATGTTTAAATAAGCAACCAGCCTTAGATTGGAAGGGTACTAAGTGTATTCTAACAGGATGGGATGACCGATGTGTCAACTCTTGTTCAGTGGGTGACAATTTATGTGAGTTGTTTTGTTACTATTTGGTATGCCTGTTTGATTCTTGGTGAATTTGTCGGTAGCGTAAACAAAGCGCTAGGGTCTTCATTGGCATATTAGTGATTGTGTGCTTGAATTGTTTAATAGTTAGCTTTAGATGGCCAGGTTGATACATTGTTGCTGCGCATGTTTATGGCTTCCTTACCTTGGGAATTACCTTTCAATTATGATTGTTGACGCTTAAATATTTTCTCTTCAAAATTTCAAAAATTATAGGTTTGCTGAGGTTCAAATAGTTGTTTGGTAGGTCATAATGTATGTGGTTGGTTATATGGGAAACTGGTGTCGGTGTTGGCTGCGCTGTCCTTCCTTAGGTAATTTATTATTTGGAGTGTAGGTCAAACCAGGGTTCCTGCAGACAACATGCATTAGGCTGCGTAGTTTTTGAGCGCATTAGATGGGGCTCGTCCAGACGGTCATCTTTTTGAAAGTTGGGTGAGTATATTTCTGTGTGAAAAAAAAAACTTTGTGATGGGTGGGTGGTTAGATTAGTTGTCCGCGCTGAGATGTGCATTTATCAACATGGGCAAAGAGGAGGAGTATCAGACACTAAGTCAGGATGTCAGGGGATTTTGCTGTTCAGCTGATTTAAGGGTATTTGGTAATTCGGTTGTTTATAGGCTTCTTTGTTCATGTGTGTTAGGTGGCCATTTCCTTTAATAAAAGTAGCTAGAGTATTAGGTGTGGAATGCTTTTGAGTAGGAATTCATGAAATGCCTTATAGGTTGTTTTTCAAATGGCTGAGGAAAAGAAGGAATTGAGTGTTTCTTTCAGGGGTCTATTTACTGAAATTACAAATGCACTGGGTTGACCATAGCCGATGTATAGCCATGCCAACCTAAACCTCAATCAAGCAAACTTGGTTCTACACAGGGGTCCTGGTCCTGCAGCTTATTTATTCAAAGGTGAAAAAAAGGAATTTATGCACGAATCTGAGGAACACGCTGCTGAACAAGTTGTGGACTTTCTTGTTAAAAAAAAAACAGGTTATCGTCGATGATTTCAACCTGCAACGTCGGGCCAAATATAAGGCTGTCTGTAGCTTCTTTCAACAGAAGCGGAATGCGCTGCGGTGTGCTGAGTGAGGACCATCTACTGGTAGGGTGATGTACCATCGTCCTAAAAAAATAGTTGTGCCTGATTTCCTGCCAGTTATAGTCATTGCTGACTTATGGGACATCTGGCTTCAGATAGTTGTTGCATATGACGTGACTGTTGATAAAATGGACTTTATTACGCACACAGACGGCCGATATGTTTGTTGTTTCACAGTTGTTTAGGACAAACACCCTTTTAGGGAAAGATACTTCATTAGCGACAACAAGGAAACTGTCGACAAGGCCAGACAAAGTTTAGCCAAGAAAGCAATATATTATTTTTCAACCATTTATGGTTTTACTGTGGAAGATGCCAACTTCAACAGGATGCTGTATTCCCAGATTTAGCGTGGGTTTCAGCGAGGGAGGTACAGATCTGTCAAGGCGAAATAGATTTACGTGGCCTATAACTTGGAGTCTGTCCCTATGTTTATTCCAGAAGGGGTCAGCACAACTGAAGGAGCTGGCTATGGCATACACACTGGTTTAACACTCCCACCACCTCCTAAAAAAACAAGGGTCATTTGTAGAAATAGTTTTTTAGGCGTTGGCCTGAATGATAAAGACAACCCAAAACCCAGTGTTGATGCTATTCTGTTTGATGGAGAAGCGGAAGCCAGCCGGCGTAATAAAAAACCTTAGGAAATAGCGGATTTGAGTGTTATCCTTTGTAGTCGAGAAGTAGTGGATGTAGTACTATGTGTGGGCTATGTGTCTAAATAATTACTGCCTTATAAAAGGCATATGATACTGTGGAATGGGCATTTGTTGAGCAACTGTTAGATATGCTTAGATTTCCTGCTGGTTTTAAAGATATGGTAATGCAATGCATTACTACTGTAACTTTTTCCTTGGCAATTAATGGGGATATGTTTGGATACTTCAATGGTAAAAGAGGTTTGAGACAAGGGGATCCACTCTCCCCCCTTGTTTTTACTCTATGTATGGAATACCTGACAAGGAGTTTGAAGTATGCAGCTGCAAAATACAACTTCCATTACCATCCTCTATGCAAGCAACAGAAATTGGCAAGTTTGATGTTTGCTGATGATGTTCTGCTGTTTAGTAGAGGGGACACAGAGTCTATGATGCTGTTACTCAAGTCCTTTTCTACATTCTCAAAGGCATCTGGGTTGAAAGTGAGTGCATCAAAGTCTAATGCTTATTTTAAAGGTGTACCAGAGCCTATTAAACAAGATATACTCAGTGTTTCTGGGTTTGCAGAAGATACCCTTCCTTTCAAGTACCTGGGAATGCCAATCCAAACTACTAGATAGAAAAAGAAAGACTGTGAATGCTTGGTGGAGAAAATATGCAGTAGAATAAACGGCTATGGGGCAAGAAAATTCTCTTATAGTGGGAGGCTAGTCTTGGTGCAGGCAGTTTTGTCTTCTTTACACTCATACTGGGCTTCCATGTTTGTCCTGCCTAAGGGAATCATAGCTAGAATTGAGGCTACTTGTAGGAATTTCTTGTGGGACAATAGTGCAGATTATAGAAGGGTCCCTTTGGTGGCGTGGGACAAGGTCTGTAGATCAAAAGAAGAAAGGGGTCTTGGTCTTAAGAATCAGGAAAACATGAACAAAGCTATGGTTGGGAGATTAGTGAATTGGATAGCGGAAAAGAAGGATACAATCTGGGTTAAATGGGTGCAACAGAACTACCTGAAAGGGACAGACTGGATGGTTTACACTCCTGCTGCACAGTCTAGCTGGGTATGGAGAAGAATTTGTAGGGTTAAACAGGAGCTACTTCCTGGTTATACTGATGGACAATGGACTGTACAGGGGAAGGAATACTCAGCTGCTGTATGTTATAAGTGGCTACAAGGAAGTGTACCAAAAGTGCCGTGGGCTAGGCTAATCTGGAATGGTTGGGTGCTACCTAAACATCAGTTCTTTGGTTGGCTGTATGCACAGGGGGCAATCAGAACTAATGACATGCTAGTGAAGTTTGGTATGGATATTGATGATACCTGTTTCCTATGTGCTCAAGCTACTGAAGGGGCAGATCACTTATTCTTTGAGTGTGCTTAAAGTAAGCAGGTTATCTGCTGCATCAATCAGAAATTGAAATGCCAGTTTCCAGACAGGCAAGTCCTTGATTCGTGCCTGCAAAGTACTGGAACTAAGATGCAGATAGGAGTCTAAGCAGCTGTGATCTGGGGGGCTATGTATCAAATTTGGCAGGAAAGAAACAAGTGCAGATTGGATGGGGTGCTAACTAGGCCAGAGGCTTGTGCTGAGAAGATTATAGAGGTTGTGAAAGCTAGAATTAGAGGAAGAGATTTTCAGCATATGACTAAGGAAGAGATAAATTGGCTTAAGCATAAGAATTATATGTAATAGAAAGCTACTTATTGACTACATAATCAACCTTCTTTTGATATATATAATACATACACACATTTCACCAAAAAAAAAAAATTTACTGCCTTATAATGTGTTTAGCAAACATTTTGTGTGTAGCAGTTAGTATTGTTTACTGAATTGGTCTGTGATGGTTAACGATCTTTTGTACCCCTAAATGGCAATGTATGGACCTATAACTGCTCTTTTGCTATGAGATGTTGTTCTATTTAAAGTGTTATGTAACGCAATTAGTACTGATGAGTCATAATTATATACATATTTATGCCTCCTCTTAATTGCTTTTGATACAGTTTTCGTGCTAAATTATTTTAATTACATGCCTTTTATGCTAGAATGTCGATACTTCTTCTTTTTTATGTTTAATGCATGAATGATGCATTTGAGGAGTAAATGAATGAAATGGGCATCGCGGAGTGGGCATGAAGGGATACATGAAGCATGGCATAAGAATCCATAAGAATAAAGGAAAAGAAGTTAAGAAGAAAACACGAAGAAAAGAGGTTCTTATTACTACTGCCTACTTTGAAGAGCCATATCTCGGGTTCTGGAAAGCTTATCTTCTTAGCTTTCCAACGCCATGAAAATCGCTTGTTTCTGACAGTAACGAAGAAATGGCTGCTGTTTGAAGTTCAGTGCGTGAAGCAGGAACTTGGTTCCTCGATCAAGTACAGTGAGGCTCGATCGAGGAACCTCCATAATCAATTAAAATTCGCAATGTCGAGAGTTGGAGTTCCTGAACTTTGGTGCCTCGATCGAGTAAGACCGGGCTCGATCGAGGAAGTGGTGACTCGATCGAGTAGGCCTAGGCTCGATCGAGGAACCATTATTTTCTATAATTCCCGCAATTTTCCTTAAGTCGGTTATGTTTTATTATAAATAACTAAACTCGTATCCTAGATTAATTATGCTTTAATTTCCGTATTTTAGTATAGCTACCTTAGAAAACTCTCTCAAATACGTAGTTTAGTTTATATTTATTGTTCTTCCTTCCAGATCTAAACGTTGCTATTTTACTGTATTGTTCTAATCTTTCAATAATTATTATTTCAATTACTTGTTCATATTTATTATTGTTCATCATGTTTTCCATTATTATTATTATTATTATTATTATTATTATTATTATTATTATTATTATTATTATTATTATTATTATTATTATTATTATTATTATTATTATTATTATTATTATTATTATTATTATTATTATTATTATTATTATTATTATTATTATTATTATTATTATTATTATTATTATTATTATTATTATTATTATTGTTCCTTCCTTTAATATGAGTAGCTAAATCTTCTATCTAGGGTAAAAGGGGATCTAGGTTGTTAGAAGGGGATTAAACTAATGAATTGATAGTTAATATTGCTTATTTGTTGTTGTTCATGTTATTGGTCTTCATCTAGTAAATTAATTACTGGCCAGGGTTAATTGGCTAGTATAGCGAATTTAGACTTTCACCGACTGGGTTAGAATCAACATAGGCCACAATAACTGAATAGAGATAATTTAATGATAGCGATTGCATATTAATTTAGATCTAAAGGAATGTTGAATCTATCGATCATATAACCTTAAGCAACATAATTAGCTCTATCCATGAATTAAATCACACCCCGTATGACTGCCTAGTGAACCCGAATCCCTAGACTCTTTAATATTATTGTTATTCATCTTTTATTTACTTTGCAATTAGCCGTTAGAAATCAAATCAAACAAACCCCCACAATTGCTTACCTTAAGACATTCTAAACATCAATAAACTAGATAATCACCGCCTCCTTATGGATTCAACCTTGACTTACCGCTAGCTATCTTGTTAGTAGTAGTATAGGATTTATTTTGACTAAGGCAAACAACTGAAAATAACCTTATCAATTTTGGCGCCATTGCCGGGGAGGCAACAATTGTTTAGTTTGTCTCTGTTTATTTTTGTCTTTTGTTTCAGGGAACTTCAGTTCCTTGAGGCAGTTTTATCTTTTCTTGTTGTTTTCGTGTATGCCCATGTCTAACAGGTTAGAGATTATACCTTTTTATCCCGAGCTAGAAAAGACTTTTCGGTACAGACGAAAATTTCAAAGAGAAGTAAGTCAAGTGGAAGACTTGAGTACACTTGACTAGGAGCGGTATACTTTTGCAGAAGATTCATCCTTAGAAGAGGACACTCTTATTTATGTAGTTGTGATTTCTACAACACCAAAGATGCCTACATTAGCAAGTCACTACAAATCCACGGTTGCTTCTATTCCTAAAGGCTTCAAACTCCCTACCACTGATCCATGGAGCAAGGAAGTGGATGAGATAGAGAAGCTTATATATGGAGATGATCCTCCTCCTAAGATGGTTTAAAGATGTGATGAGAGTATTGACATAGAAGCCGAGTTGAATGCTTTAGGGGCAGAAATATTCAAAGAGGAGCCAGTCAAAGTCCTTGATGAAGCTCCTATGACGGATGAAGTGCCCTATCTTCTACCAAGTCAAGATGACATGAAAAACAATGACAATTGCTCATATTTTACTTTAGATTTTGAGTTTGATGAGCAAGAACTTTATTTGTCATTTATTTTCTTTGCTTGGACTATTTATTGGTGTTACTTATGCTTGTGTGTAGCACACGCGCTACTTTTTGATTTACTTTTACGAGCTTTACCTTATATTGATTATGATTTGTGTGCGCATTTGTTTTAATGCACTACTACAAATCCAGGCAACTACAACGCCCCTTTTACAACACTTATCCACGAAAATCACCATAAGACGTTGTAGAACATATGGCGCGAATTTTACTAAAATTAGTTACAACGGTTATGGTTCCATAACCGTTGTTATAGGTTTTAACAACGGGTCAAACATGCACAACCGTTGTTAATAATTTGGCGCAAAGTTAGTGAAAAGTAATTACAACGGTTATTTATAAACCCGTTTTTAATACTTTTTAACAACGGTTTACTATGGACCCGTTGTTAATACATTCTGTAATGACAATGGATTTTTGTTCAACAACCGTTGTCAATACTTTCCATACTATAAACCACACAAACACAGATCAGCTACAGCCACAAAACACAAACCTAACACAAACACAAACAAACACAAACAAACACAAACACAAACACACGCACACTTTCTCATTGTCTCTTTCTCTCTTTCTCATCGTCGCTTTATCATCTCGCCGTCACTGTTGGTTTCATCATCTCTTATTTTCTCTAATTATCAGGGAAATATGCATGATTTAATTTAGGTTTTGTCATCTCAGTCATTATTTTCTTTCTCTAATTATTTCATTTGCATGTGTTTTTATCGATCATTATGTTCTTTCTCTAAGTATTATTCGCTTAATTAGTTTTGACACTGTTGTTTTCCTGCGTTTATTAGCTTGTAAAACAAATTAAATAAAATAAAACAAAGAAGAAGCAAGATGATAGAGAGGAATGCATGATAAACTTAATTAATATATATATATATATATATATATATATATATATATATATATATATATATATATATATATATATATATATATAAATACATAAATACATAAATTAAAAAACGAATTACATTGATAAAAATGCAATTCTTAGATATGCATAGAGAGTCTCATTCTCTTCTATGATATCCATCCTCTCCTCCTTAGCTATTTGGAGGTTTCGTTCAGCAGTTGCTATATCGTCATATAGCTGCAACAACTGCTGCTCTGTCAAGCCATTTTTTTTGGCGTCCTTGAGTGCGGATTGAGCTTCATCTAAGTAGCTCCTGAACCTGTCCTCGATGTCCAGCAACCGGCGGATGAAACTCCTGTTGTGCTCGGTCATAGTAACAGTCTTATGGATGGTATCATTCATTGTTGACGAAGTTTGGAGTTTGTTTGAAAGATTTAGGGTTTGGAGTTTGTTTTAGCAGTTAGGGTTTGGAGATATATAGTGAGATAATGGAATGGTGGTTGAGATAATACATATATTTATACTAAGTAATGTGTCTTTTGAGTTGTTTTTTAATTAATATATGTTTAGAAAGTTGTGCCATCATATCTCTGCTTCAAATCTTATAACCCTTCTCATTCCATATATTGTCCATTCATATGCAGGAATTGGCAGTAATAATGCATGCAACGGAATTATAACGAGCCGTAATAATGCATGCATCTAGTAATATTTAATTTAATTTTTTTTTTTTTTTAAAATAAACAACGGTTATTTAAAAATAAACCCGTTGTCTTTAGTTATAACAACGGTTTTTTATACTGTAACCGTTGTTATAACTTTCCCACCAAAATTTAGTCACCCTTTCCACAAAGGTTTTTTCTACTTTAAACCGTTGTTAATAGTTTTCACAACCGGTTTCTTAGAAAAACCAACCGTTGTTAAAACCTACTACAACGGACGCTTTAACAACGTCCCCTTGTTTATATAACAACACTTTTTAACCGTTGTTATAGCCTGTATCTATAGTAGTGGCAGAGTATATGCTCGTCAGGATGGTTCCTCGATCGAGTGGCATGAGGCTCGATCGAGTAACCATGTTTTTGGTGTTTATTTCGTAGCTGACTTGATGTGGAATTGCGGGGTTGATTATTTCTCCTATTTTGCAGCTGGTTTGGGGGAATCATAAGCTCTTACCCGGTATTATCTTCCCTTGTACCTTCTTTAATAGTATTATCTATTTCTTTTCCATTTCTTTTGTTAGTTGTGTCCTTTAGGTTGCTGGTGATTTTTGTGTGATTGCTATGCTATAGGCATCACAATGAGGACACTGTGACATTTCGGTTTGGGGAGAAGTCTTTATTTATGTTGTGTGATTTAATTATGTTGTGTGAATTTATATATAAAAATCCATAAAAATTAAAAATTTTCAAAATACAAAAAACATGTTTTTTCCTTTGTTTTAGGTCGAGTCTTGGTGAATTTAATAACAATGATGTTAAATTGCGTTGTTTTTGCATTGGAATCCCAAATAGTTGTTCATGTACTTTGTTTTGACTCGTTAACCATGGAAACAAAGCTCATAATTCAAGTCTTAACCGTATTGACATGCCTTATATTGATTAGATTTGACACAATTATGTTGGTAAACTACTTAAATTCCGAGGTCTATAGAGCTTTCTAGGCCAGGAACAACAATAAACTGGTCTCATTTGTCAAATAGGCTTGAGTGTGGTTTTTCCTTGTGGAATATGTAATATCAAACTGCATAAGTGTGACATTGATTTCTTGATACTTCTATTGCTTTCATTTGACTAAGTACATGTAGATAGGCGATTCTTACCATTCAAATAAGCCTTTCAATTTACCCTTTTTGTTAGCCCGTTTGAACCCTTGTAGCCAATCTTAAATTACATCATATGAGCTACAATCCAAAAATTTGCCTACCTTATCGGGACAGTCGCAGTTGCTTGTTTATCATGTCTATTTTACTACTATAGTTGGGATTGGGACTATTATTGTCAAATGTGGGTGTAGTAGAATTATTTAGCAATTGTGTTATATCCTTGTGTTGGAAAAAGGAAAAATATGAAGCAAAAGAAAAGAAAAAGAAAAGAAAAAGAAAAAAATCAAAAAAAGAGAATTGAAAGAAGAAAAGAAAAGAAATTTATTGCTTCATTTGGTTTTGTCAAGGATTAAAAGGATGGTTGTTAGAGTCTAATGCATAATTGGAGAGTAGTTTGTTAGCTCTCATTTGTTGTAAAGTTGAGATCATTTCTCTAAGTTGGGTTCATTTGTTATTTTAAGATTTGGTTTCGGTTTTGGTTAGCGCTGCGACTACCGTCTTAGCTCCAAATATCCATAACGTGCTTTGGCACAAACCATTTCTATCCCTTTAATCCATTTGCCATCCTTATTGTCCTTGATACATGTACTTTTGTCTGCATATGATGATTGCATATTAGTTGGGGAAATCCCTATCACATTAGATTGCATGCATGTTTCATAAGTTGAGTGAGTGTTTCTACTTCTTTCTGTCATCATATATAACTCACCCTTATAGTTATGAGTGCATGAGTGAATCCGTGAGAATCCGACTAATTTATCTTGCAAGATCGAAAGGTATTTGGCATTTGTCTATAGTATGGTGACTTGAGACTTGAGCTACGTTTTCTATTTCCCGTACCTTTGAATTTGTTTTATTGGTACACTTTAGTCATTACTTTGCTATAGATATGGATGGCTTGGAATTTGTATGTGCATTAAACATTAGCTCTGAGCTGTTTATTCACCATTTGTATGATTGCCTTTTGTATTGTGTGTTACTTTGCTTGAGGACCATCAAAGAGATGGTTTGGGAGAGTTTGATGAGTGATAATTATATACATATTTATGCCTCCCCTTAATTGTTTTTGATACAGTTTTCGTGCTAAATTATGTTAATTACATGCCTTTTATGTTAGAATGTCGATACTTCCATTTTTTATGTTTAAAGCAGGAATGATGCACTTGAGGAGTAAAGGAATGAAATGGGCATCGCGGAGTGTGCATGAAGGGATACACGAAGCATGGCACGAGAATCCATAAGAATGAAGAAAGAGAAGTTAAGAAGAAAACACGAAGAAAAGAGCTTCTTATTACTAGTGCCTACTTTCAAGAGCCATATCTCGAGTTCTACAACTGATTTTTAAGTGATTCTAACTGGCGGTGAAAGCTTATCTTCTTAACTTTCGAACGCCATGAAAATCGCTTGTTTCTGACAAGTAACGAAGAAAAGGCGGCCGTTTGAAGTTCAGTGCGCGAAGCAGGAACTTGGTTCCTCGATCGAGTACAGTGAGGCTCGATCGAGGAACATCCATAAGCAATTAAAATTCGCAATGTCGACAGTTGGGGTTCCTGAACTTTGGTGCCTCGATCAAGTAAGACCAAGCTCGATCGAGGAAGTGGTGACTCGATCGAGTAGCCCTAGGCTCGATCGAGGAACCATTATTTTCTATAATTCCCGCAATTTTCCTTAAGTCGGTTATGTTTTATTATAAATACCTAAACTCCTATCCTAGGTTAATTATGCTTTAATTTCCATAGTTTAGTATAGCTACCTTTGAAAACTCTCTCAAATACTTAGTTTAAGTTTATATTTATTGTTCTTCCTTTCGGATCTAAACTTTGCTATTTTACGGTATTGTCCTAATCTTTCAATAATTATTATTTCAATTACTTGTTCATCTTTATTATTGTTCATCATGTTTTCCATTATTATTATTATTGTTCCTTCCTTTAATATGAGTAGCTAAATCTTCTATCTAGGATGAAAGGGGATCTAGGTTGTTAGAAGGGGATTAAACTAATGAGTTGATAGTTAATGTTGCTTATTTGTTGTTGTTCATGTTATTGTCCTTCATCTAGTAAATTAATTACTGGCCAGGGTTAATTGACTAGTATAGCAAATTGAGACTTTCACTGACTGAGTTAGAATCAATATAGGCCACAATAACTGAATAGAGATAATTTAATGATAGCGATTGCATGTTAAATTAGATCTAAAGGTATATTGAATCGATCGATCATATATCTTAAGCAACATAATTAGCTCTATCAATGAACTAAATCACACCCCGTATGACTGCCTAGTGAACCTGAATCCCTAGACTCTTTAATATTATTGCTATTCATCTTTTATTTACTTTGCAATTAGCTGTTAGAAATAAAATCAAACAAACCCCCACAATTGGTTACCTTAAGACATTCTAAACATCAACAAACTAGATAATCACCACCTCCCTGTGGATTCGACCCTTACTTACCGCTAGCTATCTTGTTAGTAGTAGTATAGGATTTATTTTGACTAAGGCAAACGACTGAAAATAACCTTATCAAGTACCTTTGTAGTAAAATGGTTTTACGCATGTTGAGTAATCACTGTACTACTTTGTTGAAATGGTTGTACTCTAGAACATTAACTGGTTGTTTAAGCTTGTAATTCGGAATGAAAGATCCCGCGGTTCGTCAGGGTTACTGATTTGTCAACTATGTTTGGTTTCTGCTGCTATCAAAACAAAATGTTTAGGCCCTATTTATACGTATATATTGTCACTCCCTCTAAGATGTTCAACACAACAATAATTAGAGATTAAAAGGACCGTTAAGGAAAAGCAAAAAAGGGAACCAATCCTAGGCAAACTAAATATGTATCTTGTAAATGTAGCAAAATGCCCTATGCATACAAATAGGACAGCGATGATTAAAACGTTAGTTAGCAGAATTTGGATGCTGGTGCCAAAACTGAACGTGACGTGTTTGGCAATTGCTGTATAAGCACACTGCACTCACAATGATTGGGTGTTTTGCATATTTGTACAGGGTAGAGAGCCTTGCGAAATTCATATCAGCCCAGGCAATTGTGCAATTACTTCCGTGCAAATGGAGGAGCAAGCAGACAAAGGTCAGTGGTATGTTTGCAACCCAGAACATTAAGAAAGTAGATTGTACAAACCCAAAAACAGAGGCACACCTAAAGTAGAAGTTATGCTACTTAAATGTTTAATTAACTCGATACCCTA
Source organism: Silene latifolia (assembly GCF_048544455.1). NCBI lineage: Eukaryota > Viridiplantae > Streptophyta > Magnoliopsida > Caryophyllales > Caryophyllaceae > Silene > Silene latifolia. The sequence goes on from NC_133537.1 coordinate 159,076,774, forward strand.
GGTTATAATGGATATTTACTTTTTCTGTTTGCGTGCCTAACTTGAACAGATGTGTTTGCAATGTTATCGGCACATGACAATCTGAAATGACATATCAGAACATCCAAGTGAGCTTAAGGTGCATATGATTGTTAAAGTGTTGGCCAGGGTTTATTATTATAAAGTTATCGAGGTAATGCTCGGTCTCCATTTCAAGGAACGACCCACCTGGTCCGCCTGAAAAGGCCTTAAAAAGCAGGCGGGCAACTGGAAAACGCAACAGAAATAATGAGCAAAGTAGTCTTGCTGAAACGCAAACTCCAAAAACACAGCATACTGTGGCACAACAGCCAGAAACTGTTGCATCACGTAGCAGACGACAATCCCGCCGTAAAAAGGTTAGGCTGATGTACGGACCTATAAAATAAAATACTGAATAAGCCCATAAGGGTGGAAGGGTTTTCTATAACTTGCATTATTGAACAATGCAGCAGGTACTGTTGCATATGAGCAGGACCTTACAACAAGGCAACCATATAGATCTTGGAGGGTAAGTACAACAGAACAACAGCCAACGGAGGAGGCAAATAGAGGGAAAAAAGGCGCCGCTTTACTAAAAAAAGTAATTAGAGCAAAGTCTTTAGCATTCAAATTCTTAAATTAGTGACCAGACCAAACAAAACCAAAGGCTTTCTTGTTTTGTTGAACAGAGGTACCGGATGCAGTAGAGGGGAAGCCAATACCATTAGAAGCTGCAAAGTTAAAACAACCAACTTAATGTGATGATTGTGGGGCCAAGAAATTTGAGTATGAAGCAAAGGGCATATGTTGTTGCAGCGGCGAAATTAAATTGGCTATTAATGATAATCCAGAAGAACTTGTGCAACTGAATACTGCAAGGGATGCAAATTCGCTACATTTCCAAACATATTCTAGATTGTATAACAACCTTTTCGCTTTCAGTTCTTTGGGGGGCACTTTTGAGAAAGAAATTCATAAAGGAATCTTTGTTTTCAAGGCACAGGGCCAGGTTTATCATTATTTGCCGGATCTAATACCTATGGATAGTATTCCTAGGTATTTACAATTATAGTTCTATGATGGGCAGCATGAAAAGGAAAACCGATTAGGATTGTTTCTTAATTTGAATGAACAGATTGTGACTTTGCTGATAGGCTTCATGGATGATAATCTATATGGGAAATTTTTTAGATCATTGAAAGAGATAGAGGTAACTAAGAATACGAGGATAATTTTCAGTACTGATCCAAGCAGTGAGCAACGTGTATATAATGCGCCAACATCTGACGAGGTGGCAGTTGTTTGGCTACATACTACAGCTATGCAAGGAAATGAAGGGCCCTATATAATTGCATATGGGAGAGGTTCACACAAACATAGAATCAGGCATTTCTATGGCTGCTATGATCCTCTACAGTATCCAGTCCTGTTGCCAAAGGGCGATAGTGGGTGACATCAAGGATTGAAAAAATGTCCAGCCCAACCTTTAACATTGACGCAAATTCATCATTTCCAATGTCAGCATTTTCAGATGGCAGGGCCGAGTCACTTGTGGAAGCAGAGGTTGCAAGTAAGTAAATCTTCTATCGTACTGTATTTTTCAAGATTTAGAAATTTAGTAATAATTTAGGCGCACATTGGACAACGTGCTTGGGGTGTTCAACTTTTTTAACTATTAACTTAACATTTGGCATATGCTTCTAGAAAGCATACAAAGGCAGATAAACGTATTTCTTGTAGGGAGTATTACGCGTACAAGTTCCAGATACGACCTGGTAATCTTCTGATTAGAGGAGGAAGACTATTTCAGCAGTTTATTGTAGACATGTATCTGAAAATTGAGAATACAAGGTTGAACTTCTTACGCTTGAATCAAGAGGCTATTTGGGCAGACCTGTATCAAAGAATTATAGATACATTGGAGCTTGGAGAAAACAGTGCATGTAATGTAGGGAAAAGGATTGTGTTACCACCTTCCTTCTTAGGAGGTCCAAGGGATATGAGAAGACGGTATTTAAACGAAATGGCACTTGTGCAGAAATATGGTAAACCTGATCTATTCATAACCATAACGTGCAATCCAAACTGGCCTGAAATCAAATCAGAACTGTCGCCTGGGGAACAATTACAAAATAGGCCAGATCTCGTGGCCCGAGTATTCCATGCTAAGCTTAAAATGCTTAGGAAGCAGATCCGGGAAAAACAAATATTTGGTGAAGTTGCTGCAATGATTAATGTTGTAGAGTTCCAAAAGCGTGGCTTACCACATGCACATTTCCTAATCATCCTCAAACCGGGATACAAAATAACATCCCCAAAGAAGTTTGATAAAAATGTTTTCGCAGAAATACCTTCAAATGATAACCCACACATAAGAGCAGCTGTATTAAAACACATGATGCATGGACCATGTGGTGATGATTTTCCCAAGAATGTGTGTATGCAAATCAAGGATGGGAAACGAAATTAAGAGAAAAATTATCCCAAAAACTTTAGAGACTTCACCACAAATGGGAAAGACTCATATCTATTGTATAGGTGTAGGGACACAGGTGAAACAGTGTTGGTGAGGAAAGCTAACATAGAAAACAGATCTGCGGTTCCTTGCAATCCTTATTTGTTGGCCATGTTTGACTGCCACTTGAATGTCGAAGTGTGCTCTACCATTAATGCAGTCAAATATTTATATAAATACGTGTATAAAAGTCATGATCGAATCCTGTTCAATGTTGCAAATGGCACCGCCTCTATGTTAGTGGATGAAATAGAGAAGTACCAGTCTGGTAGGTGGGTGTCACCTCTAGAGGCAGCATGGAGGATTTTTGGATTCAACCCGTTTGATACGCACCCGCCTGTACATCCTTTACCGGTGCACATACGCAATGGCCAAACCGTGAGGTTTTCAGAGAATGAGGATCTAGCAAATGTCATTGCTAACGAGGAAAGAGCAAAAACCATGCTCACAGAATACTTAAAGACAAATTTAGGCCTACAGGAGGGGCATTAGTATCTGTATAGTGAGTTCCCACAGCATTTTGTGTGGAATTAATTTTTTTTTTTGGGAAAACAAGGGATCGTGGAGTTGTGATTGGAAGGTTTGCACACGCTTCTCATGGAGAGGGTGAGCGTTATTACTTGAGGTTGCTTTTGGCACATGTTAGAGGGCCTCAGTCTTTTGAAGATATCAAAACATTGGACGGTGTTTTCTGCGTGTCGTTTCAAGAAGCTACGTTAAAAAGGGGCGTGCTAGAGCAAGATAATGCAGAGGATATGTGTATGGACGAGGCTGTGCAGGTGGTAATACCAAATGCTCTCAGAAGGTTGTTTGCAACTATACTAATTTTCAGTTGCCCAAACAACCCTGCTGAATTCAGGGAAAAATATTATACATCGCTCTTTGAGGATTTTTGAAGACAGTTTCCTATAGAGCTTATAAGAATATTGCAGCCAACAACAGCTAAAGTTGAGCAATTTTTGGAGGGCATGGGAAAGACGTTTAGACAATTTGGATTGGACCATTTACACTTTGAGCAGGAAAAAAGGTTCCAAAGTACAAGGGATATCAGTGATGCTTTAAACGTTCCAATACCCCTGCTACAGTTGGCTTCACGCAAAGAGCTAAACGTTGAGCAACGCACTGCGTATAAGGCAATCATACATCATGTCAAAACTGGGAAAGCAGGTGCGTTTTTTAATTGATGGTCCAGGTGGTACTGGGAAAACATTTTTATTTGGAGTGTTGTATGCAAAGGTCCGTTCAATGAGTAAAATATGCTTGCCTACAGCTACCTCGGGAATAGCAGCATCAAATTTACCCACTGACAGGACAACCCTTCCAGGTTTAAAATACCTCTCGATACTAATGAGTCCCTAACTTGCGATGTGCCTAAACAAGGCGGTTTGGCATGCTTAATAAGCGAAGCATCACTGGTTATTTGGGATGAAGCTTCAATGTCCAAGAGAGAAAATATTGAGGCCGTAAACATGTTATTCCAAGATGTATGCAATAGTATAGAGCTATTTGGAGGGAAGGTCATTGTTTTTGGTGGCGATTTTCGCCAGGTTCTTCCTGTGCTCCCACGCCGTACACAGCAAGAGGCAGTTGAATCCAGCATTGTCAGCTCTCCAATCGGGCCATATTTAACCAAATTTAACTTGACAGAAAATATCATGGCAAAAGCTAACCCATAATTCTCAAAGTTTCTTCTGGAATTGGGCAATGGAGACTTGCAAACAGTTGAGAGCATTTTGGTGGCAATACCTCACCAGTTGATTTTAGAACCACACGGAGATGAGCAGCCGAAGTAAACCCTAATTGATGCAGTGTTCCCCGAGATTAGGCAAACCACTTTCAGCACAGAAATTTTCAATGAGAGGGCCATATTGACTCCAAGGAATGATGATTTTGACTCCGTAAACTGCGTGCTCATTGATAAGTTTCCTGGCGTAAGACATATTTACCATAGCTTTGATAGCGTGGTTGACTACAACTCAAATGTTTACCCAGCGGAGTTCCTCAATTCACCCTGCCCTGCTGGTGTGACACCACATGAACTCATTTTGAAAGAAGATTCACCAGTTATATTATTAAGGAATTTAGATCCGGCAGTAGGGCTATGCAATGGGACGCGGCTCATATGCAAATATTTTTTTGCTTAACATGATTGAGTGTGAAATTTCAACTGGATTTTATAAAGGAGAGCGTCTTTTCCTGCCTAGGCTTACACTCAAACCATTTAAGAATTCTAAATTCCCGATTAATTTCTAGAGGAAACAGTTTCCTATTAAATTGAGCTTTGCCATGACGATAAACAAGGCAGTGTATACCTAACTAAACCATGTTTTTCACACGGTCAATTATATGTTGCTCTGTCACCAGCGCGGTCAGCTAAAGACTTAAAAGTGCTGTATATTCCATCCCCAGGTGATGTAAGTGGGAATCTGGTTCGGAATGTGGTGTCATTTGAGGTGCTGCGAAGGGCAGGGTTTAGGAAAACGTACCAGGTAATGCGTACAGTTTAACTTATCAAAGTATATTGTCAATGTTAGGTATGCATGCAGATAAAATCCTTATGTCCTAACAAATATCAAATTCTGAATGGATTGCAGGCAACAGGAAAAAAAAGGGAACACCCAAAATAAACATTTTGAAAAGGGCTTATTGAGAAGGCAAAAACATGTTAGTCCACAGTATGCAAATCACACAAGGACATTCATATGTGCAACATCTAGAAAAATGTCCTTAGTTGCTTTGTATAAAATGATGACACTGTTGGAGGCCATCTTTGAAACTTCTGTAAGCGTGTATCGTACGAGCGCTTGTTGGAAGTTTAAATTCAACACCTTGGTTAACCCTCTTGAGTGGCAGTACTGAGGATTCTTCTGTTTTTTGGTTTGAATATTATGGAAATGCTGGTTGAATACTCCTTCTAAGAAGTTAGGCGAGAAGTAAACATCTATTAGGTGATTCATTAAGAACCACGCGTGCTATGATTGCCCGCTTTACTTTTAAAATGCTGGCGGCAGCAGCACCAACTGGCTACACAACATAATGTGTGTTGAACAAGTTTAGAATCTAATGCAAACGCTATAGCCAATGCTAATTCAAATAAATATTTTGGCTTACTGCCTTGTAACACCAGTGACACCCAACGACTCAATTTTCAGCAAAGAAACAGAGAAGAAAACAAAAAAAATGTTTGAACACAAATTGAAATTCTATATAACAATAAGCATGCAAATTATAAAAAAGGAAAAAGGTGACAAGACTCAAGTATTGACAACTCAAAAACTTTTAAAGAAATTTAGTAGGGTATATTAGGTTGTACTTGGTTATCTATCTTTACATCTTTAAAGAGTTGTCACTTTAATCAATCACAATAAATAATCATTTAACTTTAACTTTAATGTTATCATTACTAGGATAATTATTAACAAATACAATTATATCTATTGTTTAAAGTTACTGATATTCGGTAGAGTAACAACTAAGTCGGGCGTCAGTAAACAGTCAACGACCAAAAAACAAGGCTCTGATGGTCCTACAAATGGGCACAAGGTTGTGAACAGGCGTTTTGGGTGCAAACTGCAATCTTCATTGCGCATATCTTAGAGATAAGGATTAGCTTGAAAACTTAAAAAAAAGGAAGGTTTATGTGCAGGAAAACCCACATTTTTCGAGCCAAAGGCATTTATTCAGTGTTTTAACTGCAAAATATGTTCATTATAACAAATAAATGAAAATAATATTGCAATGAACAAGTAGTTGCCGACAAATAGAGGAAAAAGTACCAGGAGAATGTACCACACCTGTTTAAAGTATACCAAAGCTGTTGAATGTATGACGCCTCTTGCTAGAGATTGATGGTGGACAGGCTAGAGCATGGTAAAAGCAGACTATGGAAGGGTGTGCTTATCTATTACAAGTACTTGCCCATCAAAAGGAGGCAGAATTACTACGAAACTGTACCACAACTGTTGAAAGTATGACGCGTGTTGGTAAAGATTGATGAGGGATAGGTTATACTCCGTAGCATGGTAAAAGCAGAATAAGGAATGATGTGCTTGTCTATTACATTTGCAACACACATGCACACTGACAATACACAGGGCTCACTGCACAAGCCAAACAAATATAGAACAAACATTCAGGGAACTTCATTACGACAACCAAACTACGAAAAAAAAAATCGGTCAGAAGAAAGAAAGAATGTGAGTTCAGGTATCAAATTTAAACAATGTTGTATATTACGTTTACCAAAATAATATATGAATTTAAATACATACATTAGGATATTATTAAGACCTTATAGATTGAGTTATACACTTAAGGCATAAGTATGACAGGAGATTATTTTTGCGGAAAGATTAGGTCAAACTGTACATTAAAAACCCCAGGAAATGACTAACTTTGCGGGATTATTTGCAACAGGTATGAAACCTGAGAAGAAGATGGTGAAAGACTTAAGTGAGATAATTGGTCCACATTCAATTCGCCTGAAAGTTATTGAGAAGAGCAACACACAAATATCACCAAAAAATAAGGAGTTGCATTACCAGAGGATTCGTTTTTCAGGATGAAGAGGTAATTCATAAATTATATGTTAGTTAAGCTAAAATGTGCCATGGTACATGGGAATATGATACATCATCTCTAATTTATTTAAATTTGAGGCAAACCTGCCTCATAAGTCAACAAAGATAGGCCATAGTATATAGATGTCACCTCCAGTTGCAAATGGTGACGGTTTATAGTAATATTAGCTTCCCTTTAAATGTCAAAGTTGTCTTAGTTACAACTCACTGTTTATAAGTTAATTAATCAACAAAACTTGTGAATTTCAGATGCATTGTCTAGCGTATTATGTTAATCCTGAAAATACGGAACTGTAGCTGCACACATTTGAACAAAAATTAATCCTGAAATTATTAGGGAAGCGGTCAAGCAGGAGTTTAAAAATGTCAATATACATTTGCTGGAAAACTAATTTTGATTAATATAGGGCAGCAAGATCAGAACTACGCTGTATGAAGACGACATAGCAGCGTATGAAGATGTCATTTTCGATAAAATGGAATATGAGATTTGCAACGAAAAGATCAAGATGCTGCCTGAGAAATATCGCAGGAATGCTGAACATCCATATCAACTTGCCTTTGGTGCTCATACCATTATCACACCTGTTGAAGGCTCCAACCCTCCTATGGGCCCTGAGTATATAAGCATTGCTGCCATTCCTAGAATAGTCATAGTTGACGACAGATATGGTCAGCACTAACACTATACTTCGTGATGTCTGTGTTGTTCTGTATAAGCTTTAGGGTTGGGTTATGCTTTAATGCCTAGGTGACAATTGACTCTTAATGTACTGGCTACTCGGGTAATCTATAGATGTGGTTGCTATCCTAATCCATGTGGAACTTCTTCGTGAAGCACCCCGTGCAGATGGAGGAGGATTAGCTCTGCGTGAGCTGGTGGTGATGGATGCTAGGTAATAAAAAAACAGGTTACTTTGGCAATTATAAGTACCAATTGTGAGTAAAATTGTTTGCAGTGTTTATGAATTTGTAGTGTGCACTGCTACAGTACGGAACAACCACTGATAATCACAGCTTGGGCAGAGTTGGCAACCAGAGAAGGGGAACAGCTTAAGGCAATTGTGGAAACATTTCCAGTCATTGGCTTCACCTGTCTTAAACCATCAAATCAGAAAGGTATACATAAACATATATCATTATAATTCATGAGCAATTTGGTCAGTGAAAAACAAAATAAAACTGTTGTCTTTAAAACTGCCATGCTAGGCTTCTCAGTATCAACTACTACATCAACACTTGTGAAGTTCAATCCTGACGGAGAGAAGGCGGAGATGCTCCATGCTTGGTAAGATTCATAAACTGGTTACTTAATCTCTGCCCAATGTAAAAAGTCTGCATATAATCTTTTAGCTGTGGTAATTGTAATCAGGAAAACAGCAAATAGTGTAGCCATTTTTTGCTAAACACCAGCAAGTTCTTGGAGCTCGTGAAACACAAACGGCCCGGATGCCAACAACCATAAGAAACCTGCACGCTAAAAAGGTATGCATTAGTTGCCAGTGAGACACTGTTCGCTGCCTACTAAATTTAAAAAGGATAACCCAAAAATAAAACAATGTCACTGAAAGGGTGTTCATATAGGAGAGTCTAAATTCCGGCATAGAGATCACGCACTGAATTTAGGTTGTTAACAAATAACCACACTAAAAGACAGCTGGCATATGTGAAATAACTATGCATATTTACACACTGTCTTGTTAAACTTCTGTACAAAGGATCTTTAAAAAGGGCATTTGTTGGCATGTCTATTCACACCAAAATGAATATTACAACGTGGGCGGTATCCACAGGCTACAGGTACATTGCAAGATGAGCGCCACTGGCTTCATGTATCCATCCCTGAATTTGACAGAAATGACGTGCGATTCTACCTAGGTTGTGATCACTGCGGGACAGGCAGCAAGAAAAATCTCAATGTTACCTACAAGTATGAAACATGCAAGCGGGAAGGGGTCACTTATGTGCCCAGGTAATAATCATCAATGATTGTGTTACTAATAGAATCTGATATCCTAACCTTAGCAAATGATCTGTGAAATCCTTTGTCCTTGTTAACATAGGATGACGATCACATTTGAAGCGATAGACAAGACATGATCTTTCATGTTCACTGCTTTCAATATAGACGAAAAGAAAATGTTGAAAAAGAGCACTGCGGAGCTATATGAAATGCCAGACAAGGTAAGTATAAATTCAATCTGTCTACCAAAGTCCCCTAAACAAAATTAAATGCCAGACAATGTAGCTAACCACAGCTGGAAGAACTAACAACTTGTGACACCCTCATACTCCAAGTGCCTTACCAGGACCACTTAAGGTATGAGAACGTCACCATCTCGGTTACCCGAGGCAATGATAATCAAATGACAATGAAGAAACATATTTAAATAGCAATATAGTTTAAAATGATTACATGTCCAAAAGCCAAAATTGATAAAAGTGAAATACAATGTTCTCAAATCCAAAAGTGCTAAACAACTAGTCCCAAACAGCGGAAGACTCTAAGACTGCATCGTGGTGACTCATCCCAGCTGACCCAAGTGTATCTCCTCATACCTGCTCAACAACTGCTCACCACCCCCGAATGGATCACAACAGTTTTTAAAACATTTAACGGGGTCAGTACTAATTACACAAAACAAAGACACAACGAAACAAGTACACAAATAGTTCAAACAGTTCACCACAACCCCAGTCTACATCTCCAATCTCCACATAACTTAATACACAGTAAAGTGTGTAGTCTTGCCAGAGTACCCATCGCAACAGGTACTCCTCTCCGCCAGTGGGGGATCGCAGCCGTTCCCACCTAAGCGCCGCTCATCTCCATCGAGCGGTAAACCCAAGTTCATTAATGTGCACATCCCTCCTATGGCGGGTTCCACAGAAGGCGAATCAAGGGCATGAAGCCACTCCCGCAAGTGACTCCACTCAGCCAGGGATGCACCCCGAAGATCACAGACAGATACAAACGAATCAACGGTAGAAAATCCAAAACCAATCAGATCAACCAACATTATACGTAATCAATAGTCACAACAACAATCACCACACAATCATAGTAACTAATACTGAGTAGGGAAATCCTACGTGGAATGCAAACACCGATAATAGACGATCAAGCAGCTAACTCAGAATCTCTCCTCAACGAATCCTCCTCATATACATATATACATATAATCACAACTATATTCACATAAACCACCAAAACTCCCAAACCACCCAATTAGGGTTTAACCAACTTTAGCGAAACAATATAAAAATTATATGTAAAGCTTACCCTCGACTCAAGGATCACAAAAATGTAAAGAACGACGAAATCCGACACTCCTAGCTCCGGGATTTGCTAATAATGCGGCGAGGATGAATGAACGTAACTCTTAATCGTCTCTTGAAAGTTTTTAGGTTGAAAAAGTGTTTTAGGAAAAAGTGACGGAAGTCTTATATACCAATCCGCATTATTAACAAACCCATCGAAAATCACCCGTCAACCGACTTACTCGATCGAGTAAGTCACTTACTCGATCGAGTAACCCTTACTCGATCGAGTACCAAGCTTACTCGATCGAGTACCCATCAGACAAACTACTGTTTTGCGTAAAATCATACTTACTCGACAAAGTAAGCCCCACTCGATAGAGTACCCTAAGACCCATAAAACCGCAGTATTACAGTCTTCCCTCCTTAAAAAGAACTTCATCTCCGAAGTTCAAACCAAAACAAAATAAAAACACACTAACACCAACCCGAGACAACAACATAAAGAAAACTCGACACAAAACTCCAAAACACACCTCCCAAAACAAAACTCAACCCGACTCAAAACAACTACTAACTATACCAAAACCCATATAAAACATGCAAAACTCTATGCGACCATCTTCTACCACCCTAAAAGAAACAAGGTTACGTCCCCCTAACCACACATACCTGATAAAAAAGAGACGGGTACCGCTCCCTCATCGCCTCTTCCGCCTCCCATGTAGCCTCCTCAACCTCATGGTTAGACCAAAGAACCTTAAGCAACACTGTCTCACCATGTCTAGTTTTCCTAACCTTTCGATCAAGAATATGTTTAGGCACCTCAAGATAAGATAAAGACTCATCCAGTTCGATGTTCTCCACCTCTAACACATGTGATGGATCACTAACATACTTCCGCAGCTGAGATACATGAAACACATTATGCACTCTATCCAAAGTAGGGGGTAAAGCTAACCGATAATCAACCTCACCCACACGATCCAAGATCTCATATGGTCCTATAAACTTCTAGCTCAGCTTACCTTTCTTACCAAATCTCATGACCTCACGCATAGGAGACACTTTCAAAAGAACCTTGTCCCCAACTTGAAACTCTATGTCCCGGCGATGTAGATTTGCATAACTCTTTTGTCGATTCTGGGCCGCTTTAATCCTTTGTCTAATCAGCTTAACCTATTCAACCATCTCTTGTACCATCTGTGGTCCCAAAACAACTACCTCACCACTATCATCCCAACATATCAGACTCTTACATATCCTCCCATATAAAGCCTCAAATGGTGCCATGACAATACTGGTGTAATAGTTGTTGTTGTAAGAAAACTCAATCAAATCTAACCTCTGCTCCCAGCTACCACCAAAATCCATAACACAAGCTCGGAACATGTCCTCTAAAGTCTTGATGGTTCTCTCCGTCTGGCCATCTGTCGCAGGATGTAATGCAGTACTCATCTTTAAGGTAGTCCCCATCATCTCCTGCAACTCTTTCCAAAACCGTGATATGAACCTCGTATCTTTATCGGACGCTATATCCTTTGGCACCCCATGCAAACGAACCACATTCTTCCTATAAGCGAAAGCCAACTATATCTTGGTCCAATTATCTTTCACTGGCACAAAGTGAGCTGATTTCGTCAGTCGGTCTACTATAACCCATATCATGTTATTACCCTGCTGACTTTTCGGCAAACCAACTATAAAATCCATAGAAATGGGCTCCCACTTCCATTCAGGTACCTCAAGAGACTGAATCTTACCTTGTGGTCGTCGCTGCTCCCCTTTCACTCTCTGACATGTCAAACAACGAGCCACGAACTCAGCTATTTCCTTTTTCATCCCCTGCCACCAGAAAGTATTCTTCAAATCTTTGTATGTCTTGTCACCGCTTGGATGTACCGAGTATGGTGTGCAATGAGCCTCTGTCATGATTATCTTTTTCCACTCCTCATCACTAGGGACACACCATCTCCCATCAAATCGCACACTACCATCTATATGAATAGAGAATCTAGACCCTGTCCCTTTCTCTACCCCAGCTCTCCACTCCTCAATCTTGGGATACAAAGCTTGTTTCCTGCGAATATCATCATAAAGGTCCAGCTCCACTGTCAAATCCCCTCTAGCATCCCCTCTCTGGATTATATGTATCCCCATCTTCCCCACCTCATCTCTCATCCTCATCAAAGACATAGTTGTGCATAGAGAATGCACACTCTTCCTGCTCAGGACATCTGCAACCACATTATCTTTTCCTTCATGGTAAATGATATCCATGTTATAATCACCAATCAGCTCTATCCACCTCCTCTGTCTCATGTTCAGCTCCTTTTGAGTGAAGATGTACTTAAGACTCTTGTGATCTGAAAACACCTTAAAGGTCGCCCCATACAAATAGTGCCTCCAAATCTTGAGAGCAAACACAACTACACCCAACTCCAGATCATGTGTAGGGTAGTTCTCTTCACAAGGCTTCAATTGCCTAGAAGTATAGACAATCACTTTCCCATTCTGCATCAACACACAACCCAACCCATTCTTTGAAGCATCTGTATACACTTCAAAGTTCTCACTTCCTTCAGGTAATGCCAAGATTGGAGCTGTGGTCAAACGTTCCTTTAAGGTCTGGAACGCCGTCTCACAACTTTAATCTCAACAAAACCTGTTCTCTTTCCTCATCAAAGCTGTCATAGGTCTAGCTATCTTGGAGAAATCTTTCACGAATCGTCGGTAGTACCTTGCTAAACCCAAGAAACTCCTGATCTCTGCCCCATTATTTGGTGCTTCCCACTTAGTAGCCGCCTCGATCTTTGCAGGATCCACAGCTACCCCTTTCTTTGAAATCACATGCCCCAGAAAGGCAACTTCCTCTAACCAGAACTTACACTTAGACAACTTTGCATACAACTGATGTTCTCGCAAAGTCTGCAACATTATCCTCAAATGCTCCTCATGCTCCTCCTTAGTCTTAGAAAAGACAAAGATATCATCTATAAAGACCACCCCAAACCGATCCAAGAACTGACTGAAGACCCGGTTCATCAAATCCATAAACACGGCAGGTGCATTAGATAACCCAAACTGCATCACAACATACTCATAATGACCATATCTCGATGTAAAAGCTGTCGTTGGTATGTCTTCCTCATTAATCTTCACCTGATGGTAACTCGACCTCAAATCAATCTTGGAAAAGACTGCTGCACCGCTCAACTGATCAAACAAATCATCTATCCTTGGCAAAGAATACTTGTTCTTTACTGTTACTCTGTTCATCTCCCTATAATCGATGCACAACCTCAAGCTCCCATCTTTCTTCTTCACAAACAAAAGTGGTGCTCCCCATGGTGATACACTAGGTCTAATGTATCCCTTCTCAATCAAATCATCCAGCTGCTTCCTTAACTCCTCCAACTCCTTAGGACCCATACGGTACGGCGCCTTAGAAATTGGCCCCGTCCCCGGTTTCAGCTCAACACAGAAATCTATCTCCCTCTTAGGTGGCAACCCCGGAATCTCCTCTAGAAAGACCTAGAAACTCTCCCAACACTGGTATCTGCTCAACTGATGGACTCTCCACTCTATGATCTCTCACATGACATAAGATCAACGGGCATCCCTTCCTCAGGTTGGACTTCAAGGTCACTGCTGCAATCAACTTGACTTTGGGTTTGACAACAAACCCCCGATAAGACACACTAATCCCCTTAGGACCTCTCAAAGAAACCCTCTTTTGATGACAATCTATCTTACCTTATACTTGCCCAACCAGTCCATACCAACTATCATCTCAAAACCCTCCAAAGGAAACTCTAACAGATCCACTGGTAGGTCAACCTGTCCAACTATCATAGACACACCTCTATACAACCGCCCACAAGATACAGACTCACCAGAAGGCATAAAAACTTCATCTCTTACAGACTCAAACTCACTCAAAACCAACCGTTTAGCATGACTCGACGATACAAATGACTGTGACGCTCCCGAATCAAACAAAACAAAAGTAAAAACTCCATTAACAGGAAATGTACCGGTGATAACATGTGCATCATCCTCAGCTGCTTTCTTCTCCATCATAAACAGCTTGCCACTAGTCTTCTGTCCACCTCCCTGGACAGTACTAGCTGAGGTAGATGGCTTAGCAGCCGACCCCTGGTTGTTGTTGTTGTTGTTGTTGTTCGTCGCCGGTCTCTGGTATGAATTACCGCCATTACGGTTAGCCCCACCGTTGTTGTTACTCTGAGCACCCATGTTGTTCCACGACCCAGCCGGCCTGTTACTAGCATAGCTCTGCGAAGGACCCTGAGAGAAACTCCCCTGTGACGGTATCTAAAAACCCCTACTCATAGCACTGGTGCACTCATGCCTCTTGTGGCCCATACCGCCACCGGTAAAACAAGTCATACCCGAACTGCTACTACCACTTCCACGACCACGCCCAAAGGAAGCCCCATCACTAAACCCCAAACCCGATGAATATGCCCTTGCTTGGTTGTGGCCACCCTTCTTTTAACTGGATTGACCACCTCCCTCACTCTCAGCTTTCCTCTTCTCAAAGCCTCCCTCCTTAGTCATCTCAACTAACCTCTCAGCCCTCCCAGCACGCTCATAAACCTCCTTCACATCCGTAAGAGCTCCCACCGGTATCTTCTCCATAATCTTGGGGGTCAACCCCTTCTCAAACCTCAATGCCAAGTTCTCTTGGCTCAGTCCCATGTCCTCAGCATACCTAGACTTCTCATTAAACTTATGGTAGTACTCAGCAACGGTCATCTCAGAGGTCATCTTAAAATCATCAAACTCTTCCCTCAGCTTACTACGCACATGCTCAGGCACAAAATTACGCCTCATCGCTTTATTGAACTCATCCCAAGGGATAGCAGGTAACCCCTGTTTCTGATATATATCCAAAGCACTCACCTTTACCTTGTCCCGCCACTCACCAGCTGCCTCCCACAAGTAGAACGCAGCCTGTTCCACTCGAAGCTCATCTGGGCAATGAACCAGATTGATTATATTCTCCATCTCTCTGTGCCAATTATCCAGTAATATTGGCGCCCCTGTCCTCTTATACTCCTTAGAGTTGAACCTTGATATGTGAATACTGATCTTAGAAGGATCAACATCTCTATCCTTTCCCACCCTTTTCAAAGCCTCTGTGAGAGCATCCTGGTGCTCCAACATCTTCACTATGTCATCAAGGGTCATACTCTCAGCTCTAGCATACAATGCGGTTCTCTCTGGAGGCATCTTGTAACTATATAAGAGAAAGGTAAACATAAACACATATCCCACATCTCAAACACGCATATGACCTGTATAGAACCTACTCGATCGAGCCCCTTAACCCACTCGATTGAGTTGAGGTCACTCGATCGAGTTGAGGTCACTCGATCGAGTTGAGGTCACTCGATCGAGTTGCCCCCTCCACTCGATCGAGTGCCTCGACTTCAGAATCTGACCAGAAAGCTCCCAAAAAGGTACTCGATCGAGCTGACTACCCACTCGATCGAGCCGACCCTACTGGATCGAGTGCCACCACCTACTCGATCGAGCGCCCAAAAACTTACTTCATCCCAGAAGCAAAAACTACCTACTCGATCGAGTCACACCCACTCGATCGAGCCTCTCACCTTCTCGATCGAGTGCCCCCCACTAGATCGATTTATGCAGACTCGTATACACTACCCGCATGTTCAACTCACACTCCCAAATTTCTATACTCTTAGCAAAACGACAACAACAACATATGTACTTACGCATCAATTTATATATATCAACAAAACATTTTTCATAAATCTAACATGCCACATTATAAATCAAACATCATGCTTTCAATCAATCCACATATGACTCATGTCATCATCATCCTTCAATTCATATCTCCCATCCTCCACATGCATACATCCACCGATTCACACCACACACTACTATATAGATATTCAAAGCACAAGAATAACACATAACGATCCCGACACATACCCCATGTGACCGGTTCAAAATTGTAGGGCGAGTTCGCGACTTTAGGACGTCTCCCAAGCCTTTGCATTAGCTATTACAACTTTTACTCCGGGTTCATTTTAGTTTGACTCCCTACCTTCATTAGATTCATTGGTTACAGGTTTCAGGATCGTCGCTCTGATACCACTTTGTGACACCCCCATACTCCAAGTGCTTTACCAGGACCACTTAAGGTATGAGAACGTCACCATCTCGGTTACCCGAGGCAGTGATAATCAAATGACAATGAAGAAACATATTTAAATAGCAATATTGTTTAAAATGATTACATGTCCAAAAGCCAAAACTGATAAAAGTGAAATACAATGTTCCCAAATCCAAAAGTGCTAAACAACTATTCCAAAACAGCGAAAGACTCTAAGACTGCATCGTGGTGACTCATCCCAGCTGACCCAAGCGTATCTCCTCATACCTGCTCAACCACTGCTCACCATTCCCGAATGGACCACCACAGTTTTTAAAACAATTAACGAGGTCAGTACTAATTACACAAAAAGTTCAAACAGCTCAACACAACCCCAGTCTCCATCTCCAATCTCCACATAACTGACTACATACTAAAGTGTGTAGGCCTGCTAGAGTACCCATCGCAACAGGTACTCCTTTCCGGCAGTGGGGGACCGCAACCGTTTCCACCTAACCCCCGCTCATCTCCATTGAGCGATAAACCCAAGTTCATTAATGTGCACATCTCTCCTGTGGCGGGTTCCATAGAAGGCGAATCAAGGGAGTGAAGCCACTTCCGTAAGTGATTCCACTCAGCCAGGGATGCACCCCGAAGATTACAGACAGATACAAACTAATCAACAGTAGAAAATCCAAAACCAACCAGATCAACCAACATTATACGTAATCAATAGTCACAACAATAATCACCACACAATCATGTAACTAATACTGAGTAGGAAAATCCTACCTGGAATGCAAACACTGATAATAGACGATCAAGCAGCTAACTCAGAATCTCTCCTCAACGAATCCTCCTCCTATACATACATACTTATTGATACGTGCATTTTATATAGTCTTTTTAGCCTAATTTATGCACGTAGTTCTATGCTTTTATCGTGGTTTTATGCTACGAAATGCCCCGAATATGCTACTTTGGTTTGTTTTGTCTTATTTGCAGGAATGGACCGGAAAGTAGTGAAATCAAGCCTTTTACCGTCCTTTTAGCATGCATTTGGAGGAAGAGTGAATTTGGAGCGGGAATGTAGCTATTTTGAGATGTGCAAAGAAGAAAGATAGCTAGGCGAGCAAAGGAAGAACTTCAAATTGATAGTGCCTACTTTGAATAGATATATCTCGAGTTCTACAATAGATATTCAGGTGATTCCAATTGGAGATGAAAGTTTGTCCTTTTAGCTTTCTAATTCCACCGGAATCACCCTGTTTGACCAAGTAACGAAGAGATGGCAGCCGTTTGAAGTTCAGTGCGCAAAGCAGGAAACTGTCGCTGGAAAGTACTCGATCGAGTAGAATTTTGCTCGATCGAGTCCTTTTTTTTACTCGATCGAGTAGTTGCACTTTTTGATTTACTCGATCGAGTGGTTATTTCACTCGATCGAGTGGTTTAAGCTTGAGTTGCTCGATCGAGTGGTTTTAAATCACTCGATCGAGTGGATTTTGCTATGGGCTGGGCTTTTTACTTAATTTCCGTCATTAGGTTTAACTATACTCCTATTTTCTTATAAATAGGAGTTAGGACGTGAGTATTAGGGGGCTTCTCCTCTCTAATAATTCTTAACACTTTGTTACTGTTACTTGGCTACTGTTACTTTCTTCCGGATCTAATTCAGTACTTAATTCTTTCCCTTTCTTTTCTTCTTTAATTATTATTTATGTTTATTGTTCTTCCTTTATTTCTTGTTTCCCCTTTGATTATGCGTAGCTAAATCCCGTAGTATGTTAGGATTAGGGAAGCCGTGGTAGCATGTTTTAATTGACTTGAATAGATTAGTCTTGCGATAAGAATTGTATTAGGCAATTTAATTGTTATCAGGTTGAATGAATGCATGCAGGAGACCAATAAATCTAGTTAACCCCGACCTGGATCGAAATATTGGAAGGGAAGGCTTGCTTAGTTACAATAGGGTATTGTAGTGAGGGCGAAAGTTAAGCTATTTACGCTCTAGGGCGGTTTAAGGACCGAAAGGTGACGACCATAGCTCTTCTTATCAATAATCTAATCGCCTCAGTATTCCCGATAGTATAGCTGCCACGGTAGACCGACTCCTAGCATATTCCCTTCTCTTATTGTTAATTTCTTGCATTCCTTTACCTCTTGCCTTAGCCTCATTAGTCTAGTCATCAATCAAAACCCCCATTAGTGACATCGGACAGATAGGATAGACAAGTAGGTAGTAAACCGCCTCCCTGTGGAGATCGACCCTACTTACCGCTGACTTCTGTTAGTTGTACTTAGGTATTTTATTTTTGGTACGAAACGACAGTATCAAATTTTGGCACCGTTGCCGGGGAGGCAGCTATTTATTTATTTGTTTCACTTTATCTGTTTTTAGCCTCAGGGGATTTTTCCCTTGAGGCCATTTTAATCTTTTTCCTTTAGTGCTGTTTTGATAGGCCTTACAGGTACTACCTAGACAGTTCTAGGTGAAGGATCGTCAAAGGGAAGGCTTGAGTACCTTTGACCCGTCACCTATGTCCCATTATATGGGACGGTGATTTATCGGGAGATGTGATGTCTTTGCTTTGGGCATAATGCAGTCTTTTGTTTGGCAGAGAATGACGAAGTTTACGCGTTCCAACAGCGTAGTCGAGCTAGTCAAGTAGCTGTAGTTATGCCGCCACATCCACCCTACCAATGGCCACCGCAACAAGATCCTCCCGATATACATGTAGAAGAATTTGCATGAGTGAAATCTTTATTGGAGACACTTGCATCTCAAATGCAAGCTCAAAGAAGATTATGATAGACAATTCTACTCGCGAGTTGATGAGCTCGAGTCCGTAGTTGCTCGGTTAGCGGTGAGATGGAGATAGAAGAGATCATGAGCGACATATTCAATGGGAACGCTTATATCACAAATGCAAGAGAGCAATAAAAATATGGACGCTCGATTCCTTAAGCTCGAAACCGACATTGCTCGGTTAGCACCGAGATGCAAGAAGAAGAGGTATATCTTCCGAGAGCGGTCTTTCCCCGAGGAAACCATGTTACCCAATCGAGGATGACCTCTATGACTCGGATGACGAGTTTCTATCTTATTTCAATGCCTCACGCGAAGATTTCAGCCCAGACAGAGGAATCACTCGATCGAGTGACTAATATAGGTCGATCGAGTGATTTGCCAGGAGAAAGTGCTCGATCGAGTGATAATTCCACTCGATCGAGTGGAATTCAGGAGGAAGTTGGTCGATCGAGTGATTATTCTGCTCGATCGACTGAGTTGGCCATTGGGAGCTATGATTCGTCATGTGGGTTTGATTTAGATGACGATTTTGATGATGACAACGGTTACGGTGAGTCTCCCCTATTCAAAGCCGAGTTGGATGCGCTTGAGGCTGAGATTTACGGGGCGAATTCCACTGAGGGCGACGGAAGGATAGCTGAGTCGGTATATGCTCCTAGCACGGATGAGGTAATAAATTCCTCTTTCAGTGATTCCGATGTTGAGAGCAACCTACCTGAGGTAATTAGCGGTAATTTTATTTTTGTTAATATTCAAAGTATGCTACCTCGTTTGACTCGTGCTAATTCTTATAATGATATACCCCCTCCCATGTGGATGTATAATTTGACGAATTTTCACCGTACTTGTCATGTCAAAATTGCTAATCTGAATCGGGACCTTAATTTATCGTCTATTGCTCCCGAGCTCCTTTATTTTGTGGATAAATTTAGGAGCTCGCATAGGAAATTTGTTAGACTTAAATGTTTACATACCTTCATTTCCTATTTCTCTATTATTCCACTTTGGTGCTACTTATGCTTCTTTGTAGCACATGCGCAGATGTACGATCTAATGCTGCACGCTTTGAGCTGTTTTTATTGTAGCTGATTATAGAGGCTCGAAGAAAAGAAGGTCGAGCTGGGACCTAACTGAAGCTAGCGCTACCCGGGAGGCGACCCGGCGATTTTATTTTGCATTTTTATTTTATTTCAGTTGTAATAAATGGTTTTATTACCATAGACGGTCTCAGTATGCTTGTTTAGTAGTTTGCGGGCTGTTTTTAATTGCATTTTGCAGGAATACATTGAGAATTACTCGATCGAGTAGTTTTTCTACTCGATCGAGCACCTTTGCTGATGGATTCACTCGATCGAGTGATTAATCTACTCGATCGACTACCTGCAGGATGAGAAACCACTCGATCGACCTAAATTCCATTCGATAGAGCAGTTTTGAGCGCCCATTCTACTCGATCAGACACTATTCCTCTTGACCGAGTATTGTTGACTTGGATTCGCTTCGTGAGACGGTTTTCCGGGCCTTAGCAACCTCCCATTTCATGGTCGGTTTGGGGAGGTTCCCTTCTTAGCGCATTTTGTGAGTTTTTCCGCCTTTACCCTCTTTCTCCTTCAGTTTGCATTTCCTTTCCATGTTTTGGTACAATGGGGGCATTGTACAGTTTGGTTTGGGGAGGTTATGCATCCATATCTGTGTCTGCATTTTGTTTTCATTGCATTTCAGTTATCACGTTTAATTTATGTTTGCATTGTTGTTTATTTTTGTTAAAAATTCAAAAATTCCATAAAAATTGAAAAATTGTTAAAATTCAAAAAAATTTCATGTTTATTTTAGCATATAGGTTGAGTCGGAACGGTAGATTTCAATGATGAAATTGCACTGCAACTGTCTTTTTGCTTAAGCCTTGCAATAAACTATTATTCTTTTAGCTTTGTCTTTTGCATATCTACGAGTTAATGTTTAAATTTAGCTGAACGAATAGACTTGACCTGAAATTTTGGCAACCTACTTATAATTTCTAAGATTTAGAGCCTTATAAACTGGTGTCTTTTGTGACCAGTTTCATGTAGGAATGTGAGTAGTTACTCCTTGCATAACATGTATCATTAATTTGCACGTATATGAAATTCAATTGCTCTTTGCCTTCATACATTCGGGTTAGTGGTTGGTGTCACATGCAGGGAGGTGCTTACAAATTCCCTTTTCTTTCATTTTTACCCATTTAACTCCACATTAGCCAAATTTGCCTGTTGACCCTTAACTACATTCCAAATTTAGCCTGCCTTGTCAAGCTAGTTTAGATTGTTTTTGCGGTATATTGTCTTATTGTATCAAGTTTGGCTTGTATCCTTTGATTCGGAGTTGGTAATTTATGAAGAAAAGGAGGTTGATGAAAAAAAAAGACGTGAAAAGAAAAGAAAAAGAATTGAAAAATGAAAAAAATCGAAAAATCGAAAAAGAAGAAAAGAAGAAACCGAAAAATTAGAAAAAGAAAGGAAAATTTTGAAAGAAAAAGATGTTGTTTGTTAATCGGTTTCACTCCTATGCTTTATCTATATCTTTTGAGGAGTTAGTTCAGTTCGGTTTGGTGAGTTTTATGCCAAATAAAGGGCATGTGCTTAATTCATAATTGAGTTGGAAATGGATGTTGTCATATGGTTTTGTTTAGGTACTAGCTTGGCCGCCTATACCTCCACATTCCCATAAATGTTTTGCCTTTTCTTACCCATTGCCTCACTTTACCATATTTTTGTAAGCCCCCTACCGTGACAGGACCTCGTTTGGTTGGAATGTGTGTACGGTAGCTAGAATTGTCTATCATATTAGTTGCATGCATGTTTATGTGGGTCGTAGTCTAGGTGAGCGACTATTTTTCTTTCTCTCTTACATATATATGTTCACCCTTTGCTTCATGAGAGAAGAGTGACCCATGAGAGTCCATTATTAAACGTCTTGCAAGGTCGACGGTTCAGCTTTATTATAGACATCCTATAACTCGTTTGCATCTGACTGTTTAGCTATAAGTGTTAGTTTGTTTGCATTAAACTGGCTTCAGTGGGCATTTGTAGCTAGCTCTGAGTTATCTTTCCCGTTCCTTTAGTTGCATTTTAGTTTACTCGAGAACGAGTAAAGGTTTGGTTTGGGGAGATTGATGTGACCATAATTGGCGCTTATTTAGCCCCCGAATTACCATTGTTTCCATGCTTTTTAGTGCCTATTTGGGTCATTTCTTATCTTTAGTTCTTTGTTTTGCATATTCTTTGAGATTTTGATCCCTTGGTAGGAAAGGAGTAAGAATCTTGCATTTTCGTGGCAAAACGAGGCTAAATTGATTGTATTCAATGACCAAGCATCAAGGAGAGACAAGACTAGAAGGCCTTTGTACATATCATAGTAGAAGAGCAATGTTGAGAAAAGGATCCTTGAGTCCCCGAGGAAATCCCCAAGGAATTTATGAAGAAAAGGGAAGAAAAAGAAGAAGAATTGAAGCTGGCCAACAATCCGAACGGATTGTACCAAATCCGTCCGTCCAGCCCAATCCGAGCGTCCCACCTTGGAATCCGCTCGGATTCCCCAAAGACAATCCGAGCGTCCCTCTCTTGAATCCGCTCGGATGCCTCGGCCCCGATCCGCCGCCCCAACTCGATCCGCACGGATTTCAAGATAAAGACGTTTTTCATTCTTCAAGCTACGAAAAGAGAAGCCCTTCTCTCAGAAAATACCGGCTTTTCCTTGCTCAACTTAAAAAGTGTAATTACTAGTTTAGCCCTTAGTTAACCCTAATGCATCCTCCCTAATTTTCACTATAAATACCCCATTAGGCTAATTAGAGGAGCATGTTCTTCTTATCAATAATTAGTGTAGTTAATATCAATCAAATCTCTCTTTAATATTGTAATCAAGTATTAATCAAGTATTAATCAAGTTTTAATCCAAGTTTTAGTTCTTTAATCTCTCTCTTGTTCTTCCTTTATTTTGGGTAATTGAAGGTTATTTGGGTCATTATTGGGAGATTGACAACCTCTCAATCTAGGATTCAAGTACTTCTATTATTCTTGCTTTATTATGGAATCATTAGTAGGTATAATCTCTTAATCCCTTTTTAATTATTGTTAATTACTTTCATTTATTCATCATGTTTCATTATGTTAGTATGATTGACAACCTTTCTAGCATGATCAACATGATAATGAGTGAGTAGTCTCTTAGCTAGGGTTTAATGGGTGATTAGGGGAAACCAACATGGGGAATGATTCATGCTTAAATTAATATGCTTTCATATCTTATTTGCTTGCTTGTTTTGATCTTAATACATGCACATGTTATATTTGATGAAATGCTAAGCCTATGAATCCTTGCATTTACTATCATCTTCTATCCTTTCAACTTGACTTGTAAGACATAACCCAACTCGAGTCTTGTTAGACCATGCATGTGTTGAGTAGGAAAGATTAAGTCGACTTGTAGGTGTTGTACAATCTAATCGATTCGGCTCCGGGACCCAAACTTTCCTAGGATTGTAAGATATAACCCAACTCAATCCATCACAACAATAATTGCTTGCTTATAATTTGAGAACATGTTTGTATGATCATATCCCATGATTCCCCTATGAACCCATGACACCCTAGTGCCTTTAATCAATTGTTTACACCCCTTATTTTATTCATCTTGCTAGTTTATTTTCATTGTTATTTTAGTTTAGTAACCTTCTACATCAACCCAATTTGTGACACCCCTAGACACTACTAGTTACAATAGAATTCTCATTTCAATACCCGTCCCTTGGGATCCGACCTTTACTTGCCTCTTTACTAATTTTAGAGTTGTTTGTGGAGTATAAATTGTGTTTTGTATCGACCATTGACCAACGACCACATATGCTTAATTGTGAACACGAAATGGACTCGATCAAAAATGGCGCCGTTGCCGGGGACGGTGTTTAATTGATTTAAGATTTCTTTTATTGTTATTAGTTGTGTCTTTTTCACCTTGGGGAAGTAAGATTCCTCAAGGTTTGCTCTAATCGTTTTCAAGTTGTTTGATATTTTGCGAGAATGGATTTCATAGATTGTTTTGTAGAGGACCACTTGAGTATCCCTTACTTCAAGGATCCCATGCAAGCATTAGAGGCCTTAGAAGCAAGTAAGGCTAAGAGCATGTATTGGGAGTTGGAGGTGGATCTCTTTGAGGCCGCTCTAGCTAACAAGGAACTTACCCATGCACAATCCGAGTTGGTGCATAATATTCTAGTGGAAGCATGTCAACTCATAGAGGATGAGCAATCCATCCTAGAGGATATTCTACAAACTCAAGAGCAAGAGGAACCCATCATGGAATTCGAAAATGATGAGGTTCATGAAAGTGAAGAAGAGTATGTCATGAGAATGGAATGTTTAATGGAGATGGAGCAAATTCTCAATGAAACTCCAAAAGAGGAAAGTGAGGTACAAACTCCTACTTTGAAACCCCTTCCCCCAAATTTGAAATATGCTTATCTTGATGAATCAAAGACCAAACCCGTAATTGTTAATGATAGACTTGATGATGACCAATTGGGAAAATTACTTAATGTGTTGAAACAACATGAGAAGGCTATAGGTTATAGTCTAGATGACCTTAAAGGGATAAGTCCCAACTTTTGCATGCATAGGATTCATCTAGAGGACGACCATAGACCTACTATTCAACCCCAAAGAAGATTGAACCCCCACATGCAAGAAGTTGTCAAAGGAGAGGTCATGAAATTACTTGATGCGGGAATCATATATCCCATATCGGATTCTTTGTGGGTTAGCCCCGTCCAAGTGGTACCTAAGAAAGGAGGTACTACGGTAGTGACAAATGAAAAGAATGAATTAATACCCACAAGAATGATCACCGGTTGGCGTATGTGCATAGACTACCGGAAATTAAACTCCGCAACAAGGAAAGATCACTTCCCCTTACCATTCATTGACCAAATGCTTGAGAGGTTAGCCTCTAACAAATTCTTTTGTTACCTTGACGGGTATTTGGGATTCTTCCAAATCCCTATACACCCGGATGACCAACATAAGACCACCTTCACATGCCCCTATGGCACTTTTGCATATAGGAGGATGCCTTTTGGATTATGTAATGCCCCCGCTACTTTCCAAAGATGCATGATGAGTGTCTTCTCCGATTACCTAGAGACCATATTGGAAGTTTTTATGGATGATTTTAGTGTTTATGGAAAGGACTTTGACTCATGCTTGCATAACCTTTCCCTTGTATTGCAAAAATGTGAAGATGTTAGTCTTGTTTTAAATTGGGAAAAGTGTCATTTCATGGTCAATGAAGGAATTGTTTTGGGTCACTTGATTTCGGAAAAGGGCATCGAGGTAGATAAAGCTAAAGTTGAGGTGATAGAGAAACTCCCACCTCCCGTGAATGTTAGAGGGGTGAGAAGTTTTCTCGGTCACGCGGGTTTTTATCGTCGTTTCATAAAAGATTTTTCGAAAATAGCGAAACCCCTCACTCAACTTTTGCTTAAAGATGCCCAATTCCAATTTTCGACGAGTGTGTTGAAGCTTTTAATAGAATCAAAGAAGCATTGATCTCGGAACCAATCATCCAACCCCCAAATTGGGAGTTACCTTTTGAGATTATGTGTGACGCTAGCAACTACGCCGTTGGAGCGGTTCTTGGCCAACGGGTAGGGAGAGCTCTTCATGCCATCTATTACATAAGCAAAACCCTCGACCCTTCTCAAGTGAATTACGATACAACCGAAAAGGAGCTTCTTGCCATTGTTTATGCTTTGGATAAATTCCGTTCCTACTTGCTTGGATCCAAGGTGATTGTATTTTCGGATCACCGTGCTCTCCGACATCTCTTGATAAAGAAGGAGGGAAAACCAAGATTGTTGAGATGGATTTTGCTTCTTCAAGAATTTGACTTGGAGATAAGAGACAAGAAAGGAGCCGAGAATGTAGTAGCGGATCACTTGTCGAGAATCCGGTTTCATGATGAAAATGGAGAAACCCCGATCAATGACTCATTCCCCGATGATATTTTGATGGCTATTCAAACTCAACTTGAAAGGCACATCACCCCATGGTTTGCCGATTATGCCAATTATATTGTTGGAAAGGTGCTCCCTCCTAACTTGAACCACAACCAAAGGAAGAGATTCCTATTCGAAGTGAAGAGGTACTTTTGGGATGACCCAAACCTCTACAAGGAGTGTAGTGATGGGCTCTACCAGAGATGCATCCCTCAATGGGAAATCCAAGGAATCTTGGAGGGATGTCATTCATCACCCTACGGTGGACACCATGGAGCAAGAAGAACCGTTGCAAAAATTCTCCAATCGGGCTTCTATTGGCCCACAATGTTTCAAGATACAAGAGAATTCATCATTCATTGTGATGCTTGTCAAAGAACGGGAAATATATCTTGGAGAAACGAAATGCCACAAAGGGGCATTCTAGAGGTGGAGATTTTCGATGTTTGGGGAATTGACTACCAAGGACCCTTTGTGACATCCAATGGGAACAAGTACATCCTTGTGGCCGTAGATTATGTTTCAAAGTGGGTGGAGGCAATTGCCACCCCAAATGATGATGCGAAAACGGTCACCAAGCTTTTCAAGAAGATAATTTTCCCACGATTTGGAGTTCCTAGAGCTATCATTAGTGATGGAGGAACACATTTCCATGAGAAGAAGCTTGCATCCCTTTTGACCAAATATGGTGTTCAACATCGAACCGGCTTGGGATATCATCCTCAAACAAGCGGTCAAGTGGAAATTTCAAATAGAGAGATCAAGCAAATCCTTGAAAAAGTTGTGAACAAGACTCGGAAAGATTGGAGCACAAAGCTTGATGATGCTCTTTGGGCTTATAGGACGGCCTATAAGACTCCCATTGGTGCCTCCCCCTACAAGCTTGTGTACGGAAAAGCATGTCATTTGCCAATCGAATTGGAATACAAAGCTTATTGGGCAATCCGAGCACTCAATCTTGATCTCAAATTAAGCGGTCAAAAGAGGATGATTCAAATCCAAGAGTTGGAGGAATTCCGACTACAATCTTATGAGAATGCAAAGATTTACAAAGAAAGAACAAAATTGCTTCATGATAAGAGAATTCGACAAAAGGCCTTGCACAAGGGAGACAAAGTCCTTCTATTCAATTCCCGCTACCGACTCTTTCCGGGAAAGTTGAACTCTAGATGGATGGGTCCCTATGTGATAACCGAAGTTGGGAAATATGGAGATTTCGAACTCAAGGCCGAAGATGGAAGCAAGTTCAAGGTAAATGGTCAAAGGTTGAAGCCGTACTATGAAGGAGCATTTGTTGGAGAGGTCGAGGCTACCTACCTCGGGCCTCCCCCCCTTGAAAGAACCATCTAAGGGAGAGTTTGGTGGAGTCCTCCCTAAACCACCATTTGTAAATATACTAACCCTCTAACTTGTATTTATTATTGCTTTTATTTTAATAAATGTCATAAACTCTTTTCATGAGCGTAAGTGAGGGAGGGTTACTAACAAGTTTTTTGAATGAAGGAAGGAGCAAATTCCTAAGTGTGGGGATGCATTGAAAGAAAGAAGAAAAAGTCAAAGCTCGCAGCCTTAATCCGAGCGGATTTCCGGAATCCCGTAGTCTTGGCTGAATCCGGCCGTCTTGGAGAGAAACCGCACGTCCACCTGTGTGTTGAGAAATTGAAGATTTCGAGCTGTTTGAAAATCCGAGCGTCCTAAGGAAGAAGACGCCCGTCTGAAAGAATCCGGCCGGATTTGTGGAAAGACGCTCGTCTCTCCGCCTGTGCATTTCAAGAAAAATCTCGATCTTGTACTGAAATCCGCCCGTCTTCGAAAGAGACGCCCGTCCCATCGAAAGAATCCGAGCGTCTTATTCTCGGGACGCCCGTCTTGTGGCGTGAAAAATTTTGGGATTTTACTCGTGGCGTAATCCGGGCGTATTGCCCTAATCCGCCCGTCCGTGAGAGAAGAATCCGAGCGTCTTGCCTTTGAATCCGCTCGTCTCCGCCCCGTTTTTCGACCCGACTTTTCTCAATTAAATTACACCCCACCACCCATATAATGACACATCACTACTCCTTCCACTTACCCTATAAAACCCACCTCCTTATGACTCCCATACATATCCAATTCACTCTCTTCACCCACAAAATTAAAAATCCCCAATTTTCTAGGGTTTCCAATTCTCAATCAACAAGGAACATCCTTAGCAATTCTTCAAATCAAAATAACCCAACAAAAGAAGCAAGAATGGCACCAAGGAGATCCTCCTTTAGAAGTGAAAGAAGACCAAGGATGGTGGGAAGTTCCTCTACCTCACATCTCAACACCATTAGAAGAGAACATGTGGAGATTGTAGACCTCACAAGGCTCGATGATTTCTCGAATGTAGAATTCCTTGATGATGTGCAGCGATTGGTCTTCCATCGACTCTTAAGTAAGAATATTCTTCCCACTAAATTCCTTTGTCATGATACCTTAAGAAAGCTTGGAATCTTTCACCAAGTAGAGGCACTCTTTGAGGTTTTTGGTCTTTCGACTCTCTTTCGCATGTATGAGCCAACATATCGGTCCCTTGTGCTAGAATTCTTAAGCTTCTTGAGAATCACAACCTTGAACAAGACTATTTGCATAGAGTTTAGGTTGGAGAATGTCTCTAGAATGATGACCCTTGTCGAGTTTGCCAATGTGTTCGGACTTGATGTTTCGCCTACCCGAACATCAAAGCCCAAAAAGTATAATGTTGCACCATTGTGGAGGGCCATGACGGGCCGGGATTTCATTCTTACCAAAGAGTGTCTTGCTTTTCACATCCAAAACCCGATCTTGAGGCTTACATATCGATTTCTTTCGGGCACTCTTTTCGCCCGCCGTGATCCGGCCATTGTCAACCAATTGGACCTTGTATTTATGGAATCATACCTCAACATTCAAGGGAGAGATGGGTATCAATTCAATGCACCTCTAGTTATGCTAGAGAAATGGGCAAAGTTTCGAAATGGGAATGATGATGGAATGAAGCATATAGTGAATGGTGGACTCATAACTAGACTTGCAAAGCACTTCAACCCAAGGTTCAATGAGAACAATGAGTACACTCCACTTATGGGAAACACGAGAATTAATGAAGATCTCCTTCTCGTCCAACACCATTGGATAACCCTTGAGGGGGTTGATAAAAGGATAAAGTGGTTGACAAAAGGGAGCGATCCACTCTATCTCCCAATGCATGATCTACCACGGGTCTCCCCAAGAAGAGGAAGCTTGTCCCCAATGCCCTCCTACCTCATCCCAAGTCAAAAAAGGCAAACTCCACCTCCACAAAATCCACCACCACAACAAGAACAACAAACTCCAAATGAAAAGATAAAAGTGCCTCCTTACCCCTTTCCCTACCAACCATATAACCATCCAAATCCCTTCATCCTCCCCCGTGACGACTTTGTCACGGGAATTTTGCAAGATTTACACTACCGTCAATATGAGACCTCCGTGGATACTTATTATGCTCTTTACCCCCAATACTATGAGATGGCTCAAAAAGGACGGATTAGTGAGGAAGGAGTTTTCCCCTCATGGGCTCAAATGGAATTGCTCTTTCCTAACTCGGAGAAGGCTAATGAAGGGGCGAACGGTCGCAAAGAGGAAGAAAGTGGGGACTCTTGTGGAGGTGATACGGTGAAGCTTGAGAGTGAAGATGAATTCATGGATCCAAGTTTAAGCGATGATTCTAGGGATATTTGGGATACCGATATTGAAGGAGATGATGCCGATATCTAGGAGATTACTTCATCACTAGGTGGAGCGGGCAAGAGGCACCCACCTTAGTTCAAGTGAAGTTTTCTCATCTCTCCTCTTTATCTTTCTTTTTCATGAAAAGAGCTTTGTATCTTGTCTCTTTGTATTTTATTTCATTTTGATCATTGTTGGTTTAGTCCTAGCAACATCAAAGGACTCACACATCGGTTCCATTGAGGTGTTCTTTTATTGTTCCCATTTTTGAAAATCCAAAATGACAATCTAGTTTCATGCATAGCATAGTGTGTGCATGAACTATACCCATCTTTGACATTAGCAATAGTGTCTTATTTGGTTTGGGGAAGTTAATGCATACACAACGGGAGGTAATCTAAATTATCCTCTCCGTCATAACAAAAACCATGCATCATGTAGTATAGCTTAGTGTAGAATTGCATTTAGTATAGAAATCATGCATCATTTTTGCATAATTTCCATCATTTTGGCCATTGAGGACAATGCCCATATTAGTGTGGGGATGGGAATTCTAACACTTAACTTTTATTCAAAAACCCATAAAAATTGAAAATTTTCAAAAATCATAAAAATTGAAAAAATTGAAAAACCAAAAACAAGTTCATTTCCTTTGTATATATTGTCTTGTATATATTGTGTTTGTTTTATCCTTGTTCACTTTGATTGACTACGCCACATCCGAGACATGAGGATATTGAAGACCGCATGGTATGATCTTTCCAATCTCCTTTTTCCTCTTTATGTTAATGACTATGTGGCTTTATTTTGATTGATGCGGTATAACAATGTGAACCTAGGATTGCATTTAGTTTACATGACATATTAGTTGGTAGAATCATTTGCATTAGGATGTGTATATGTTAGTTGCATCATGGCATGTAGTTTGCATGTTAGAAAAATTTTGTAAAACCGTCTACTTGGGAAGCTTGACAAGTGTATATAGACCCTAGTAGATGCTTTTTGTTCTTAAGACTTTGCTTGCTAGAATACTTGTAAAACACCCTAGGATGTGTCATGCTAGTATCCTTTGACCCATGGTTTAAGGCCTAGTCAAGAGTACCTTGTGGTGTGATAACTCCTTGGCTACCGTTTATTCCAAGGTGACCCTTGAAACCATGCATCCATCCATCATCCATGTTCTACCACATTTTTGTCATCAAAGGGAATGAGCACAAAAAGAAATTATTCAAATTTGAGTTCAATGAAATGAAAAGTGAAAGAAAGTTTGCAAAAATGCATCAAATGAAAAAGGGAGAAAAAATAGAACTCCTAAAGCTTCAAATATAAGGCACCCTCGTTACTAATTGGGGTGACTTTGAAAATGTTCAAAAAGAAAATGCAAAAAAGTTGTCAAGTGTTGAAAAGCCAAAAATCAAAAAGAAATGGCAAAAAGAAAGTGTTCTCAAATGTCAAATGCCACAAGAAATTGGGGGAAAACAAAAATGAAAGCAAACTCCCAAAGTGAAACTCAAACATCTATTGATCCCTTTATCCATCATATCCATTTTTGTGCATGGTAGAGAGGGGACGACCCTTCTTCTTGTCTAGGCAAGAGGGGGAATTCCGCGATCCTCCAGTGTTTCTAACACCATAGGGAGTCTACTCTTGACAAAAGCATTTAACGATTGAGGACAAAGGTACCCTAGCTTGACACATTTTGGAGGTGATTTATTGGTATCCTTCTAGGCTTAGTAGTTTGAACAAATTGCATCTATGAAGGAGTGTGTACCCTTGAATTGCTTCCCTTGTAGATAATTTCCGCCACTTAGATGAGGAAAGTGGCTATTCTTTTGTAGATGCATCCATTACTTTATTTTGTGTGCTTTAATGTTTGGATGTGTCGCCATTTTGGCAAGACCCACCTTGCCTTGCAAGAAGGCATCCTACCTCATGGTTGTCTTGTTGTGAGTTGAAGGGGCGGAGTGAGACCCGCTAATTGTCTCATATCGGCTATTATTATTAGGTTAGGTTATTATTGGTCCTAGTCTTTGTCACCTCTTTACTCGGGACGAGCAAAGGTTCGGTTTGGGGATATTTGATGTGACCATAATTGGCGATATTTAGCCCCGAATTACCATTGTTTCCATGCTTTTTAGTGCCTATTTGGGTCATTTCTTATCTTTAGTTCTTTGTTTTGCATATTCTTTGAGATTTTGATCCCTTGGTAGGAAAGGAGTAAGAATCTTGCATTTTCGTGGCAAAACGAGGCTAAATTGATTGTATTCAATGACCAAGCATCAAGGAGAGACAAGACTAGAAGGCCTTTGTACATATCATAGTAGAAGAGCAATGTTGAGAAAAGGATCCTTGAGTCCCCGAGGAAATCCCCAAGGAATTTATGAAGAAAAGGGAAGAAAAAGAAGAAGAATTGAAGCTGGCCAACAATCCGAACGGATTGTACCAAATCCGTCCGTCCAGCCCAATCCGAGCGTCCCACCTTGGAATCCGCTCGGATTCCCCCAGCACAATCCGAGCGTCCCTCTCTTGAACCCGCTCGGATTCCTCAGCCCAGATCCGGCCGTCCCGACTCTGATCCGCACGGATTTCAAGACAAAGACGTTTTTCATTCTTCAAGCTACGAAAAGAGAAGCCCTTCTCTCGTAAAAATACCGGCTTTTCCTTGCTCAACTTAAAAAGTGTAATTACTAGTTTAGCCCTTAGTTAACCCTAATGCATCCTCCCTAATTTTCACTATAAATACCCCATTAGGCTAATTAGAGGAGCATGTTCTTCTTATCAATAATTAGTGTAGTTAATATCAATCAAATCTCTCTTTAATATTGTAATCAAGTATTAATCAAGTTTTAATCCAAGTTTTAGTTCTTTAATCTCTCTCTTGTTCTTCCTTTATTTTGGGTAATTGAAGGTTATTTGGGTTATTATTGGGAGATTGACAACCTCTCAATCTAGGATTCAAGTACTTCTATTATTCTTGCTTTATTATTGGAATCATTAGTAGGTATAATCTCTTAATCCCTTTTTAATTATTGTTAATTACTTTCATTTATTCATCATGTTTCATTATGTTAGTATGATTGACAACCTTTCTAGCATGATCAACATGATAATGAGTGAGTAGTCTCTTAGCTAGGGTTTAATGGGTGATTAGGGAAACCAACATGGGGAATGATTCATGCTTAAATTAATATGCTTTCATATCTTATTTGCTTGCTTGTTTTGATCTTAATACATGCACATGTTATATTTGATGAAATGCTAAGCCTATGAATCCTTGCATTTACTATCATCTTCTATCCTTTCAACTTGACTTGTAAGACATAACCCAACTCGAGTCTTGTTAGACCATGCATGTGTTGAGTAGGAAAGATTAAGTCGACTTGTAGGTGTTGTACAATCTAATCGATTCGGCTCCGGGACCCAAACTTTCCTAGGATTGTAAGATATAACCCAACTCAATCCATCACAACAATAATTGCTTGCTTATAATTTGAGAACATGTTTGTATGATCATATCCCATGATTCCCCTATGAACCCATGACACCCTAGTGCCTTTAATCAATTGTTTACACCCCTTATTTTATTCATCTTGCTAGTTTATTTTCATTGTTATTTTAGTTTAGTAACCTTCTACATCAACCCAATTTGTGACACCCCTAGACACTACTAGTTACAATAGAATTCTCATTTCAATACCCGTCCCTTGGGATCCGACCTTTACTTGCCTCTTTACTAATTGTAGAGTTGTTTGTGGAGTATAAATTGTGTTTTGTATCGACCATTGACCAACGACCACATATGCTTAATTGTGAACACGAAATGGACTCGATCAGAGATTTGATACGTGCATTTTATATAGTCTTTTTAGCCTAATTTATGCACGTATTTCTATGCTTTTATCGTGGTTTTATGCTACGAAATGCCCCGAATATGCTACTTTGGTTTGTTTTGTCTTATTTGCAGGAATGGACCGGAAAGTAGTGAAATCAAGCCTTTTACCGTCCTTTTAGCATGCATTTGGAGGAAGAGTGAATTTGGAGCGGGAATGTAGCTATTTTGAGATGTGCAAAGAAGAAATATAGCTAGGCGAGCAAAGGAAGAACTTTAAATTGATAGTGCCTACTTTGAAGAGCTATATCTCGAGTTCTACAACAGATATTCAGGTGATTCTAATTGGAGATGAAAGTTTGTCCTTTTAGCTTTCCAATGCCACCGGAATCACCCTGTTTGACCAAGTAACGAAGAGATGGCAGCCGTTTGAAGTTCAGTGCGCAAAGCAGGAAACTGTCGCTGGAAAGTACTCGATCGAGTAGAATTTTGCTCGATCGAGTCCTTTTTTTTACTCGATCGAGTAGTTGCACTTTTTGATTTACTCGATCGAGTGGTTATTTCACTCGATCGAGTGGTTTAAGCTTGAGTTGCTCGATCGAGTGGTTTTAAATCACTCGATCGAGTGGATTTTGCTATGGGCTGGGCTTTTTACTTAATTTCCGTCATTAGGTTTAACTATACTCCTATTTTCTTATAAATAGGAGTTAGGACGTGAGTATTAGGGGGCTTCTCCTCTCTAATAATTCTTAACACTTTGTTACTGTTACTTGGCTACTGTTACTTTCTTCCGGATCTAATTCAGTACTTAATTCTTTCCCTTTCTTTTCTTCTTTAATTATTATTTATGTTTATTGTTCTTCCTTTATTTCTCGTTTCCCCTCTGATTATGCGTAGCTAAATCCCGTAGTATGTTAGGATTAGGGAAGCCGTGGTAGCATGTTTTAATTGACTTGAATAGATTAGTCTTGCGATAAGAATTGTATTAGGCAATTTAATTGTTATCAGGTCGAATGAATGCATGCAGGAGACCAATAAATCTAGTTAACCCCGACCTGGATCGAAAGATTGGAAGGGAAGGCTTGCTTAGTTACAATAGGGTATTGTAGTGAGGGCGAAAGTTAAGCTATTTACGCTCTAGGGCGGTTTAAGGACCGAAAGGCGACGACCATAGCTCTTCTTATCAATAGTCTAATCGCCTCAGTATTCCCGATAGTATAGCTGCCACGGTAGACCAACTCCTAGCATATTCCCTTCTCTTATTGTTAATTTCTTGCATTCCTTTACCTCTTGCCTTAGCCTCATTAGTCTAGTCATCAATCAAAACCCCCATTAGTGACATCGGACAGATAGGATAGACAAGTAGATATTAAACCGCCTCCCTGTGGAGATCGACCCTACTTACCGCTGACTTCTGTTAGTTGTACTTAGGTATTTTATTTTTGGTACGAAACGACAGTATCACTTATAATCACAACTATATTCACATAAACCACCAAAACCCCCAAACCACCCAATTAGGGTTTAACCAACTTTAACAAAACAATATAAAAATTATATGTAAAGCTTACCCTCAACTCAAGGATCACAAAGATATAAAGAACGACGAAATTCGACACTCCTAGCTCCGGGATTTGCTAATAATGCGGCGAGGATGAATGAACGTAACTCTTAATCGTCTCTTGAAAGTTTTTAGGTTGAAAAAGTGTTTTAAGAAAAAGTGACGGAAGTCTTATATACCAATCCGCATTATTAACAAACCCGTCGAAAATCACCCGTCAACCGACTTACTCGATCGAGTAAGTCACTTACTCGATCGAGTGACCCTTACTCGATCGAGTACCAAGCTTAATCGATCGAGTACCCATCAGACAGACTACTGTTTTGCGTAAAACTATACTTACTCGACAGAGTAAGCCCCACTCGATAGAGTATCCTAAGACCCATAAAACCGTAGTATTACACAACTGCCTAAATTGCTTTAAACAAAACAATTTAGGGCCAATCCAATCTGGAACATAACATTGTTCAAGTGAAGCAAGGTCATTTTCGGTAGGAGTGTCCAATCCAGTTTTGTTCGGGCCAGCACCCTCTTAATGCCTGTTAGATGGAATAAGCCCTAGGAAAATGTAAAATATGTGGTCATATGGAGGGACCCGTTTAAATTACAGCTACTTTAAACACTGTCTATGCTAATCATTTAGGGTTGGCTTGCATGATAAATCCTTTAAATTTGCAATGAATTTGGTTTTCAAGGTAAGTTATTTTGCTGCTTGTTAGATTGGTTATAAAGTACAATGGAACCAGCCCTCCACCCCCAAAAAAAATTGTGGATCCACCTATGGTTTGGGTTTTAAAGACACTAATTCACCCATATGTGGTATCCAGTATAAAATCCGAGCTGTTTGGCGAAATATAAACACATAGGTAAT
Organism: Silene latifolia; assembly: GCF_048544455.1. Lineage (NCBI taxonomy): Eukaryota > Viridiplantae > Streptophyta > Magnoliopsida > Caryophyllales > Caryophyllaceae > Silene > Silene latifolia. Next base: position 159,113,092 of record NC_133537.1, read on the forward strand.
ATAACACTATGATATACTAATGATCAAAGGTTCTTTTAAACAATTGCGCTACCATTGGGAAGAAAAAACAACCTTAAACCGTTAGAATCGACAGTCATAGCATCGTTGAGATCCGGAGGTTTAGAATTGCACTAAAACAATAATGTCAAATGTCGAATAATATAGTTAGAATACAAATACAACAATAAATGTATTTGAATGCCAAAATAATACTAAAAAGGACAATGAGCAGTGCAGAAAGTACAGAAATAGTGAAGAATCTGATCATGTCAACCATGCCCATACGCATACAGTTGAATGGGTAATGCAACACGTGATTTTCAGAAATCTATTATTACTTAACAAGCCACCCAGGCTCCCTGAAATAAAGATTCTTAATGCTAATCAAACAATACAACAACATATAACATTAAAAGTGAGTGTTTCATATAAAAAATCCCAGTTTGAAAATACTATCACCAATCAACGTGTTACTGATATAAACTATTCATTGAGTGACTAACCTAGAAACTAATTTTCCAGATCAAGATGAACTCTGTAAGGAAGGTTGCCAAGGAAGGCTGAGTTATATTCAATCAGATTGAAGGTTATAGAAAAAAACAACCGGGCGTTATGAACTGGAGACCCCAATGGAATACGAGATAATAACATTTCAGGACGATGAGGTAACTTTTCTAAATTTAGCTTGAATGTTTAACAAATCTAACAAATGAAATCAATCTTCCTTGAGTTATAAGCAATAAACTGAACAATAACAAATATTTAACAAATTATTTAGGTGTTTGCCGTGCAGTTTATAAGCGAGTCATAAATGTATTGTTAACCGAGTTGAAGTATATACATTAAACGTCGGTTCCTCTAATACATTAGGCTTAGGAACACTTTAGTGGGTTATGCAATTGTAAATATAAGCCACTCTACTAGTGTCCCAGACCAAACAAACAGCATTCTATGTGTGAAATTAGACACGTTACTCATTAGATAATTCCCTGAACTTGCTTTAGGGAGCTAAGTTGCGCTGTATCTTATACAATGTAGAAATACAAAAGTATAAAGATGTTATAGAAGATAGAAAGGCTTACGAAATTTATAATCCCACGATGCTAGCCCTACTTGAAGAGGACGGTGAAAATGTCGGTGATCAAGTGTATCACCTATCATTCAACAACATGACCATAATTCAGCCTATTTTAGATCAGAGTCTTGCTTGCCAAAACAACTATCAATTCATTGCATCCATTCCAAGGTCATTCTCAACGGACAATCGCTATGGTAAGCCCTTATTAAATAAACTAGAGATTTTATCTGAAGCTGGCGAAACTCAAATAAATAATTAATGGCTACTCAGTTTCTAATAACATGCTAATCTAATGGCAGATATACTAGGGATAGTTTTAGACGTCAACGCAAATTGCCAAGTACCTAGTTCAAATGGCGAAACCTGGGACATTGGTGAAGTTGTCATTGTTGATTAGAGGTACGTTAGGGCATGAACCTAACAGTTTTGCTAATTAAAATTGCATACCAACCTTTGCTGCATCCAAATTTTTATTTCAAGTTGTTTCGTGTAATTCTGAGCAGGTAATGATAGTGATAGCTTGGGAAGCCAAAACTATTGACGAATGCCGAATACTGCAATCAATGGGGACATCCTTCCCAGTTATTGGGTTCACAAGCCTAAGGCCGTCCTACAGAAAAGGTGGTTATAAATAGGTAGTGAAGAAATCAAAAGCCACGACAACGTTTTACCAACTAATTAACTAATAAATCTAGCATCGGTAAATTTACAGGGTTCTCACTTTCAACGACGCCTACAACAATTGTAGACTTCCATCCACTTGGTAGAAAAGCTGCTTTACTACATGCCTGGTAATGAATTTATCAAACAAACACTATGAACATCAATCACATTTAACCGATCCTAACAAACCCAATAATACAGGGGACAAGCTCATCAACAGCTACTGGCTATAAGGCAACAACAAGTCTTGGACACGCGATTCCCAGGAACAGAGCGCCAGATTACTAAACTAGCACAAATACTTCAAAAAAAAGTAAGGTGCCATATTACGAACAAGCTATCTCAGAATAAATCAGTATTGTGCTTGTTCCTGAACTTCAACATTTTATTTCATGTTTAAAGGAGTGTTTAGAATGCTTATACCTGTGCAACTCAAATGGTCATTTAAATATAGGCTAACGCCAAGTTTCAGAAACTATTTAACCATTAGGAAAACAATGTAAACTGAACAAACACTGACAATATTAACTGACAGGTGGGTGATACTCTCCAGGAAGAACAACACTGGATAAAAGCTGACCTTGATGAATTTGACACTGGCAAGGTTTGCTTATACCTTGGTTGCAGTAACTGCAACATAACCAATAACAAAGACATAGGTGTGGTGTATCAATGTACTAGGTGCTTGAAACAAAATATGATATCCTGTCCAAGGTATAAAACGCAAGCAAATAGACAGAACATCTAACCTACAACTTATAGCGATTAGAATCTAACAAGTGTATGAATACAGGATGCGTGTAAGTTTCTGGGCAGTAGATGAAACTGCAACACATGTTTTCACTGCTTCAGATGAAAATGCAGAGACGCTACTAGAAGTGGACGTGACAACCTTGTACTCAATGTCTCAACTGGTAATTTAAGAAGCAAGTTTAAGAGATCACCTACAACTGTGTATTGGCTCATTACACAGGTAACAAAACATATTAAATGTGTAAACCTTTGCCAAGTAAAAGAACCATACATACACTACGACTCCACTGTTATATCATTACCACAATAAACAACCAATAAACCTTTTAATGATGCAGGAAAGAGAAGACTACCTACCACAAATTGAAAGATGACTTAGAAGTAATCCGGTATACATACAGGTGGAGCCACCAACATCTCTTGCCAGATTTAGAAAGCTGTTCTGGGTGCTCAAGAAAATTTCTCTAACATAAACTAGGAAGATCGCTGAACGACGATTATTAGACCGTCCAAATAGGACGTTTCGTGGGCTGCCGAACTGGTGCAGGAAACTGAACCACTGAGAAAACATAACAAGTCGTTATTAGTATTGAAAGCCGATTAGTAATATTTCATTCATTAGAAAGACAACAAATATAATGTCCTATTATTTAAGGCCAGAAGTAGAACAGCGCGCTACATGCGGAACTTTGAACCTGTAATAGCAGTGACAACTTACGTGTGATGAATGTTTTGGATAATGTACTAGAAGCATCTCTGGAAATTAGAAGACATATACCATTAACCATATTATTCAGCTGTGTATATGCATGTCTGCCCCTTTTATGAAATATATGTTCACTCCCAAAAATATATGTGGCCGCTACAATCAATTACGCAAACGAGTGCCTGCACATCAGAATAATGGTATTTACAGGAGTTAATACAGGTGCACTGATGAAATAAACAGTGCACAATTTTGATGCCAAATCCAAAATCTTGGGGCCTAGCTGTAACCATTTTAGGTAGCAGATGCACACACAACTATGAAAAAAATAGGCACCACTCTAAATAATGACCTAAGCATAAAACTAAATTCATATTTGCTAGGAGATATTTTGTAACTCAGCAACAAATACCCAAAATCTAACAAAATCTTTGCTAGGTGAATGTCAACTGACCATGGACGGGACAACACCAGTCAAAAATTGCACTTATACCAAAAATGAACCCAAAAAGTACCATAGTTATGGCTGGGGAGTCCTTGGAAATCATATGCATTCTTTTGGTAATATAATATTAGCATTTGGCACAATAATTTTAGCAAGGTGTAACACAGTAACTCATTTACACCATCTCTATTAATTCATTAAAAGGAAAAAAATTAATATAGCTGGGCTATTCACACAATTCTTGATCCGTCACTGTAAGTCATATGTTTTTACATACTCTACATATTTCAAGCTTAGAAACCTAGGTTTAGTTAGTTTATTCAAACATTTGTCTCAACTAAATATTTATAAACTCTTTACACAGATTAAAATGAAACCTGTCAGGAGATCCGCCAATGAACTTATAGGTAAAACAGGACCATCTTATATCAGACTGAAGGTCATCGAGAAAATAAATATGCACAAATCAATTGAAGGGCAGGGTCTGGATTACCAAATGTTCAAGTTTGAAGATCAAGAGGCGACCTTTTTTACAAACATTTTCCTGTTTATGTAAATATAGTTTTTAGCGACGGGAAACACACACAGAAATAGAATTACAAAAATGTTTGGACACAGTCTAAATCAAAGACTGTGGGTTTACAGTTTCTCTTAACGACTAATGCAAAAGCTTAAGGTATATCTTACAGGCTTTCTTAGATAATGCTTTCCATACAATTGTGCTTGCTTTCTATTTTTCATTCTAATCGAGGAAATATAGCTTTTATTCATTGCCTAAAACTACTGCTACTGCTGCAGGGCTCTGAGGTTCAGACCATACTGTTTGAAGAAGACCTTGTAATTTTTTATGATATTATGAAAGATGACATGACATACGAAATTTCAAATGCTCAAGTTAAGTTGATGCCTGTTGAGGAGTAGGAAAGTCCAGATAGGCAGATGTATGAACTGTCTTTCAATAGCAAAACCTTTGTCATGCCTATTTCAGACCCACCACCTCCTATGAAACTAGAGTACATGTTAATTGCATCTTTTCCAAGGACTTTTGAACTAAATGATCGATGCGGTAAGAGTTCAGTAAATAAGCTATACATTCTTTATTATATAGAATACAAGTATCAAAAACAAAAACCAACTAAAAGCCATTAGTTACTAATTATAATTCACTGATAAATTAGATGTTCTGGGAATTGTTTAATATGTGGACCAGACTTTGAAAGTTTCTAGGTGCACTGGCTAACCTGAGAATATTTGTGAAGTTATTATTGTTGATCAGAGGTTAGCAATTTTCTACCCCCAAAAATATGTGCATTAGTGATTTTTAAACATCCTGACCTATTACTACCTAGTAATTTTAAAAAGTTTTTCTTAAACAAACCCTTTTTTGCCCTTCAATGTAGCTCTGAACAAGTAATGATAGTGACGGCTTGGGAAGATTTAGCTATTGAGCACTGCAAGGCCCTGCAGTCCATTGCAACATCCTTCCCGGTTGTCAGCTTTGCAGCTCTAAGGCCATCCTGCCGAAGATGTTCTAATTGTAATAGTAAATTAACTAATAATTTGAAGAGTATATGTTGTTTGTAAAAATTACATTAAATGGCCTTCCTAAACATGCAAGATTTGCCCTTTCAACAACACATTTGACATGTATTGCGGTAGAACCACAAGGGCAAGAAGCTGATGCACTTCGAGAGTGGTAAGAACTCATAAACAAACTAACTATATTTTAAAAATATTTCAATGCTAGGAAAAAGGCAAACTAAAAACTACTAGCTGCAAAGTATCGCCAGGTATTCCAAAGTCGCCACCCAGGGCCTGATCGCACTATAACTACAATAGAACTGCTGCTTAAGAAGAAAGTAAGCAATTATCTTGGCAACAATAGACCAATTTGTGTAATTAATTATACAGGGGTGTTGATGGCCACTTTCTGAATTCGTTAGAAAAAAACAAGGCTTCAAAATATTTTCTAAGGGACACCTTACTAAGAATATCTGTTAATCTAAACTCAAAGATTAATGATACTTTACAAGAGGAGGAACTATGGCTATGTGTGCCGCTACCTGATTTTACTGCTAAATATGTTTACTTATACCTTGGCTGTAGCAACTGTGACACCCTCAATTATCGCGGAAAAGTAAACACGTAATTCTAGAATAAAACTGCATGGATATGTTTGTAATAGGTTCAATTGGGTAAAAACCTGTAATTTTAAAACCTGAACCTGTTATAAAGATATCCAAATTGGAAGGTGTCAAACATACAAGGTCTAACTAGAAGTGTCATAACATAACCATCGCTAAAGTCGCGAATAGCAAATTATATAACCAAATGTAAAGAGGGATACATATGTCCCTAAAATGTATGTGACATAAAAAGTGTTTAAGGGTCACAATAAAATAAAGCCAATCTAGGTTCCAAGGTTACTTTGCTCGCTAGCTCGTCCATGTACCCCATATATGCATCACCTACCTGTCATTCGCATTTTATACAAATACGAAAGCCACAGTCAGTGGGGAGTAACTCCGAGTTCTCCCAGCCACGAAATGTCATAATTAATATAACATGTAAACATAAGAATATGAATACGAATCACACACTGCCTTAGCATATAGATGCTAGACAATCGTGCTTATCATGTGAACAACAATATAACAACACATAGTCCTAGCATGTGAATACTAGACCGACTCATACTACACTATCATGTGAATCACATAACATCCAGAATCCAAACTCTATCAACCATAGCCGGCTTGCATCTCACCTTCTATGATTCATAGAATCATCAAACAAGAAAGGGCAATATATCAAAGACAGGCATAAGTTCTTAGTCCCGTCAATAGTCACTCAGAACTCGAGTCTATACCACGAGGTAGGGAAGGTAATCAAACCGGTATCTTGGCTCAGAGGTTCTATCAAAACATGGCCAAGACACAACACAACCCTAGTACTAAATCAAGCAGACCTAGACATGCGGATACACACCACCGCACCCAAGACCCACAATTTTTCTAAAACAAAGTGAGTATCCTAAGGAGTCCACCAAAGGGTTGGCTAGTACTTAAGCTGACCACTTACTCTCAAAATAAGTAACGAGGTCATGCCCCAACTTGGATATAAACCCACCAAGTCAGGAACACAGAGGCTATTAAGCAGTGAACATACACTCGTCAAAGACTATAATGACCTATCTATGATGAAGGCCGAAATACTCACCTAGGACCTAGTCCCAGCCTAGTCCCGACTTGAATACTTTAGCCCACACCACACAAAACAAGTAGGATACCCAATTTACCATAAGAGGGGCAAAGAGTCCAACTTACCAACATAAATGCTAACATTCTATCATGTGAAAGGCTATATAAATGTCTATTCAGCAGACAATCCAACCATATCCTCAATGTCATCAATAACCAAATTATAGCTAACCATCAATATCATAGTCCATGAGAATAAACTACAATGGCTAAAGGCAAACAAGACTCAAGCATAAGGCTTCCAAAGCATCCAACAACCAACATGTGAAATGATAATTACAAATATCAAGGCATAACATAAAACCTCCAATAAAAACCAATCTTACCTCAAAGACAAACCCTCGACCCGAGTCCCGCGACGGGTCATCGGTCAAATCGAGGCTGACCGGTTTAAACCTAGTTTGACCAAACTCGTTCGGTCAATAACTGCCCATTTCGTAGTCTTGGCCTGCTTTGGCCCAAATTACAAATTTTATCGCAATATTGTTCTCATGCTATTTTTAATTTCTATCTTGTGAAAAACGAAAGTAACACATTATCAATCACCTAAACACTTAACAAACAACAGGCACACATTAACTACTAATGTGACATTAATTAATTCGAGTAACTCGGAATAGTTACCTTACGCTAGCAAAGAGACAAGTAATAACTTGAGAAAGCTTCTAAAACCCAAAATTACTCTTCATCTTCAACCACATATGAGCCACCTAAAATAATTATGTGAAAGGACGATATTAACGAATTATCTTTATATAAAATATGAGACGGAAATTAATTTAATTATATTTTATATAAACCAAACTAGCGTCAAAACAATTTATGGACACGGCTCAAAAGTTATTATGACAACCTCAAACTCGGCCTAACCACCAACTACACATGGCCTCAAACTCGTGACTTAGCTAGGCCACGGCCAAAGCCACGCCTAGGCCCGGGAGTCCGACACGACCACCACCCGACTACCCATAGCCACCCTTCACCCTACTTCATAACTTGACCCAAAAATCAGTCCAAAACAGAACCCAAAAGATGCCTAAGTTCGACCCCAACTCCAGTCCTCAAATGCAAAGTGAAAACCCACGATGACGGCTCTCGTCCTTGCCCAAAAAAACAGTACCAATCGTCCCCTTAAGACTCCATTCTCGCGCCTAAAAACAGTCCTAGCCGAGCCAACTAAGTCAGCATTTAAAACGGTTTTAGAGCGGAAATCCACAAGTATAAAGCAACTCAAAAAATGACCCTAAAGACTACAAAAATCGCCCCAACACAGAGTACAAATCAGTCCAAAACAATCCCTACATGTCAGTATACACCGTCTCAACTATAAAACACACCAATTATCACCCAAAACAATCCATACATGTCAGCATACACCGTCTCAACTATAAAACACACCAATTATCACCCAAAACAATCCATACATGTCAGCATACACCGTCTTAAATATACCACTTACTAGCGAGCATCCCAAATGATCCCTAGAGGTCAGTATACACCGTCTCAATCATCTCCACATATCAGTATACACCGTCTCAACTATACAACTGACTAATTAACATCCATAAGGATCCCTATATATAATTATACACCGTCTCAATTATAAAACAGACTAACCAGCATTCGAAATAAACATATTTTACAAGTAAAATCGAGTAATCCGTTATCGTTACCTTTTTAATCTTCTACCAGACCGTCTATTTTAGTACATACAACCGTCTTATAATAAATAAAGCTGAAAATATAAATGGGTTTGTAAAAATACATGACGAAAATGAATTTTACTTACAACGGATTGACGAGAACGACAAAAGGAGCGCTATGGAACAAAAATAGTTGAAAACGGATGACAAACGGAGCATCAGTATCAATTTTGAAGATCAAAATTAAAACGAAGGAAAAGAAGAACAAAGAAGGGAATAAGAAGACGTGAAGGGATGAAGAAATGAGGCAAAGAAATGACCGCCACCGCTATTTATTATACGACGTTTCTTCGTTGTTAAGAAACTTCGATAGTTATTAAAACCGTTTTGAGTTAAATTTAACCGGTTTTAGTAAAAGTTTCAGTAATAAAACGGAATCAATAATAAATAAATTTAATGAGTGAAAATAAAATAAACTCAGCTAGTTAACGTAAATAATAAGAAATCGGCTTGAAACGGAATTATTAGCGATTTTTACGAAACTAACGGATATTAATAAAAAATTGCTAATTTAGTGAAATAAGCTCAAAATAGCTAATTGGACGGTTTTGTTCCCAAAATCCATCTCGGTTCACTTAAAACAACTTTCATAAGGACTCGTAAAGAAACGGAATTTATTAAATAAATAAACTCGAACTAACTTCAATAAACTCGAACTAACTTTAAATAAACTTATTAATGATTATTAAAATTAACGATCGAATTATGATGAAATTAATTAATTAGCTAAGCATATATATATAAATCGTTAAATGATGTAATTAAATTCAAAATAGCAATTAAAAGAATTTTATCCAACTTAATAAAATACGGGGTGTTACAATCACCCCATCTTTTAAAAAGTTTCGTCCTCGAAACTTGAAAGTATAAATGAAAGGTTATAAAAATAAAACTGAAATTGGAATCGGTGACCAAAACATTTAAAAGGTCACTTATCGTAAGAATCAAAATTCTTTCAAAAGTTTCAAATAAAATTTTAAAATGTAACCGATTCTCATCAAAGGAACGGAAGTGTTCTCGTTGAGCATTCAAGAACATCACATTCCAAATCCAAGATAAGGTCAAAGGCAAATCATTTGTATAAATCGAAAATCAAAATACTTTCAGAAACATTAATGAAAAGTTTTCCAATGTATAAGTCTCATTCATGGAACGAAATTGCCCTTGTCGTGCACACAAGAGCGCTAACTTCCCATGTCAAAGACAGATTTAAAATAAAAATCATTCGCCGATAAGCGCAGGGCAAGTTATTAGACGCCTTTAATAACGAGTCCTAACATCCCATCAACGTTAAAATCAAAATAAGAGAAAGGTAATCTACTCAAATTTTCTTTTGCAAAAAGCCAAAATAGAAATAAAGGTTTCACCTTTAAACTAAAAGGGGAGTTAAATTCCTGAAATATAATATTAAACTTTAACAAAGGCATCATGATTAGATCAAAGTGAATAGAAATTGGATAAAATTTACAAAAATCTCAGGTTTAGCAACTCAAAACCATGATAAAGAAGTCTATACTCAAAGAACAATTAGAGAATTAAATCGAATTTTCATTTTCAAATCTTTAAAATAGGTTAGGTTTGCAGGAGTGACATAAACTTTTAAAAATGAATCGAAACTGGTAGCTTGAAAGTTTAGAAGTTGTACAAAAAGGAAAGTAACTTAGATAGCATAAAAACAAAGTATGTTAAGAGAGCTCAAACTTAAGCCTCAAGAGAGCTATAATGAATTTCATAGGGTAGAAATTGAAGTTAAAATTACAAGGATGTCAAAGATAGAGTTTCACAAGATATGAGTGTCAAACTTAAAGGAGGAGCAAGATGAAGCGAGGAAATGAGGTATGAACGGTAACGCTTATGATCAAGGAGAAAGGGAATTTAGACAACAAGGAAACTTAAGCAACATGTCAGGGTGTGAGACTAAAAGAGTCGAATCATAAAGATAACTAGTTACCAACCAGTAAGAGATATTAGAATTAGGAAGGTATTCAAGACAAGGAAATAACGACTAAACTTTTATACTTAAGAATCAAATCCAACCAAAGTATGAACGAAAGGGGGGAAAACGATTAAAGGTATGAAAGAGGATTTTAAGGCTTAAACCATACGCTTCCTAAAACTTAAGGTTCTCTCTAACAAGGTCACGCCTATTATGGTATTGTACCTTCATGACAAAACGACCAAATCCCAAACAAGGGTCAAGGTAAAATAAACGCTCGCTTAAGGGGTGATAAATCAGTTAGATACTTCTTCCACCTATCTTATCACATATTAGGATTAAATCAAATCTACCACTCAAGTATAAAAGCATCTCTTTATCTCAAGCACTCGACACAACCTCAATGTTTTAAAAACCAAAGAATGAATTGACAAAGACTTCTCAACAAAGTTCTCAAGAAACAACTAACACCAAATCACATTCCCAATCTATACGGGATTGTTAACATCTAAAAATGGGTTTTCTTCCAAATTCATATTCTAAACTTATCTCATGTTTACTCCTAAGGTGACGACGCTCAACCTACTAAGCTTTCAAATCCCAAACATAAACAACAAAGCCAAGTTCTATAACTTTAATCACATAGGCAACTCATTCCTAACACAAAGAATCCACCAATCGATTATACTTACTTTGTCAAGGAACTAGGTATAAGAATCACTAAGTATGTCTCATCACCTTACCTAAGTCTTTCTAACATCACGACTTCTCAAAGCCAGGGTTAAGGGTCAGACACAAACAATCTTCTCAAAAGTCGAATTTTCCAACCCAGGTCAACATTCCTCACAAGAAAGAGTACTATCATATGGCGTTAAGGGAGGATAAGCAAGGAACAAAAGACAAGTTAGGAGTACAAGCTTAGCTTTTAAAGTAAAACAGAAGGGAGTTTAGAAGGAGGATAAGCACCAAGAGATTAAGAATAAGGCGAGATACAAAAAGAACGAGAAACATCTTCAAGGAAGTAGAAGCATTCTTCAAAGGTTGAACAAATCTTCAATCCTCAGCAATAGGCACTAAATCTTGATCTTCTTAAAATTTAAGTGTCCTCTCAATGGAACGGAGATACTCTTGGCGATCACTCAAGAACATCAATATTCCAATTCAAAGACATTAAAATACATTTTTACACCAACAAATGATAAAACTAATTATCAGACGTCTCCAATAACAAGCTTTAACACTAATTGACGTTAAAACCAGTGAAAAACATTAAAATATTTTCAAAACCTTTAGTTCAAAAATTTTTTATAATAAGGGTAATAACTCCATTAGCTATAGATAAGCTCACGGTCATTGATCCAAGAACGCAACAATTATTAAATGACTATCAACAAACAGGTTAGTACCTAACAAAGAGCAAACACAAAGAGACTACAACATAAGGTCCTAAGTCTACCCATCTTACCCATCTCTCAAGTTTATTATTTTAAGGTCAAGTTATTTATATTGGGGTGCACAAACGTGCGTCGGGAGCAAATATGCTCTGATACCAACTGTGACACCCTCAATTATCGCGGAAAAGTAAACACGTAATTCTAGAATAAAACTGCATGGATATGTTTGTAATAGGTTCAATTGGGTAAAAACCTGTAATTTTAAAACCTGAACCTGTTATAAAGATATCCAAATTGGAAGGTGTCAAACATACAAGGTCTAACTAGAAGTGTCATAACATAACCATCGCTAAAGTCGCGAATAGCAAATTATACAACCAAATGTAAAGAGGGAGACATATGTCCCTAAAATGTATGTGACATAAAAAGTGTTTAAGGGTCACAATAAAATAAAGCCAATCTAGGTTCCAAGGTTACTTTGCTCGCTAGCTCGTCCATGTACCCCAAATATGCATCACCTACCTGTCATTCCCATTTTATACAAATACGAAAGCCATAAAATCGGTGGGGGAGTAACTCCGAGTTCTCCCCAGCCACGAAATGTCATAATTAATATAACATGTAAACATAAGAATATGAATACGAATCACACACTGCCTTAGCATATAGATGCTAGACAATCGTGCTTATCATGTGAACAACAATATAACAACACATAGTCCTAGCATGTGAATACTAGACCGACTCATACTACACTATCATGTGAATCACATAACATCCAGGAATCCAAACTCTATCAACCATAGACGGCTTGCATCTCACCTTCTACGATTCATAGAATCATCAAACAAGAAAGGGCAATATATCAAAGACAGGCATAGTTTAATTTGGTCAGTTTAGTGTTCATATGTTAGAATATTCGATAATTAATTGATTTATGATGTTGTATACATGTTACATTACATGTTACATTAAATATGACATTTCGTGGCTGGGAGGACTCGAAGTTACTCCCCACTGAATTGTGGCTTTCGTGTTTGTATAAAATGCGATTGACAGGTTGATGATGATTAGATGGGGTACACGGACGAGCTAGTGAGCAAAAGAACCTTGGACTTAGTTTGGTTATATTTTGTAGTAAACCTTTAAACATATGGTTGTGTTTATATTTTGGAGGGACATATGTCTCCCTCTTTTACTTTGGTTTGTATCACTTTATTCTCACGACTTAGTATTGTTATGTAAATTAGTTTGTTAGTATTTGCAGGTTTTGGCACTCTTCATTTGGGAATGTTTGCGAATGGTTTAGAAAAGTTTTAAAAATTACAGGTTTTATCTAGTTGAACCAATTACAAACATATCCCGTCAGTTTTTCTGTAGAATTTACGTGTTTATTTAATACTAAAAATGAGGGTGTCACATCATGAAACTTGACACATTGCGTGTGTAAAGCAGGATCCATTGAAAAAATCAAAACATTTTTAATTGCAGCGGATTCCTTTTGATAATTTGAAAAAGTCTCCCTTACATCGGCAGTGGCCCTAGTACTAGGCGAAGGGGGAGAGGGATAGACAAGGTAGCGTAATTTGCCATTACCTGCGGCAGGTAATTGTAGTTGTTCTTCCCAATCTTTAAAATTACTACCGTCGGCTTTTAAAACATATTTGTCCATGAATGAACGTAGCCATGAATCTCTAGCTATAGTGACGGTTTTACTATTAGAAGCCATCGTGATTACTAGAATGGAAATAAAGGAAAGATTAACATTTATCGTTTTAAATATTTTAACTTGTGAAACCTTTTTTTAACAAGTTTCCATTTATATAATGATCTCCCACTGAATTATATAAATGATTTCAAGATCCAATTTTATATAAACACGGGCACGGTGGACCGATTCAACCCATAATTATATAAATTTGGTGAGTCAACATTTTGACTGATTCTACTAATAGAACTCTTGGTTGACGGATTTTCTTAAACTCTATCTTTTAGCCCCAGAATAAATATGGGCACGGTGGACCGATTCAACCCATATTCATTCCGTTGAGTCCAACCAATTTTCACGTGTAATAACCTTTATTACCCTACTTACCCAACGTAAAAAGAGTGTACCTCGGTGATCCGAACCTACCTCTAATGAAGAAGGGATTCATAGGTGCTATTATTTGGTAAGGCTTAATCTCAATTTTAAACAAATGTGAGAGATCTTATCAAATTAATTGTCTGTCACTTTTAAGTGAACAAAATTGGTGAATGCTAGACGATTAAATCGATAACAACAAAAATTAAAACATGTCGTGACGATTTGGCATGAATGCATAAATAAACAAACAAGTCCTAATATGGCCACCTAGTTAATCTAATTAACTAAAATTATTACATATCGGAAACAAACACCTTGGTCCCTTGAGTCTTCATAAATTGACCTCCTTCTTTAGGATTTCAAAACGCCTTTCCGAAAACACCGTCTTCATGAAAACTCCGTCTTTAGATGCTTCATCTAATTACTAATAATTAAATTACATAACAATATCCTATTATACAATTTGTAATTAAAATTAAAATAAAACTATTAATTAATTACAAATTAGGCGATACGAAATCGCAATTAATTACAAAATAAATCGATATTCCCTTACATTACGGGAAATACCAATTTCTACCTATGGCCATATTAGGAAAATTACATAATTATAATGCTAAAAACCATTTATCTAAATGAATAATAAAATGCAATATGAAAAAATGACATGCCAAATTGTGTAACTTACCAACAACGATTTTATACCAAAAAATGACATGCCAAATAAATTTCAAAGCCATGAACATTCTGGTATTATACCAAAAATGACATGCAAGTAAAAATTTTTGGTTTTAAAATTTATTTAAAACGATTTTAGAATTTAATCGATAAAACGACAATTTTTACGATTTAATTCTAAATCAAACCATAAAAATTGAAATAACTTAAAATTAAAATTTTTTTACATTTTGGAACAATTGCAAGGAGCTAAAAATTCAAAAATTTCGAGCCCAAATATTAAAACAATATTTATTTTCAAAACAACCATTATTTACTAATTTTTATCAAATAAAAATCAATAAACTATCTAAATTAATCACATTAACTTAAGTATCTACTTATCTCATAAATAGAACATGCATGTGGTTATTTCTAAATAAATATGCATAAAATTAATATGCAACCCAATTTAATTAACTCTTAATTAATTTTAATGCATTTTTACTCAATTTTATGCCATTTTAAGTTATAAAAAGTGGAAAAATATAAAAAAAAATTAAATTTTCGTCCCATATCAATCTAAGATGAGATTATATACATGCAAGACCATATTATATGATAAAACTAATTTTAGTAACATAATATCAATTTTATTAATTTATCTCATAAATTACAAAAATCGTTTTAAGACAACATGCATGTATGTAACAATGCTCTGATATCACTTGTTAGTTATTTAGACTACATAAATACTCATATTATGATATCAAAATTACAAATTAGCTTTGTTTAGTCTAAATCTACATGCATGCATAAGAAAATACAAGAAGATGGTATTAAACCATCTTAAGACAAAAGTTCCTTACATTGACTAAGGCAAGTTTTGGGCACTACAAAGATCTACTACCTTTGTAGTTCTGGAGCTATGAAACTAAGGATGATCCTCCAAGAACACCAATTACCAATGTTGGTAATCTCCTTTGGTGGCACCCAAGATTAACCCAAAAACTACTAGAACACTAACTAGGTAATTTTAGTAGTAACCTTGTACTATGTAATATTATTACACTAATAATATTATATCATGTATATTATTATATGTGAATTATAGTTTATTTTATGATTAAGCATTAATCAAGCTTTGATGAAGAAAATGAAGGAAAACAATTCCTCTTCTTCTGTTTGAAATTTTGGCCAAAAGAAGGTATTTAGAGGTTTTTAAGGTCTAAAAATTCCTCTCATGCAAATGAGTAAGGTGGGGTATTTATAGTGGTTTCAAATTTACACAAATGATGGGAACATCCCATGTGATTACACCACCAAATGTTTGACAAAAAATGGTCTCTTATGACCTCTTGTATTTCGGTCCAAATGGACCTTATTTAGTCCATTTCGATTTTCGATATTTGTCCCACAAATGCTTATAAGTCTTATATTTAATTATCTTACATAATTAAATATTAATTTCATTATTTAACGGTTAAATAATACAAGTTAACCACTAATGACTACTTAACAATTAAGTAATCATGAGACCATTTTATCAACATACAATGTGTTAATACTTCCCCATTTAGCTAATTTTACAACCTCTTGTAAATTTAAATAGCTAATAACCTTTACTTCAAAACTTAATACACAACGTATAAATTTAATAAATTAACTATTAATTATTAAATTTAATTAACATTTATTAATTAATTCTCGAATAATTAAATAATAAATCCCCTTGGCCCGAGTTCGTAACTCGTCATCAAATAATACATTCACTTGTCTTATTAAAAATCAATTAATACAAGGATTTAATTAATTTGTATCTGATACAAATAATTAGTTTTTCCATTTGGGCATCATCCTATAGGTGTGACCTAAAAGGATCAGCTAATAACCGCCGTCATACGACAGTAATGTCAAACTCTAGTCAGCTAATTATTACCAATTAACGATGACCAGCTGACAAATAAATAAATATATCTCTGATATTCCTTTAACGAGATTTAATATGTAAACGCACTTATTGCGGAGGACACTACTCCAACACTATTATGCCAAATAATCTAAATGCAATCCTATAATCACATTGTTTGTACCGCATCAATCAAAATAAAGCCACATTGTCATTAACATAAAGAGGAAAAAGGAGATTGGAAAGATCATATCATGCGGTCTTCAATATCCTCACGTCTCGGATGTGGTGTAGTCGATCAATGTGAAAAAGGATGAACAAACACAATATATACAAACACATGTTTTTGGGTTTTTGCATTTTTCAAATTTTTATGGTTTTTATGTTTATGAAATAAAAATACATGTTTTTGTATTTTTCAAAAAATTTCAATTTTTATCATTTTTTTTTAAAAAGTCATGTTACAATTTCCCATCCCCACACTAGTATGGGCATTGTCCTCAATGGCCAATACGATAGGAAATTATGCAAGCTATATGAAATGCATGATTTCTAAATGCAAACTATATGACATATAAACAAGTGATGCAACTACACAATATTATATGATTCATGAGTTTTTGTTTGGTTGGAGAGCATAATTTAAATTAACTCCCAATGCATATGCTTGAACTTCCCCAAACGAAAAGAGACACTATTTATAATGTCAAAAATTGGGGCAGTTCATGCATAACAGTGATATGCATGAAACTAGAATTGTCATTTTGGATTTTACATGGTGGGAACAATTAATTTAGCACCTTTAATGTTGCCGAGGTGAAATAATAGTCCTTCACTTTTACAAGGACACCACAAAGATGAAACAATAAACTACGAAATAAGTTAAGAAAGCATGAAATTCTTGTCATGAAAAAAATTGGGGGGGAATAAGAGAAACGTCACTTTGGCCTTGATGGGTGCCTCGTGCCCGCTCCATCTAGCTCATGAAGTATTATTCAAAGGTTGTCATCATCCCTTCCCAAATCACTATCCCAAGCTTCCCTTGATGCATCACTTTCATAGAAATCCATGAACGCATCCCCTTCGCTATTTAGCTCCACCGTGTCTCCACCATTTGATTTTTCACTCCCTTCATCTCCTCGACCATGCGCCCCATCATTAGCTTCTCGGAATTTGGGAAAAGGATATGCATTTGGGCCCAAGAAGGAAGCATTCCCTCTTCGCTAATGCACCCTTGCCGAGCTATTTGGTGAAATTGTGGATACAAGGCATAATAATTATCCACATTGGCTTCAAATTGTCGGAGATGCATCTCTTGAAGTATTCCCGTCACAAAATCATCCCTAGGGAGGATGAAAGGATTCGGGTGGTTGTAAGGTTGGTATTGGAAGGGGTAAGGTGGGATCACGACTTTTTATTTGTATTCTTTTATTGTTCATGTTGTTCATGTTGTGTTGGAGGTGGTGCTTGGTTTGCTTGATTTGCATGATTTGTGCTTGTTGGAATGAGATAGGACGGTATTGGAGAGAGAAGGCCTCGCCTTGGTAAAATTCTTGATAATCCTTCTATTGGTAGGTAAATGGGAGTGCTCCCCTTAGTAAGCCATTTGATTCTCATTTCATACCCCTCAAGGGTCATCCAATGGTGTTGCCGAAGGATTAGTTCTTTATTGATCCTTGTGTTGGCCGGAAGGGGTACATATTCATTATTTTCATTGAATTTGGGGTTGAAGAACTTGGCAAGCCTTGTGATAAGTCCCCCATTGACAATATGTTTTACACCATCATCATCCCCATTCCGGAATCTAGCCCATTTCTCGAGAAGAACCAGGGGGGCGTTAAAATGGTACCCGCTCCTTCCTTGAATTTCGAGGTAGGACTCCATAAAGACAAGGTTAAGCTCATTCACTATTGCGGTATCTCGTCGGGCAAGAAGAGTT
This sequence comes from Silene latifolia, assembly GCF_048544455.1. Classification (NCBI taxonomy): domain Eukaryota; kingdom Viridiplantae; phylum Streptophyta; class Magnoliopsida; order Caryophyllales; family Caryophyllaceae; genus Silene; species Silene latifolia. The sequence goes on from NC_133537.1 coordinate 159,131,621, forward strand.
CCGGCTAAAAATCGGTATGTGAGCCTAATGATAGGATTTTGAATGTGAAAACCTAAGCATTCTTTGATGTAGGAAAAATCCCGACCTGTCATTGCTCTCCAAAGGGGTGCTATGCTATACTTTCTTGGTTTTGACGTTCGGGTAGGCGAAACATCAAGCCCTAGTACACTAGCGAATTCAACAAGGGTCATCATCCGTTTTTTTTTAGTCTAAATTCCACACATATGGTCTTGTTCAAGGTAGTGATTTTTAAGAAGCTCAAGAACTAAAGATCGATAGGTAGGCTCATGCATGTGAAATAAGGTTGAAAGACCAAACAATTCAAAGAGAGCTTCGGTTTGATAAAAGATTCCAAGTTTCCTCAAAGTCTTATGTCACATAAATTTAGTGGGTAGAATGTTCTTACCGAGAAGACGATGGATAACAAGCCTTTGGACATCATTAATGAACTCTATGTTGGAAAACTCATCAAGTTTTGTAAGATCAATTATCTCTTCATGTTCCCTCCTGAAAGTATTAAGGTGAGAAGTAGATGAGCTCCCCATTACCCTTGGTCTTTTTCTCTCTCTATGTAATTATCCTTTTGGCCTCATTCTTGAATGTAGATATAGAATTGGACTTGTTGAATATCGAGATGTTCCTTGTGATTTAGATCTTCTTTGAAACCCTAGATTTTTGGGGTTTTTTTGGTTTTGAGGGGTAAATGAGTGCTTGAGATATGATTTGAGTTATATGAGAGGGGGCTTTATGTTTTATAGTGGAAGGAAGGATGAGGTGTCACGAAATGTGTGGTGGGGAAGAGTTTTAATTGGCGAGAAAATAGAAGAGTAGGATGACAGGGCGACGCGCGGATCGAGCACGGGACGCTCAGATCATAGCTCCTGAAGATGAGCGGATCATCATAGAGACACTCGGATTCAAGGTTAGGGAGAAATCCCAGATTTTAATACAACCAGGACGAGCGGATCTTCATGGGGACGAGCGTCTTGGTTGAGACGAGCGGATTCATCTGAGGACGCTTGGATCTTCAGTCAGAGAAAAATCCTATATTTTAGAGTAGCCAGGACGCTCGGATTTCAGATGAGACGAGCATCTTACTGTAAGGAGACAAGCGTCTTAACCTGCGGACACTCGGATGCATAGTCAGCGCAGTTTTTCCAACTTCCAGGTACCCCAAGACGAGCGGATTGTATCCATAACGCTCGGATACTTTCCTAGACGAGCGGCTTCCTACTAGGACGCTCGTGTTGCCTGGTATTTCTTCCTTTTTCGTCCTCTTCTTTCTCAATTGGTGAAAGTTCTTCCCCACACTTGAATGTCTAAATCCTTCATTCATCAAAAAGGGTTAGTGACCCTCCCTCACTTACTCTCTGATGTGACCATTATTTGAGCACATTTAGTCCCCGAATTAGCATCGTTCCTATGCTTTTTAGTGCATATTTAGGTCATTTACTATCTTTAGTCCTTTGTTTTGCATGTTCTTTGAGGTTTTGTTTCCTTGGTAGGAGAGGAGTGTAAACCTTGCATTTTTATGGCAAAATAGAGCTAAATTGATCGAATCTAATGACCAAACATCAAAGAGAAGACAAGACTAGAAAGCCTTTGTACATATTATAGTAGATGGGCAATGATGAAGAAATCCTTGCATCCCCGACTAAATCCCGGAGGATTATTGGAAGAAGAGAGGAAGAAAAGAAGAAAATAAGGCTGGCGTCCAACACTTCAGGAAGCCGAGCGTCTTTGCCAGAGGGACGCCCGTCCAACCACGCCCCAATCCGCTCGTCCAGCGTACCAATCCGCCCGTCCAGCCACCACGAAATCCACTCATCCCGACACCTTGGACGCTGGATTATCTTACAGGCCCACACGTCCTCTTCTTCCCTCCATGAAAGATGCGCATATTTATGAAAGACCGACAAAAAGGAGACTCGCATCTTTTCTGAGAGGAGCGATTCCTCAAGGACTTAATCGTCATTTAAGCCCTTAGTAAACCTTAATTTGTGTACCTAATCCTCATTATAAATACCACATTAGTCTAATTAGATTAATCATGTTCTTCTTATCAATATTTAGTGTAGTTTATATAATTCTAATCTCTTCTTAATCCTGTAATCAACTTCTAATCAAATATTAATACAAATCTCATTTCCTTAATTTCTCTTTTGTTCATATTTTATTTTGGGTAATTGAAGATTATTTGGGTTATTATCGGGAGATTGAAAACCTTCCAATCATTCATCAAGTACTTCTATTATTCTTAGCCTTATTTTGGAATCATTAGTAGGTATAATTCTCTTAATCCCTTTTTAATTATTGTTAATCTTTCTTACTTGTTCATCATGTTTTGCTTTGTTAATGTGATTGACAACCTTGTTAACATGTTAAACTTGATAATGAGTGAGTAGTTTCCTTAACTAGGGTTAATGGGTAATTAGGGGAAACCAACATGGGGGATGATTCATGCTTAATTTAATATGTTTTCGTAGTTTATTTGCTTGCTTGTTGTGATCTCAACTTATGCACAAGTTATGTTTGATGAAATGCGAGCCTATGAATCCTTGCATTTTTTACCCATCACTTACCTTTTCAATGAGACTTGTAAGACATAAACCAACTCGAGTCTCATTAGACCATGCATATAGTTGAGTAGGGAGGATTATGTCGACTTGTAGGTGTTGTACAATCTAATCGATTCGGCTCCGGGACCCAAACCTTCCTAGGATTGTAAGATATAAACCAACTCAATCCATCACAACAGTAATTGCTTGCTTATAATTTGAGAATATGTTTATATGATTAATTCCCATGAATCCCCTATGACCCCATGACACCCTAGTGCTTTTAATCAATTGTTTACATCTCATTTTAATCATCTTGCTTGTTTACTTTTATTGCTATTTAGTTTAGTTATCTTCTCATCTCAATCCAAATCGTGACACCCCTAGACACCGCTACTTGCAATCGAAAATCCTACATCAATACCCGTCCCTTGGGATCCGACCTTTACTTGCCTCTTTACTAATAGTAGAGTTGTCTGTGAAGTTATAAATATTGTTTTGGTCTAGGTGCTCCTAACGACAAGTAACCTAAAATTAAGCTCCAAGTGAGTCCGACCACTCTCATGCCAAGAATCATGGTTATGATGAAAATGCAATAAAGTTAAAGATACAAGTAAGAAGAGTTAGTGTATTTACAAATGGTGGTTTGGAGAGGACTCCACCAAACTCTCTCTTTGATGATCTTATCATGGTGGGGGAGGCCCGAGGTAGGTTACCTCGACCTCTCCAATGAATGCTCCATAATATGGTTTCAACCTTTGGCCATTGACTTTAAATTTGCTCCCATATTCCGACCTTATCTCGAAGTCTCCAAATTTTCCTACCTCGGTGATCACATAGGGACCCATCCATCTAGAGTTCAACTTCCCGAGAAAGAGTCGGTATCGGGAGTTGAATAGAAGGACTTTGTCTCCCTTGTGTAAGGCCTTTTGCTTGATTATCTTGTCATGAAGAAAGTTTGTCCTTTCTTTGTAGATTTTGGCTTTTTCATAAGATTGTAATCAGAATTCCTCCAACTCTTGGATTTGCATCATCCTCTTCTGTCCACTTAGTTTGAGATCAAGGTTGAGAGCTTTATTGCCCAAAAAGCTTTGTATTCTAGCTCAATTGGCAAGTGGCATGCTTTCTCATACACAAGTTTGTAAGGGGAGGCTCCTATGGGAGTCTTATAGGCCGTCCTATAAGCCCAAAGAGCGTCATCAAGCTTCATGCTCCAATCCTTACGAGTCTTGTTGGCAACCTTCTCAACAATTTGCTTGATCTCTCTATTTGAAACTTCAACTTGACCGCTTGTTTGAGGATGATATCCCAAGCCGGTTCTATGTTGAACACCATATTTGGTCAAAAGGGATGTGAGCTTCTTTTCATAAAAATGTGTCCCTCCATCACTTATGATTGCTCTACTGACTCCGAACCATGGGAAGATTATTTTCTTGAAGAGTTTGGTGACCGTTTTGCCATCATCGGTTGGGGTAGCAATTACCTCTACCCACTTTGAAATATAGTCAACGGCCATAAGAATGTATTTGTTTCCCTTAGATGTCACAAACGGTCCTTGGTAGCCAATTCCCCAAACATCGAAAATTTCTACCTCTAATATACCTCGTTGTGGCATCTCATTCCTCCAAGAAATATTTCCAGTTGTTTGACAAGGGTCACAATGGAAAATGAATTCCCTAGCATCCTCAAATATGGTAGGCCAAAAGAAACCCGATTGGAGGATTTTAGCAATAGTTCTTCGTGCTCCATGGTGTCCACCATAAGGTGATGAATGACATCCTTCTAAAACACCGTGAACCTCCCATTGGGGTATGCACCTTCGGTAAAGTCCATCACTACACTCCTTGTAGAGAATGGGATCATCCCAAAAGTATCTCTGTACCTCAAACAAGAATCTCTTCCTTTGGTTGTAGTTCAAATTTGGAGGAAGAACTCCTCCAACAATATAATTAGCATAGTCGGCGAACCATGGAGTAGTATGCTTCTCAAGTTGTGAATGAATGGCCATTAAAATATCATCGGGGAAAGAGTCATTGATAGGTATCTCTCCCTCTTCATCATGAAATCGAATTCTCAACAAGTGATCCGCTACACAATTCTCGGCTCCCTTCTTATCTCTTATTTCTAAGTCAAATTCTTAGAGTAGCAAAATCCATCTCAACAATCTTGGTTTTGCCTCTTTCTTTATCAAGAGATGTCGAAGAGCACGGTGATCCGAGAAAACAATCACTTTTGATCCAAGCAAATAGGAACGGAATTTGTCTAATGCATAGACAATGGCAAGGCGTTACTTCTCGTTGGTATTATAATTCACTTGGGTGGAATCAAGAGTTTTGCTTATATAATAGATAGCATGCAAAGCCCTTCCCACCCGTTGGCCAAGAACCGCTCCAATGGCATAGTTATTCGCATCGCAAATGATCTCAAACGGTAGTTCCCAATTTGGTGGTTGGATGATCGGTGCCGAGATTAGTGCTTCCCTAATTCTATTAAAGGCTTCAACACACTCATTAGTGAATTGGAATTGGGCATCTTTAAGTAAGAGTTGAGTGAGGGGTTTCGCGATTTTTGAGAAATCTTTTATAAAACGGCGATAGAAACCCGCGTGACCGAGAAAGCTTCTCACATCTCTAACATTCAGGGGAGGTGGGAGTTTCTCTATCACCTCAACCTCAGCTTTATAGACTTCGATGCCCTTTTCCGAGATTAAATGACCCAAAACAATACCTTCATTGACCATAAAGTGACACTTTTCCCAATTCAAAACGAGACTAACATCTTCACATTTTTGCAATACAAGAGAAAGGTTATGCAAGCAAGAGTCAAAGTCTTTCCCATAAACGCTAAAATCATCCATAAACACTTCCATTATGGTTTCTAGATAGTCGGAGAAGACACTCATCATGCATCATTGGAAAGTAGCGGGGGCACTACATAAACCAAAAGGCATTCTCCTATATGCAAAAGTACCATAAGGGCATGTGAAGGTGGTCTTATGTTGGTCATCCGGGTGTATTGGGATTTGGAAGAATCCCGAATACCCGTCAAGGTAGCAAAAGAATTTGTTAGAGGTTAACCTCTCAAGCATTTGGTCAATGAATGGTAGTGGGAAATGATCCTTTCTTGTTACGGAATTCAATTTTCGATAGTCAATACACATACGCCAACCGGTGATCTTCCTTGTGGGTATTAGCTCATTCTTATCATTTGTTACCACCGTGGTACCTCCTTTCTTAGGTACCACTTGAACAGGGCTAACCCATAAGGAATCCAATATAGGATATATGATTTCCGCATCAAGTAATTTCATAACCTCCGCTTTTACAACTTCTTGCATGTGAGGGTTTAATCCCCTTTGAGATTGGATGGTAGGTCTATGGTCTTCTTCAAGATGAATTCTATGCATGCAAAAATTGGGACATATCCCCTTAAAATCATCTAGACTATAACCTACAGCCTTTTCATGTTGTTTCAACACATCAAGAAATTTGCAATTGGTTCTCATCAAGTGTGTCATTAACAATCACGGGTTAAGTTTTAGATTCATCAAGGTAAGCATATTTCAAATTTGGGGGAAGGGGTTTTAGAGTTGGAACTTGTACCTCACTTTATTCCATTGAAGATTCATTAAGGACTTGCTCAATTTCCATTAGACATTCCATTCTCATGGCATATTCAACTTGTTCTTCAAGCTCACTAATCTCATCATACTCAAATTCCATGACAGACTCATCTAGCTCCTCGGCTTGTATGATATCATCTTTGGTTGATTGTTCTTCTTCTATAGATTGATATGCTTCCACAAGAATGTCATGTACCAATACGGATTACTCATAAGTAAGTTGTTTGTTGGCTAGAGTGGCCTCAAGGAGATCTACTTCCAATTACCAATGCTTATTTTTGGCCTCACTTGCTCCTTAGGCTTCCAATGCTTGCATGGGGTCTTTGAAGAAAGGTATACTTAAGTGGTCCTCAACAAAATAATTTATAATATCCATCTTGCAAAATGTACTAAGAGAAAAAGATGAGAAGTACGTTGAGGAGTTTTACTTCCCCAAGGTAATGAAAGACACAACTAAAAGTAATTCAAAGAAAATCAAATCAAGTTACCACCGTCCCCCGCAACGGCACCATTTTTGGTTCAATAGGTTTTAAACTCGTCGTCAAAAGTCACCTAACCAAAACAATATTTATAACTTTACAAACTACTCTTAGTAAAGAGGCAAGTAAAGGTCGGATCCCAAGGGACGCGTATTGATGTAGGATTTTCAATTGCAAATGGTTGTGTCTAAGGGTGTCACAATTTGGGTTGAGATAGGAGATCAACTAAACTAATCAACAATATAAAAGTAAAGTAATAAAAACAAGCTAGATGATTAAAATGAGATGTAAACAATTGATTAAAGGCACTAGGGTATCATGGGTTCATAGGGGATTCATGGGAGTTGATCATAGAAACATGTTCTCTACTAGATGCAAGCACTTATTGTTGTGATGGGATCGAGTTAGTGTATATCTTACAATCCCTAAGAAGGTTTCGGTCCCATAGCCGAATCGATTAGATTGTACAACACCTACAAGTCGACTTAGTCCTTCCTATCCAACTATATGCATGGTCTAATGAGACTCGAGTTGGTTTATGTCTTACAAGTCTCATTGAAAACATAAGTGATAGGTAGAAAATGCAAGGATTCATAGGCTCGTATTTCATCAAACATAACATGTGCATAAGTTGGAATCACAGCAAGCAAGCAAATTAATTATGAAAACATATCAGATTAAGCATGAATTAATCCCCATGTTGGTTTCCCCTAATTCCCCATTAACCCTAGCTAAGGAAACTACTCACTTATTATCAAGTTTAACATCCTAACAAGTTTGTCAATCATACTAGCAAGGCAAAACATGATGAACAAATTAAAATGATTTACAATAATTAAAAGGATTAAGAGAGAATTATACCTATGAAGATTCCAAATAATAAAGCAAAGAATAATAGAAGTACTTGATGATTGATGGAAGGTTGTCAATCCTCCAAATAAACCCAAATAATCTTCTAATTACCCAAAATAAATGATGAACAGTAGAGAAATTAAGGAACGAGTAAGAAATCAGATTTGTATTAAGACTAGATTAAGAGTTGATTATAAGATTAAGATGAGATTACTAATTGATTACAACTTGATTAAGAGAGTATTAAGATTGCTTCCTAATCTAGGTAGTACAAATGGGTATTTATACTAAAGATTAGGTACAAAGATTAGGGTTACTAAGGGCTTAAATGACTATTAAGACCCTTAAGAAAAGTTGATGAAGTGCTCCTCTCCAAGGAGATGCGCATCTCCGTTTTGCTAATCCCGCATAGATATGCTCGTTCCGAGCGGCTTGGAAGCTGGCACGGTGGTTTCTGTCAGGAGATCCGAGCGGATCATTAGGGGAGACGCTCGGATCATAGGGCTTCAAGACGAGCGTCTTAAGCTCGGGACGCTCGGATTGTTGTGCAGGGAGACGCCCGGATTGCTTGATATCCGCTCGGATCCTGGGTCAGACACTTCTCTTTTCTTCAATCCTCAACAATCCGTGGGGATCTTGTTGGGGATGCAAGGATCCTTTCATCATTGCCCAATCTACTTTATTATCTACATATGCCTTCTAGTATCGTTGTCCTTTTGATGCTTGGTCATTAGATGCGATCAATTTAGCTCCATTTTGCCATGTAAATGCAAGGTTTGCACTCCTCTCCTACCAAGGAAACAAAACCTCAAAGAATATGCAAAATGGGAAACTAAAGATAGTAAATAACCCAATTATGCACTATAAAGCATAGGAACAAGGCTAATTGGAGGACTAAATATGCTCAAATATGAGTCACATCAGCAGACCAGTGTAGACTCTTGGGATCTTTATTTTGAAGGGGTGTCGAATTTAAGAGGATTTGGAATAGGAGTGTTGCTCATTTCTCCTTAAGGCGAGCATACACCTCTTTCGGTCAAACTCGACTTCGAGGTGACAAATAATGCAGCAGACTATGAAGCTTGCATGATTGGTCTACAAGCAGCAGTGAGCTTAGGCATTAAGAATATTCTAGTTCACGGAGACTCATCCTTCATCATTAACAAAGTTACGGGATCTTGGAAAATCCGAAGGTAAAGTCTGGCACCGTATCAGGATAGGATAGATCATGTCGCCCAATTCTTCGATCAGGTCAGTTATCTGCACCTACCTCGTGAAGAGAATCAATTTGCATATGCTCTTGCGAAACTTGCATCTTTGATTAATATTCCAGACAAGATGGTTGAAATGCCTTTATGCATCGAACGGCGGTCAGAACCGGCCTACGTACACCTCCTTACCGATGAAAAAGAAAGCCTAGAAGAACCTTTGTTCCAAGCCATTCTAAACTTCAAACTTAATGGTACATACCCACCAGATATGGACAAGAGGGGACAATGCGTCATACTTCTACTCGCCTCTCAATACCTCCATATGCATGGAGAATTATATAAAAGAACGCGACTTGGCGTCAACTTGCGTTGCCTTGATCATTCACAGGTACAGAAAGTAATGGAAGAAGTTCACGATGGAGAATACGGTCCTCATATGAGTGGACCCATGATGGCAAAGAAAACCCACGCGACTAGGATATTACTGGACGACAATGGAGTCAGATTCTATTAAATACGTCAGACATTGCCACAATTACCAGATCTTTGGAAATGTGCAACATGTCCGTCCTTCAATGCTTTACACCATGACATCTCCTTGGCCATTTTCTGCTTGGGGAATAGACATCATTGGGAAAATCACTCCAACTAGAACAGGAGGTCAATGTTTCATTTTGGTAGCTATCGACTATTTTACCAAATGGGTCGAAGCAGCGTCATACACTAGTCTTACAGCCAAAAATGTGGCAAAGTTCATACAAACCAATATCATCTGTCGATATGGTTGCCCACATGAAATCATCAGTGACAATGGATCACATTTTCAGGCAGAGACTGAGCAATTGCTAGCCAAATACAAAATCAAGCATCACCATTCCTCGCCATATAGACCCCAAACTAACGGCGCGGTATAGGCAGCTAACAAGAATGTCGTCATGATCCTCAAGAAAATGATCGACAATTATGGAGATTGGGCTAGAAAAATACCTTTATCACTGTGGGGATATCGCACATCAGTTAGGACGCCCACTGGGGCTAATCTTTTCTATTTGACTTACGACATGGAAGCTGTACAACCAGTGGAGCTAGAGATCCCATCTATACGCATTCTATTAGAAAGTCGAATTCCAGAAGTTGATTGGAAGAGAGATAGATATGAGGAACTCATCCTCTTAGATGACCGAAGGTTGCGCGCATTACATAATGTGCAGACATATCAGGCGCGTATCAAACGAGCCTTTAATAAACGGTTTAAGCCCAGGAACATCAAAGAAGGAGATTTGGTGCTCAAATCAGTCAGAGCTCTCCTACCTGTCGATCCCCGAGGAAAGTTTAAACCTAAGTGGGCCAGACCTTTCTTAGTCAAGTCCATACTCTCAGGGGGTGCGGTTAGGATTACAGACCTAGATGGGAATGAGTTTGCTAACCCAACCAACCTAGACCAACTGAAACGATACTACCCTTAGCATATGACAAAAACATGTTTCGTGAAACACGCATGTGCCGCTCTTGCGATATGAAATAAAAATGGCCCTTGGCCCGCTGAAATAAAGTTTATGTCATCTTGCTCTTTCATTTCGACATTTTGTCATCATCAAATAAATTAAATTGCACTTCCTTAGGAGTAAGTAAAGCACATGCCTATATTTCTAAAGTTCATTACAAGCTCTTGCTTCGAACAATTATTCTTTTACATTTACTCGAATTACGCACAAAGTTTGATTTCATTTTTTCTAATGAATATGTAGGCAATCCTTCACAGGATACAAGCCATTATTTTAAAATGTAAATAGAAGGACATTTTCATTTGCATTTGAAATTCGACAAGAATAATAAAAAAAAATAATAACATTTTCTTAAACTAATAAATCTTTTATTCATTGTTCCATAAATAGTAATAATATGCCAAATACATATAAAATAACAATGCTGAAAATAAATGCTAGGCTAGGTTCTAAAAAACCGCCATTTATTACAACCCATAATAGTAATAATAAATAATACTATAATAAATGACTAAGGCTATTCTTCCATTTTCCCTATGCCTTTGTCACCCTTATCATACTTCTTGTCTCGACCACGAGCCGGCCGCTCGCTCTTGCATTATCTCCGACCTAATCACCAATGGTTGTTCTCGTGGTCTAGCCTTACCATTTCGATCCATCACCATCTTCTCGGCAGAGGCGGTTTTCGGCTTCTTCAATGGACGAACGACTCGGAATCCGGCCTTTTCTTCCTCTTCATTCAAGTACTTTTGATTCTCCTTTGCTACTTCGCGGATCTTATAATCCACAAGCTCGTGCTTCCTTAGCTTCTCACGCTCTTCAGGAGTACCAGCCTTTCTCCATTGCAAATATGAGTCAGATACCCATAAGGAGCCAACAGGAACTGGTATGAACCACATGTTCCTTTGGGACCACCGATGTACCCACTCTCTACAACACTCCGAAGTATGTGCCAAGGCAGTTTGAGGAACGGTATCTAGCTTTGGAATTTTCTGCTTAAGGCCCACTTGCCTCATCAATCTCTCAGGAAAAATGCAAACCATGTATTCCAAGCCAGGGACACGAACTGACCGTGTCAGATCCAGAGATAAGACTCCAGTAACTGACCTGATGTGCCACCATGGCACAATCCATCGGATCAAGGGCCACCTTCACTCTTCAACTTATTTTCCTAGTAGTAGCATACCCTAGTGAAGTCCACCATGTATAGCCTAGTTCTCATTACAATTGATCGAGCATTATAGCCTAGTTCTCTTACTCATTTTTTTCTTGGGGGGAATCATTTCACTCCTCTTTTCAATACATTTAACACTTATACATTTCTTTTAATTTTCTTTTTTAGGGGGTAGCCCTCCCTACCGTCCAGTCATTTTGCTCATTTGTGGGCATTTTGGTCATTTTTGCTCATTTCTGGGCATTTTTGTCATTTTTGCTCATTTTCGGGCACTTTTTTACTTTTATTTTTCATTTTGCGCCAATTTAGGCCACCTATATGACTATGTGTTTTACTTTTAATTTCTATGTAAATTTCGGCAGCATGACGGCACAAACCGTCACATACCAAACCTGTTTTTTAAACTAACCTGCAGGAACAGAAAACACCCAGCAGCAGAGGCACTCGGGCCATTATATACACAACCAAAAGATAGTATATACATCAAACTGGGGGCTCTCGTCCAAAACAAAGTCCGAAAAGTCCAAAAATGTACAGATATAAAAAACAACAAAAAGCAGCAGCTAGTCCTGGTGACCCCTCAGCTCGGCTACGGTCGTCTCAAGAGCGGCAATCTCGGCGTCCCTGACCTCAAGCTCTCTCAATAAATGAGCCGTCTCCTCTCGGGACTGCGCTAGCTCGCGCTCCAGGTAACGCTCTCTCTACGAAAAATGGAGAAATTATTCATTTCAATAAAATGAAGTAACATTTCGTTGGAACAAAATTCGAAATGTCAAAAAGCAAAATAAGGAAGGGAAAGGGAGGTTCGTACCTGTCGTCTTGGGCCACCTAAGAGTGCCTCGATGGCCGTAGCTCATAGCCAGTTGGCCATCCTCCACACCTCCACGTACCTGGACGGTGCCACCTGTTGGAATATGTGTCCTCCGACAATAATGCGATCACAACTGTTGATCATGATGATCAAATGTTTAAGTCTCATCATAAAGAATACAATTGGGAAGTAATATTTACTGTCAACTGGTCCACACATATCGGTAATGATTGGCTGACTAGAGTTTGACATTACTGTCGTGCGACGGTGGTGATCAGTTGATCCCCTAGGTCATACCTATAGGGCAACACTCTTAATTGATCAATTAATTGATCGTATAACGCTACGAGTCAATTAATTTAATTAAAATTGACGGACGATTTTGGAAGTAATTTTTACGTATCTCATTGAAATTTGATTAATTGAGATACGGTCTGAGTAATCGAATCGTATCATTGCTCGGATGAAATTATTGTTTAAGGAAACAATTGAATTCGAATGAATAATTATAAATACAAGTTGTTGTGATTTATAAATTGGTAAAATATTTTGGTACAAGTAATTATGAATTGCTAAGTCGATTTTTGTATATGACGTATTTTTATTAATACGTTGATTTTTAATATGTTAAAAATACATAACTAATTTATGTTACATATGACATGTGACATAAGACAAGTTTGACAAAACTAAAATGGGTTCCATTTTATGAAGGTGCCGAAATTAGGAAGGGGATTAGGCTAAATATTGTGTTTATAATATAAGTGGTAAACATAATGATTACTTACCTTACTAGCCATGGAACCCTAGTTTACATTGTGAAGATAAACAAAGGCATGCATTGGCTCCCTTTGCCCCTCCTACCACCCGGTTTTTAGAGGCAAAAACCACTTGGTTTTTCCTCTCAATTTTACCTTATACACAATAATGTTATTGTCATTTTTTTATTCATTCATTCATCTCATCAAATATTTTTAGAGAGATAAAAAGATTTCTCCTTCCTCTTCTCCTCTCTTGAAACCGGTTTTTAGGAGACCAAAAACAAAATTATTTTGGGTCAATTTTCTACAAAGTTAATATTATCTAGTACTCATAATATTAATTTTAATTACGAGTGTGCTTTGGGTATTTAGCTTTGGGAGAGATCCTACACTTGGATCTTAGTTCTTCCACTAAAGGAAAGCACAAGAACAAGAGAGAAAGGTGATCTCTCTTGTGCCCTATAAACCGAAATCCAATGTAAGAACAATGTTTCTTCTTTATTTTGTTTAAGTGTTTGCATGCATAAGATCATTCATTAATTTTATGACAAATTAAATTAAAACATATATGAATATGTCAAGTATATAGATCTACTTTTCCTTCAATCGGTATCATGAGCCATGGTTGTTTGCATGCAAATCGGTTAAAAGTTTTTCCGAGTTATAAGACTAACATATAAAACTTGTAAAATTTGTGTTATTATGATATATCACGAAAATCATCATGCATGTTAAAATTTCTGGTCCTAAAATATTTTTAGGATATTTTGGTTAATTTACGGATTTTTATTGTTCATATTATACAATAATGGCATTAAAATATGATTTTATGAGTAAAAATGTCATTTTTGGACTAAAATTAGCTAAACTTCGAATTTTCCAGTGATTTTTTGATATGTTGTCACATATATTATTTTGAGATAACCTGTATATGTTCATAATTTTTGGACTTCTTATGCTCGAAAAATGGATTTTTCATTATTAAAATCGGTTTTAAGTGAAACATAGGTTAATATGAGATAAATTTCGAATCTGGTCATAGAAATTTAGTATGTTGTCACATGCAATTTTACAAGATGTGTGTAAAATAATAGGCTATATTGAAGTCTTTTTGCATGATTTATGGATTTTTGAAGAAATATGGCATGAATAGTGACTTAATTAGTGAAATATTAATAAAACATACTCTATGACTAAGGAAAAACATTATATGTTGCATTTTATTATCTTTTTCAGATTGAAAATTGAAGAGTTGATGTATATAATTTTTCACATGTTTTTATGATTATTTTAGTTAAAACCGATAAACCGCAACATTGTTTTTCCGTATAAATTTCGAAATTTTTAACCTAAGTTTTTTGAACATTATGAGTGTCATGGTATTTTTCGAGAATGTTCATGAGTTGAAATTTCAAATTTCAAATTTATTTGAAATTTTGTGATTTATTTGAAATTTATAGCTTATTTTTGTAATTTTTTTGGTCCATTAATGAACAATTTTAGAAATATGAGTTAATTATGGTCAAATAATTAGTGAAGACTAAATTTTGAGTCCTAAGAGGTTAGGGTAATTAACTTATGCATAAATATGAATTTATGTAATTTTTGTGATTATAAAATGTTGAAATCACGCAAATCCGTAAAAACCGAGTAATATACGATATTGGCTAATTAAAGGCGATTTAGCATAAAATTGGGCATGTTCATACATATTATAATGCTGCATTTTCTTTATGATTGTCATAATTTTAATTTATGTAATTTTTTAATTATGTAATTTTTACTTAGTATGGCCTTAGTTTTTAATTGGTATTTCCCGAAATGTATGGGAATATCGATTCGGTTGTAATTTTATTGTGATCTCGTATCACCGTTTTGTAATTTAATAGATTTATTTTTATTTTAGTTACAAATGTATAATAGGAAATTATGTATTTTATTATGTAATTTTATTCATTTCGGAGTTCCCAAAGACGGATTTCTTCAAGATGGCGATACATAAAGACGGTGTGGCCTCGAGATGCGTGCCACAACCGAAGTTCAAGGGACCTGGAGTTGGTTTCCGAATATGTAATAGTTAAATAGTTTTCTATTTTTAGGAAGGCCATACTAGGATTTATTTTTATGTTTTGCATTTTATTTATATGTCACATGTATCGCTAAATCGCCATAACTAAAACATGCATCATCATCTAATCGAGTTCATCGACCGTGTCAATTACAATTATCGTAGTTCACCGCTTTAGTTCACTTAAAACGTGATAGATAATAAATTGACATGACCTCTCGCTAAAACAATTAATTGAGACATAGCCTTACCAAATAGTAGAAACCATGAAAACCTATTTCGCGAGGGAGTGCACTCGGCCATCCCGGGGTACAAACCTTGTTACGTAGGGGAAGTGGGTGATGAATGTCTATCCACCGAATTCGTGTTGATGAGGGTTTCATCGGCCATCCCGTGCCCAAATTAATGAGAATTTAGATCATGGACACATTTATTCGAAATTTGGATTGACCTCAACGGAAGTATTCGTGACCGTAGTCGCATGTGTTCCGGGCTATAGATAAACATTAGAGTAATTTTATCGACCAAGAGTTCTAAAAGTAGAATCGATTAAACGTTAATCCACCGAGTTATATTAATAAGGGTTCCATCGGCTATCCCGTGCCTAAGTTGATATGAATTTGGGTCTTGGAATCATTTATCTAGTTGGGTAGAGGTCACTAGAAAAATGCATAAAACTTGTTTAAATTAAATTTTTTTACGAGTATTATTATTAAAACGACATTTGCTTTATTCCTTCTATTTTGTTTTGTAGACCACTTCTTTTTCTCATAACAAATGGCAACACCAACCCCTAACGCCACGCCTCTCGCTAATACATCATGGCTCCGATCCTTCATGGATCGATGTAAACTTGAAAAGAATGGGTCAAATTTCTCCAATTGGGATACCCAACTCAAATTAGCCGCCCAAGGTGACGACAAGCTTCGTTACCTTACCGAGGCCTCTCCTCCCGAACCTACTACTAGGTCAACCACTGCCACTAGGGAAGCATATGAGGCTTACCAAAAGGAGTCCGCCGCAATGAAAAATGTCTTGATATTTGCGATGGAGGCGGATCTCCAAAGGAGAGCCTTTAAAATGGGCAATGCTAATGAGATTTACTCCAAGCTTGTGACAATATTTTCACAAACTCCGCGGATCGTCCAATATGAGGCGGCCGCGGCATTCTTTGATCTCGACTTCAAAGAGGGCCAAAAGGTTAGCCCTCATGTGCTCAAACTTATGGAGCTTATCGAGACCTTGAAAATTCAAAAAGTTGAAATCCCCAAAGAACTTGTTGTAGATAGGATTCTACACTCCTTGTCCAAAGTCAAAGCGTATGTTCAATTCCGGGTGAATTTTAACATGCAAGACAAGGATGTGTCTCTTGAAGAATTGCACAAGTTACTTGTGCAAGCCGAAAGGGACATGGGGTTAAATGTGAACCCACCCAAGGATGTGCTTAACATAAGCACTAAGAGTAAGGGGAAGTTCAAGAAGAATGGGAGGAAGGGTAAGAAGCAAGCTCCCACTTTCACCAAAGGTAGGACTTGTGAAGCTAGCACTTCAAAAATCAAGAAGGGTCCTCTTGATAAATGCCATTATTGTAATGGTATGGGACATTGGAAAAGAAATTGTTCCAAATACCTTGGTGATATTAAGGCTGGAAAGATTACTCCAGTAGGTAAATGACTATCCTTTCTTTTATGTTTCTAATTCAACTATGGTATTGTGATACAAAGTTGTGATAATTTATCTCCCTTTTTATTGTAAATAGGGCCTCCACCAAGCAAAGACAAAGGAAAAGAAAAGCAAGCTTAAGAAACCATCAAGGAGCTAGGAATAGCTTTCATGGAGCTTCGCTTTTTATTGTCTTATTTTAAATTATGTTTTGGATTTTTAGAACCTTAAGTTTCCGTGTTCGACATGGAAAGGTATTTTGGATAATTTGTTGTATTTTGGATAATGGTGACTTGGTTTGCAACCCAAGTCACCCGTTTTATCATTTTATCCTTTTGTTCTAAAATTCATGTTTAAATGCTTGTTCTTAGAAACATATAACTTAAAGTGATCTAATAGACAAATATAATGATGGGTTTCATTATATGTCCACATGCTTAAGGCTTGTGTATGATCATTTATAAAGTAATTTTGAGTCTATGAACTCTCTTAAAGGAATGCAAATCACCAAGTACACTTACGAAATCTAAAACTATTAGTCAACCTATGAGATAGTTCTCCTTATACTTCAACATCATTATTTGTGTCTCATATGCTATCTTTGAATCTCTAGTGTATTTATTCTAAAGATAGAGTGGGAGAAAAATGTGGACACAACACACGAGGCAAGATATATTTTTTTGTGTACTTGTGTAAATGAGATCTACGCAAGAGATAATGATTTGAATGAAGGTATATCTATTTAAATAGTATTCTCAATAGATGAGATCTATGGTCTCATGTAAGTTCTATATGACTAAAGAGACCAAGTGAAGTAATCATAAGAGTAAGTTCTCAAGATAACTACACGAGGAGACCAAAACAAAGTTTTGGAACAAAATGACTAATGTAAAGTCTTAACAAGAGTTTTTGACTAGTTTATGAAAATTTTGACCAATAGTTTCAACCTTGAGATTTACTTAAGAGCCTAAATGAATCAATATAACATCCTAGTTATAAGCGATATTTATGACTAGAGGTTGCAAGGATTGATATACCGATATCTTCAATAGCCAAAGTTTTAAACCACGCAGATGTCATTACTTAACCTCATTATGAAAATGAATTGGTTAAACCTCCTTCTAAAAGGGATATTTTGAAGGATGTGTATTGGATATTACTTATATTTAATAAATGACATTGCCACACATCATTATGACATGAATGTGTTAGAGATTTAAAATCTCTTTCCATGAGGTTAAGATGAGACCTCTTCGAAATAGGAATTTTGAAAGGATATGATGGGAACGTATATGGTTTCATCTTAATAACTTTGCAAAGCAACATACATTCCAAATTTTGAAATATGTTCAATTGAGTTATCAATTTCGAAACATGTGGAATTGAGTGGGAGTTAGGAAATTATCATGTGAAGACATGGAATTTAGTGGGAGCTATCATCCTTTGAATGTTTACAACTCATCACTCATTGAAGAATGACAAGCTAATACCTTCTTTCATAAAGAAGCATTTGAGTTTTCAATTCTGGATGAATTAGGACTATGATGAATCCAATTACATCAAGAAATATTGGATCAGTATTAAGAAATACACATCGTATCAACATACACATAGGTTATTCATGTAAATGAAAATGGAATTGCCATTAGCAGTCATGGTCGTTCCTTGAACCTAAATATAGTTGATGACATGATTAAAAGTTACTAATGTTTCCGCCATTAGAATAATCATGCACATGTCCAATGGTGAATCATGTGCATAAGAGCATGATGATTCATTGGTAAGCCATAATAGAAACGTCATGAATTCTCGAGTAGAATCCGATGAGCGTTTTCGGTGTTTGACGGAATGCTCTATTGTGTGTTAAGAGGTTGCACATATTATAGAAAGTTCGAACACACGTAAAGATATATGAAAATCCTAAAATTTTCAAATCAAAAGGAGAAATAAGAGGTTATTGGAAAGATACTTAGTTGAATAAGAAGTTGCTCAAAACTAATCTTTCCTAACTATGCTAAGACTTGTAAGAAGTGCTAGGCTAATCATCTTGACAAGTTGTTGTAAGACTCTACAAAACATATACCTAGTGCATTGTGTGTGGATGGAGTACTTGATCAGTACAAGTTATATCATTCACCACAAATTCGTTCGTTATGTGATAATCGATAAGGAAGTTCTTTCAAGATAAAGAATCGAAACCAAGGTCGGGAACCTTGATGTGTACTTGGTAAGGTTCATGCTATGAGTGATAACATGAATATAAAGGATAATACGATTATGAAGTTTGAACATATGGACACATGGCATGTTAAACTTCTATTGCAATCAATAAGTGTTTACACTTACGATATACATCACAAGGTTGTAATATGGTATTGACTACCCGAGTGTGATGTCGACATTTGTCGTTTGAGTTATTATTAACTCACCATACACTTTGTTACATCCAAACGGCTTGTGGAGACAATTGAACCCCGTTAAAGTGAACATGGATTAACATTGTATTTGCCCATAGTTACTTACATGAGGTGACGTCTCGAAGTGACTAGAGTGTGATGCGATTGATGGCAAGTTCAAGTGCCATAGAGTCATGTGAGATGACTAGTCGATCACATAGGCAGACTGTTAGGAACATTTTGTCGGGCCTTATGACCGCTTATAGAGTTCTGGCAAATTTATATAGCCTGGTCGTGGCGAGAGCTACTATAGTATTCAAATGAGTCGATTCTTTTGACTAAAGACTGTTCGCCTAAGATGGCACAATTTCAGATTAACTTTGATTTGTGTTACTACGACCTTCGTAAATGGGGTCAAATGGGCATATTTTGGGTTATGATGGCTGTGGCTAGTTGAAGGGAATGAGTGCGATAGGAATTGTCCACCCCTAGTCAGGGTTATAACAATATCTCAGGGCCACTCGAGGAGTAATGAACTAGAAATGCGTGGCCACGCTCGGAATGTATCCATGGTGGATAAATCCGGTCAATCGATTATTTCCAGATCGAGGAAACCTCTCGATATGATCACTTGCAAGTACGACCTGAAAGACACCTTGCATTGAGTGGGAGATAGTAATAGGACAAGAGAATTGGTGACGCACACTTGTCGAGGACAAGTGGGAGATTGTTGGAATATGTGTCCTCCGACAATAATGCGATCACAACTGTTGATCATGATGATCACATGTTTAAGTCTCATCATAAAGAATACAATTGGAAAGTAATATTTACTGTCAACTGGTCCACACATATCGGTAATGATTGGCTGACTAGAGTTTGACATTACGCCGTGCGACGGTGGTGATCGATTGATCCCCTAGGTCATACCTATAGGGCAACACTCTTAATTGATCAATTAATTGATCGTATAACGTTACGAGTCAATTAATTTAATTAAAATTGACGGACGATTTTGGAAGTAATTTTTACGTATCTCATTGAAATTTGATTAAATGAGATACGGTCTGAGTAATCGAATCGTATCATTGCTCGGATGAAATTATTGTTTAAGGAAACAATTGAATTCGAATGAATAATTATAAATACAAGTTGTTGTGATTTATAAATTGGTAAAATATTTTGGTACAAGTAATTATGAATTACTAAGTCGATTTTTGTATATGACGTATTTTTATTAATACGTTGATTTTTAATATGTTAAAAATACATAACAAATTTATGTTACATATGACATGTGACATAAGACAAGTTTGACAAAAATAAAATGGGTTCCATTTTATGAAGGTGCCGAAATTAGGAAGGGTATTAGGCTAAATATTGTGTTTATAATATAAGTGGTAAACATAATGATTACTTACCTTACTAGCCATGCAACCCTAGTTTACATTGTGAAGATAAACAAAGGCATGCATTGGCTCCCTTTGCATCTCCTACCACCCGGTTTTTAGAGGCAAAAACCACTTGGTTTTTCCTCTCAATTTTACCTTATACACAATAATGTTATTGTCATTTTTTTATTCATTCATTCATCTCATCAAATATTTTTAGAGAGATAAAAAGATTTCTCCTTCCTCTTCTCCTCTCTTGAAACCGGTTTTTAGGCGACCAAAAACAAAATTATTTTGGGTCAATTTTCTACAAAGTTAATATTATCTAGTACTCATAATATTAATTTTAATTAAGAGTGTGCTTTGGGTATTTAGCTTTGGGAGAGATCCTACACTTGGATCTTAGTTCTTCCACTAAAGGAAAGCACAAGAACAAGAGAGAAAGGTGATCTCTCTTGTGCCCTATAAACCGAAAATCCAATGTAAGAACAATGTTTCTTCTTTATTTTGTT
Source organism: Silene latifolia (assembly GCF_048544455.1). Classification (NCBI taxonomy): domain Eukaryota; kingdom Viridiplantae; phylum Streptophyta; class Magnoliopsida; order Caryophyllales; family Caryophyllaceae; genus Silene; species Silene latifolia. The sequence goes on from NC_133537.1 coordinate 159,152,623, forward strand.
TAAGTGTTTGCATGCATAAGATCATTCATTAATTTTATGACAAATTAAATTAAAACATATATGAATATGTCAAGTATATTGATCTACTTTTCCTTCACCACCTGCATTCAAATGCAAAGAAAGTTCAGAAAGAGAGAATGCATTCCTATGTAATAAAAATGATAAAGACAGCCAAAGCAGAGGGCTTACCCTCCTCACAAGGTTCTGCCACTCTTCCAAGCCAGCGTCTGTCACTTCCCCGCCGAAGGCGCGGATCTCCGAGATAGTCGTCATGCCCGCCGCATAAGTGTACTCGAGTGTCTCTGGGTAAGCTGGGGGCTCGACGCCTGCTACCTCAATGTAATACCCCTCATATTTTATTGTTATATGACCCGTTGTGTGTGTCTAAAGTACAAGGTAGACTATGAAAGGTTAATAGGAAGCTTGCACAAATGTGCCAATTACAGAAATATGATCACTTGTTTTAGGGGTAATGTGAAACGGGAATATTTAGAGTTTTACAGCTTCTATGAGGGTCATTCAAATTTTAGGTGAAAGCTTATTGTCTTAGCTTTCCAACGCATGGTCACAAGCTTGAGTCCGATGAGTAACGAAGAAATGACAACTGTTTGAAAATCAGTGCGCAAAGCTGAACTCGCTGAGTGATGTTACGCGCTAATTAGTTTCATAATTTCGCACCTTATTATAATATTCCTAATAATATAATATCATATCCCATTATTATTATGATTATGATTATTATTATTATTATTATTTTATTTATTTATTAATTTTACCTGCCATAAATATTTCATTACAATATTATTATATCTTACAACTTATAACTTTCCTAAAACGATACTACCTTATTACTATATATACAATAGCAAACCACAAATTTTATTCACTTTCACAAAACACAAAATATATATATAGAGAGAGAAGGAGACTAGAGAGATAAGGAGCTTGTTCATCTTTTCTTCATCTTAAGATTAATTGGTGACGCTTTTCTGAGATGGGTTTTATTTCTTGGATTTGTGTGCTCTATTTGGATTTTGTTGAGCCGCTTTGCTATACAGGTAGGATAGCTACTCAATCACTTTAATGTTTACTTGAATGGTATTATCTAATTTTATTGGTTGAATTATTTGGAATTGTGATGGATGATATATGATTGTTGGTTGGTTGGATTGAGATATATTGTTTAATGACTACCTCAGCCCGTGACTGAGATGATTTGATTATTGACTACCTGAGCTCGTGTTTGATATGCTTATATTGATTTGGTTTCCCCAGCCTCGTATCTGGAATGGTAAATATATTGTTTGCATATCATATCATGGGCACTTGCATTGGTTTCCCAAGGCTGGTTCTGCAGGACTTGTCTCTGGGATGTTATTGAGATTACCCCGGCCAGGGATTAGCGGGATGAACGGGAGCGTCGGAGGATTGATCATGAGCATGCATTGCATTTGCATTTGATATTATCTTGTATTTATTTATTGTTGTTGTTTAGCTATTCCTACTCAACCTCATGGTTCACAGTATATTCGTGAACACCTGTGGTGAACCATAATGGGGAGCAGATTTGACTGGTACTAAAGATTAGCTGACTTGGGAGCTATGGGATGCGTGAGGACTTGGCCAATCTACCTAGAAGTCTTGACCACGTAGATTATGAGATCACTTTATTTATTTCCGCTGCGAGTTGTAATTATTTTACATTAAGTTTTAGTTGATTAATTTGTAATACATATGTGTTCATTAAAGTTTTAATTTAAAGTACTTTGGTGAGTTAGACTTTGTTATTCACTAACTCGGGAAACCGAGATGGTAACAGTCTTATTTAATTGGGAATGTCTAGCTAAAAGGCTCCTGAATAAATGGGGGTGTTACACTCGATCTCCTACAAAGTTCAAATGACTCTTTATTTGACGATCGTTCGTCATTTGTCTAATCAATTCAAAAACGAATAAAAAGGTAAAAATGCTTACCACGATCGGCCAGTACGCCAACCTCTGACGGACAAACTCGGAGTATTCCTCGCCAGGAAGAAAGAGGGCGTCACCGCCCGCGTCAGCCAAGTCATCCTCTCTCTCAGCCGTAGAAGGCTCCCTAAACATCGTCCGTGGAGGATCGATGAGGACCGTAAAGGTGTCACGAGAGCACTGCCGAGTAAAACGCTCGCCCAAGTACCACACAGGTCCCATAGGCGTCGTCAGCAGCAACTGACTCGAGCTCCTAGGACGAAGGACCTCAGCCACAAAAGTTGGAGCCTCACGGTAGCCCTCCCAAGGTCTAAGCACCCACTAAAATAAGAAAATGAGGGGTCATTCTATGATCACTTCTAAATAAAATACGGAATAGGAAAGTAATCAAATAAAGATCGAAGGCACTTACGCTGTCCAACGTCAAGGCATTCACGCCCCTCCGACAAACATCGTAAGAAGAGCACTGGCTCTTCCTACGACACACCACCCAGTCCCTCATGACAGGGTATGCCATCGGCTCAGGGTCCGACCTCTTGGGCGCAAAGCTAGGAAAGTAGGAGTACACCCACGCCTACAGACAAAATAATAATTATTTTTCTACAAAGACAATAATGGCAATAAAGAAATGAGAAATAATGATCTTTCATAATTCAAAGGAAAGGTTTATACCTTCAACAGGAGCCCAAGACCAACAATGGCAGGAGAAGTCCCCTTCTCCATCAGCTCCGGACGTACCATGGCCTTCATGTAGCGTGTGAGGACCGCAAAGCCAGAAGTAACCCAGTCCCAACGACCCAGGCTACTCAAGTCAGCAAGAAAGGGAAGAAGCATTATCGGCAACCTCTCCCCCTTGTCTCCGAGGTAAATCGAAGACAAGAACCACCATAACCACAGACGAGCCCTCTACCCAGCAGTACAAGGAGGTGGAGGCACCATCCGCCCATCCATCCTCACCCTCGTCGGGACCCTACCTGCAAAGTAGTCCCTGACGTAGGAACTCAGCACCAACCCGGGAACGCTGGCAGCTCTCGCCGCTAGGTTCCAGCTGATCAGACTCCTCGCCTCGGCCGAGTCTGCTCTCATGGCCGTCAACGGCCACACCAAGGGCTTCTCTCCACACGACAGACCTGAGATCATACCGTAGTCCTCCAAAGTGACCCCGACTTCTCCAAAAGGTATATGGAAAGTCGAGGCCGTGTCCCAGTACCGATCAAGAAAAGCTCCATATAGGCTAAGGTTAGCCTGAATCTTCTTTTCCCTGACCGCCCTCCAAGCTTCTACCAAAACCCCAAAGGCTCCCAGCTCGATGATGGCCTTCTCCTCCTCCGACAGCCTCTCGAAGGCATCCATCATCATCATGTAATCAGAAAAGGACCTCAAGTTCCCGGCCTCCTGTATCAATTCAATTCAAAAGCTATCTTTAGCATAAGAATAAGACATATGAGAAATGAAACGACAAGTAAATAAGAGATGTAATAGGAAATGACAAGCTTAAAACTTACCAAACACCTCGCCATCCTGTAAGACAGGTGGCTCTCTGCCGCCCAAATGAGATGTCTACCATCCCATTTCTCGGCCCACTCCGGTGCACCCACAAGCTGGCGACCACCTCGCCCTACGTTGGCCCTCCGCGGGACCTCCTCAACCTCCTCCACCAACTCCTCCTCCTGTCTCTCTCCCGCCATGAGAGCACAAGAAGGGTCGAAGTCCTCGTCCATGGGGACAGTCCCCGACGTAGAAGGCACGTCACCTGAAAAGTCAAGGCAAACAAGGCCATAACATGCCTATTTGAGGCCGTTTCAAGCATTTTCGAACATTAAAATTGGTTTTTCTCGCCATCTTTGGCCATTTATTTCAAACCACGCCCACACATGTGGTAGGTTGGGGCAATTCAAGTCTAAGTTCAAGCCTATTTGCGGGTTTGAGTTGAAATTTCGACAGCATTTCGCCATAATAGCGATTATGCCCTAAAAAGCGTCCTAAAAGAGTTGTCACAAATGGAAAATTCGACATGATAGAAAGTTTACCCATTACGCAAGGGTTCCAAAACACCAAGTTTCATCAAAAATGGACAATCCTAAGGTCATTTTCGAAGCAGTTTTCGAAACAGCAAGAAACCATCTCATTTTTCGCCCAAATGCTCAATACTTGACGAAAATTCAAGAACAATACATGGTTATGTTCCTTACATTGCCAATTACCCATTTCTAATGTCAATTTTGCAAGACAAATCCATTTGAGGTAGAAGCCCCAAATTTTCTAAATAAAGGGAAGAAAAATCCTAATTTTTTCGACCATATTCTAGCAAAAATCGCAAATTAAAGCAAGACTTAGAAACATACCTCGATTAGTCATGGTTTATGGCATGATTCGATCAAATTTTGACAAGTTTTGGTTAGAATTTGAGAGAGTTTAAGACGAAATTGTGTTTTGTAAAAATGAAATAAAACACGACTTAAGTCGCGTTTTTACTCAGACAGGGACAAGCCCAAGTAAAGACACAGCACTAGCTGCGCCTCTTCCAAAAGCCGCAGTTTTTGCTACGCCTATTCCCCAGCGAGTCTTCAGCTGAAAATTTGAAAATTCGTTATAAGTTTAATATTTGTGGGCCCAAGTTTTGTGCGCCTCTTCTTCGACATCTTATATCACACACTTAGCTCTCTTGGGGATTCTTTTTGTTCCGGGTGTAATTCCGGAGCAGGATTTGTTTACCACGTAAGCTTGATGAATGACGTCTTTGCTTGGCTCTTCCTTTCGGCCTCTCCTGAAACAATGAACAAACTGAGGGCTCGGCTTGGTACCGAGCGTACTCACTCCGACGCTCAAGTCAGTAAACTTAAAGAGATTAAGTTGTGTGTTACTTGGCAAAGTATATTGTAGAGAGATAAGGGAGTTTATACCAGATTTATAGTGAGTATTAGGGATGTATTGTGGATAAATTGGATCGTTTTCTCAATGAGGATTGAGGAGTATTTATAGACTTTCACCTTTTGTCACGTAGTGGCCAAGTGGCAGAGCAGGTGGAAAGACTGTTCTACCCTCGGCCGAGGGACCCATGGCAGGCCGGCTGGCCTGGTTGACTCCATGCCGAGGGGACTTGGATGTGAGTACGCGGATGTGTCTCCCGGCGGGCTAGTTGCCTAGCCGAGACCCAAGTGACAGCCGACAGTCGCGCGGTTAGGTTCAGTTTGTCTAATACGTTGACTTGCTGTGGATGTCTTTGACCTTGCTCAATATGTTGACTCGGTCAGCGGGTACAGAATATGCCCCATCACTTTTGATCCAGACCTACGTTTTTTAACAGACTGCAAAACCGTCACAGTGTTTTATCTTCCCAGCAAGGGCCCTTTGGACACAGTTCACGAGTTCATTATCAGGATTTCGTTTACAACAACCGAGCGGATTTCCAACGGTGCTTAGGACGCGCCACTATCAGTTAAGCCTCTTTATTTTCCTCGATGGTGTTTAAGACGCACCTTTGTCAATTCATTTATATTTCCCGCGAGAGTTCATTATAACCAATGTACTTCTCGAGAAGCGGAGCTTGTTTGAGAACATACACAAGCAGATTTTTCCCCAAGAATGATTCAATCTCGACAGAGTCATCCATATATTCCCCTAGCAATATTTCGCAGTGTTGTTGATGACGATCAAGATGTTCCTAGTCGTCAGTATATATTTCTCCTGCGATATTTTGAAGTGTTGCTGTTGACAATCAAGACATTATATGTTTCCCCAAGCGTGATTTCGTTGCCATTCACATCCCGTGAATTTCTCAGAAGAAGAGTTCGCTTGAGACCGGCGCAAGCAGATTCTCCAGCAGTTTCTTTCAACGTCCTGCTGACCCTCATATATATCAAATCCTTCAAATCTTTCAGATAATCCTTAAATCTTACAGATAATCCTAATGCCTTCAGACTTAGCCTTCAGAAGTGTCAAGAAATTTCTTCAAACACCAAGTTATCTTCAGACCAAAAGTTTCGCCGAAACGTCTTCAGTCCCGTTTCACCCACGAGTATCTCTGGTATGGTTTCTTCTTATGGCTGGCGAGCTTCTTTATGTAGTCTAATGGAATTTAAAAGATCCTCCCCGATAGTTGACAGACTCTAAAATGTTCCTGGCGACAGGTCCTTGGTACAGACCCCTTGAGCCGCCTTGCGTCGCCATAGTCGTCAGGTTGTAATCTTCGATTGACCAAATGGCTATACTTTGACTTTTGCCTTGTCCAAGACTTAGTCAAAGTGGGGGCTCTATAGATACCTCATTTCTAAACCTCCCACCAACCACCCAGTGATGATTGGGCCGCATGCTTTGTACGCTGAAAGATTTATAACAGTCAGGAAGTTTATCGTCAGGTGACAGCTCAAATACTCGAGTCTACCCCTTGGTCGTCATCTACACACCGATACGGTCGTTTTGAAAGTAATTAGAGTTCATTTGGAGTCCGGGTCAAAAACCACTTCATATTTTAAGAAACCGTTTAAAGTGCCGAGTCGGAATGAACTAGAATGTTCTGGGTATTTATTCTCAATCAAATTTTATATCTTTTGGTAAAATATCTCCCGTATAGATCTACCACAATTCCATAGCAGAAACACGGAAATCTTTCTCTATTTGAGCTCTAATTATTGGGAGATTGACAACCTTCCATCAATCAATCAAGTTCTCTTCTATTATTCTTTCCTTTCCATTTCTTCATCTTAAGTTTGGTATAATTCCTTTCTTTTTTACTCTTTATTGTTTATTTCTTCACTCTATTATCATATTTATACTTGTTGCAATGATTGACACCATTAATGACATGTTGCCCATGATAATGAGTGAGTAGTTCTTTGGCTAGGGTGAATGGGTAATTAGAGGAAATCAACATGGGATATTAATCATGCTTAATTTAATATGTTCACATGATTTAATTGCTTGCTTGTTGTGATGTCAACCTATGCACATGTTATGTTTGATGAAACGCTAAGCCTAAGAATCCTTGCATTTTACCCATCTCTTACCTTTTCAACAAGACTTGTAAGACATAAACCAACTCGAGTCTTGTTAGACGATGCATAGAAGTTGAATAGGAGGAAAGTAAGTTGACTTGTAGGTGTTGTACAATCTAATTGATTCGACTCCGGGACCCAACTCTTCCTATGAACCGTAAGACATAAACCAACTCTGGTCCTCCACAACATTAATTGCTTGCAACTTTGTAAACATGTTTGTATGATCAACTCCCATGAATCCCCTATGAACCCATGATATCCTAGCACTTTTAATACTTGTCTACACCTCTATTTATTTTATTGCTTTCACTAGTCTAGCACACAACTACAAACCCCATCAATTGTGACACTAGCATAAATTGAGATAGATAGACTTAGAACCCAAAGCACACCGTCCCATGGATCGACCTCGACTTAACCACTAACTAGTTGTTTGTTGAGAATATAAATGTGTTTGATTGGGAGACCCGACGACCCTCTACCCATCAAAATGGCGCCGTTGCCGGGGACGGTGCTATGTGATTAAGTGCTTACTTGTTTGTCTATTTTAATTTTGCTTTCACTTTGAGGAACTTGTTCCTCAAGGATTGTTCTTACCGTTTTTTGTGTAGTTTCTTTGGTTGTAGTTGTTTCCTTGTCTTAGCAATGATAGCTCAAGACTTGACATATGGAGTATGTGGTAGATTCTTTGAGTATGATTATGGGTATGGGGAGTTTGAAGAGCAAGTCAACACAAACCTACCTTACTATTTATGCAATAAAAATCCTAACTACTACCCCAAATTTTCCCACCAAAATCACCACGTCCATTATCCACAACAACCACCTACCCAAAACTCACTTTACAATCAATTTCAATTGCCACAATACAACGACTTTCACACATGCCCACAACAAGAAGATGAACCCATTCAAAATGTGATTCTCCAAATGATGGGAGATCAACAAAACTTCTTTAAACAAATGCTAGAGGAGAGCCAAAAGAGGGACAATGTTTTTCAAGACATTGTTACCCAAGGTGAGGAATTGGAGATTCAAATTGCCCAAATGAAAGAATCCCGAGCAATCACTCCCCACCGTTCTTTGGACATTGATCATGAATGTAAATTTGAAGTAGTAACAATTGACATGAAAAATGAGAAGGGGGGAGAGACAATCTCCTTGAACTCTTGTGAGTATGAAAGTGTGGTATTTGATGAGGAACACATGAGGCTGATTAAGCCAAATACTCTAACCTTTGTGAGTATGAGGGTGTGTCTTTTGATGTGAACTTTGAGATGTTGGGGAAAGAATTGAATGAAGCGCCCACTTATGATTCATATGAAGATAGTGATGATGACAAGACCATAAAAGAGGCTTATGAAGAATACGTGTCTTACAAGGACCTTTGGAATAAGGGAGAGGAATGGACTTGTGATATCACCTTGCTTGAGGAGCCTATCCTTGAGATATTTGAGATATTTTATCATGAAGATGAATGTCCCTTCCCTATTTCCCATGAAGACTACTTGGCACCTACCATGGAGCCAATGATTGTTGGACATGATATGGTGGACCTTCTTCAAAAGGTCAAAGCATCATACAAAGGGTACTTGGTGGAAAAGCTCAAAAAGAAACTTGCACGTGAAGCTACTTGTGGAAATTTGGCACCCACAATGTCAACTTCTAAGGAACTCGGTCATCAAGGTCATGAGAATTCTCCTTCTACTCTTGAAGGATTGATAAATTCGAATGCTACCATCGTCACCAAAGTTGAAAAAGAAGGTAGTGAGTGGAAGTCTCCGGACAACCATGAACCATACTTCTAACCTTATAATGACAAGAATCATGGGCTAATTGGTTTGAAGCATCGTAAATATTCAAGTGCCAAGAAGAGACAGAAAACAAGAATGAATGACAAAGTCCCTTGGCCAAGCTTCGTCTTGAAGTTAAGCAAACCATACTTATGCTTATTTGGAGCTTGTTCACAAGCTTTCGATCTCCTTCTAAGAGCCTTGAGCTCTATGGACAAAAATCTCTACAATTTGAACTAGTTTGGTGGAGTCCTATCTCAAACCACCATATGTAAGATATTTCTAGGACCTTTACCTTGTATAATATTGTATATTTTCGCATTTTTATTTACAATTTCATACATGAGAGTAGTGAGAGAGAGTTTTCTTACATTCTTATTGAGCAAAATTTCAGAGAAAGATAAGGAGGAATATAAAAAGGATGCAAGGGTACGATCTTGCAAAAGAAAAGAAAGAAAAGTCTGAAGAGCAGCGGAAGACGCTCGTCCGGAGGCCTGGACGCTCGTCCTCAGCCTCCCACCAGGTGGTGTTCAGTTCTGACACGAAATCCGAGCGGATTGTAGCCCAAGACGCTCGTCCTGAGAAAGACGCCCGTATTCCAAGTTGGACGCTCGTCCTTCTTGATACCTAAAGAAAATTTAGGGACTGAACTAGAATCCGAGCGGATTCAAAAGAGGACGCCCGTCCCATTTTAGCCGCTCGTCCCAAAGCACAGACACTCATCTTTTGTTCATCCTAGAAGAGGCAAGATCCTGTAACGTAATACGAGCAGATTTTTCATTCGATGCTCGGACCACCTGAAGAAGACGCTCGACCCGTACATGAAGACGCTCGGATTCCTGCGTTTTCCTCGGATTATCCGCCCAGGCCCGACCCTTAGCCGCTCGTCCCACCCCTCTTTTCTATAAAATACCCCCACCATCCCTCATTTCCTCATCTTATCTAAACAAAATCCACTCATCTTCATCCCCAAAACACTCCCTTCTTAACAAAAACCAACAAAACCCTAACTTTCCCAAATCAAAAATGGTGAACCTCAAAGGAAAAGCCAAGAAGCTTGTTGAAGCCGCTACCAAGAAACGCAAGGGCTCATCTTCTTCATCCCCTCAACAAATGATGGTACCAAGAAACTTTCATCCCGTGATAAGAGGAGGGGTGGAGCAACTTGAGTACTTTCCGGAGGTACTCTTCACATCCGATGCCCACCGTACCAAGTTCGTCAAGTTGCTAGGTAAGCATTACGAACCGACTCAGTTTATTTGTACTAGGGTGTTAGAAACTCTAGGGATAAGGTACCAGACCGAAATCTTCTTTGTCGGTCTAGGGATAGGGAAATTATTCCATGCCCATGAAGAGACGTACCTTAGCCTTACCTTGGAATTTTTGAGTAGCCTTCGTATTGTTTGGAACACGAGGGTGAATGTTGGTATGGAGTTTCAGTTGTGCAACATTGACCATAGCCTATCCGTTGACCAATTTGCTCAAATTATTGGTCTTATTGTACCAACAAACAAAATCAGCAAACCCTCCGATTTTGATGTGGACCTAGTATGGAAGGCTATTTCCGGGAGGGATTTAATTCACCAAAAGCAATGCTAAACCTTTGCTATTCAACACCCGGTGATTCGAATCACCGAACGTTTCGTAGCCGGCACAATTAATGGGAGATATGAGCAAGATAGGTGCACTTTCCTCGATTTGACATTCCTTGAGTTCTATCTAAATGTCCGGGGGGCAAGGAGGTACAACTTAAGTACCCCCCTTGAGATGCTTACGAGATTCTATGATTTCTCTCAAGGGAACACCCAACTTAAGACCTTCGTGATGGGAGGTCTAATTACTATCTTGGCAAACTACCTTTGTCCCGGGTTCAACACCCATGGGACTTATACACCCCTTGAGGGGAGTACTTTGATTGATGAGGACACTGTCTTCAACCACCACCGGTGGTGTGCCTACACTCAAAATGGAAGTGTATAATGGTTCACAAAAGAGTGCACCTATATTGTTCTTTTGGGGTGGAATATACCCGGTACCGACCCAAGGTTGAGCTTGTATTCGCCTAGGCCGAGCTACCTTCCCGACATCCAAATCCTCGCCAACCCCCCTCTAAGAGTAGAAGTACCCTGCCAACCTCCACAACCTCGTGGGATACCGGCAAGGCCCATTCCTCCACCATCCTATGTGCCTATCCCACCGTACCCTACTCCTCATACGCCATTCACACCATAAGTGCCTAATGCTCCAAATGTGAATGATTTGATGAAACTTATGAATAGAGTTGATCTTGGGGTGCATGAAGGGAGGGTCGATAACTACATCGCCCTTTATCCTCAGTATTACCAAATGGCACAACAAGGGTATATCGACCCTAATGGCCCTCGACCATCTTGGGCTCAACCACATCTTTTGTTCCCTAATCAAGGGAACCAAGCCGGGAACTTTGATGGTCAAGGTGGAGGATACTCTGGTCAAGGAGGAGGGTATGACCAAGAAGGAAGCTCTAGTAGGTATGGCTACCACCAAGATGATGATGGCGAGTGAGAGATACCTACCTCACCACCTCCATTTGTATGATACTCTTCTCTCCCTCTCTCTTTTGTATAGTGCATTGCATTTAGTTTAGCCTTCACGTGCATTTGTATTATATTTCATATTGCATTTACATTAGTTAGTTTATATAGTATAGTTGCATTGTAATATATCTCACATGATTCATGTAGATAGTTGCATATAGACCAGAATTCATGCTTAGTCACTAATGACCAATCATATTCTTTTCTACACTAGAAATAATGTTTAAATCGGTTTGGGGAGGTTTGATCATAAGTAGCCATAGTTTACTAGAGAACATGCATCATATAATATAGTGTAGATTGCATTCATTTGTTATATATGCCATATAGAATTGCATTTAATTAGAGCATGCATTCATTCATATCATATCATTGCATTTGCACTTTTATTTCCATAAAACTTTAAATATCCAAAAACATGTATTTTGTTTTCATTCCTACTCCTACATGTACATTGAGGACAATGTCCAAAATAAAGTGGGGGATGAGAATTTATATTCCAAAAATACAAAAAAATGTTTGTTTTGAAAAATACAAAAACATATCTTTTTATTTCATTAATCATAAAAACCATAAAAATTTGAAAATTTCAAAAATCCAAAAACATGTTCATTTCCTTTGTAGTGTAGTCTTGTATATATTGTGTTTGTTCATCCTTTTTCACATTGATTGACTACGCCACATCCGAGACATGAGGATATTGAAGACCGCATGGTATGATCTTTCCAATCTCTTTTTTCCTCTCTATGTTAATGACTATGTGGCTCTATTTTGATTGATGCGGTATAAACAATGTAAATTTAGGATTACATTTAGATTATTTGGCATACTAGTTGGTAGAAGCATATGCATTAGGATATATATAATGTTAGTTGCATCATGGCATGTAGTTTGCATGGTAGGAAAATTTTTGTGAAAACATCTATTGGGAAGCTTGACAAGTGTATATAAGGCCCTTGTAGATGCTTTTTCTTCTTAAGACTTTGCTTGTTAGAATACTTGTAAAACACCCTAGGATGTGTCATGCTAATTGTTAGAAAAGTAGATCTATATACTCAACATATTCATATATGATTTAGGTTAATTTAATCATAAAATTAATTGGTGATCTTATGCATGCAAACAATAATTAATATAAAGAAGAAATCTTTATCTTACATTGGAATTTTGGTTTATTTGGGCACAAGAGAGATCTCCTTCTCTCTTGTTCTTGTGCTTTCCTCAATGGAAAAACTAAGATCCAAGTATAGGATCTCTCCCAAAGTATAATACCCAAGGCACACTCTTAATAAAATTAATATTATGTATACTAGAACAATATTAATTTAGTGATAAAATTGACCCAAAAATATTTTGTTTTGGGCTCTTACAACCGGTTAAGAGAAAGGAGAAGAAGAAGAAAATATTTTATCTCTCTAAAATATTTTATGATGAATGAATGAAAATCACACAACAACAATTATGTTATGTATTGTATATGAAAAATATATGGCAAAAACCCTTTGTTTTTCCTTGTGAAAAACCGGGTAAGAGGAAGGGGGGGGAGCCAATGCATGCTTGAGTTTGTCTTTACAATGACAACTAGTTTGCATGGCTATTTTTGTAGGGGAATGATTATGTTCACCACTCACATAATCAACACAATAAAACTCCCTAAAACTCCCTTAATTTCGGTTTACATAGATAATATGGACTCCATATTATCTTTGTCAAAATGTCAATTTGTCTTATGTTACATGTCATATATAACATAAATTTGTTATGTATTTTTAACATATTAAAAATCAACGTATTAATAAAAATACGTCATATACAAAAATCGACTTAGCAATTCATAATTACTTGTACCAAAATGTTTTACCAATTTATAAATCACAGTAACTTGTATTTATAATAATTCATTCAATTTCAATTGTTTCCTTAAACAATAATTTCATCTGAGTAATGAAACAATTCGATTACTCAGACCGTATCTCATTTAATCAGATTGTAATGAAATACGTAAATTTTACTTCCAAAATCGTGCGTCAATTTTAAATAATTTAATTGACTCGTAACGTTATACGATCAATTAATTGGTCAATTAAGAGTGTTGCCCATTAGGTATGACCTAGGGGATCAACTGATCACCACCGTCGCACGACAGTAATGTCAAACTCTAGTCAGCCAATCATTACCGATATGTGTGGACCAGTTGATAGTAAAAATATTACTTCCCAATTGTATTCTTTATAATTAGACTTAAACATGTGATCATCATGATCAACAGTTGTGATCGCATTATTGTCAGAGGACACATATTCCAACAATCTCCCACTTGTCCTCGACAAGTGTGCGTCACCAATTCTCTTGTCCTATTACTATCTCCCACTCAATGCAAGGTGTCTTTCAGGTCTAACTTGCAAGTGATCATATCGAGAGTGGTTTCCTCGATCTGGAAAATAACTGATTGACCAAATTTATCCACCATGGATACAATCCGAGCGTGGCCACGCATTTCCAGTTCATTACTCCTCGAGTGGCCCTGAGATATTGTTATAACCCTGACTAGGGGTGGACAATTCCTATCGCACTCATTCCCTTCAACTAGCCACAGCCATCATAAACCAAAATATGCCCATTTGACCCCATTTACGAAGGTCGTGGTAACACAAATCAAAGTTAATCTGAAACTGTGCCATCTTAGGCGAATAGTCTTTAGTCAAAAGAACTGACTCATTTGAATACTATAGCAGCTCTCGCCACGACCAGGCTATATAAATTTGTCAGAACTCTATAAGCGGTCATAAGGCCCGACAAAATGTTCCTAACAGTCTGCCTATGTGATCGACTAGTCATCTCGCATGACTCTATGGCACTTGAACTTGCCATCAATCACATCACACACTAGTCACTTCGAGACGTCACCTCATGTAAGTAACTATGGGAAAATACAATGCTAATCCGTGTTCACTTAAACGGGGTTCAATTGTCTCTACAACCCGTTGGATGTAACAAAGTCTAAGGTGAGTTACTAATAACTCAAACGACAAATGTCGACATCCTACTCGGGTAGTCAATACCATATTACAACCTTGTGATGCACATCGTAAGTGTGTAAACACTTGTTGATTGCAATAGAAGTTTAACATGTCATGTGTCCATGTGTTCAAACTTCTTAATCGTATTATCCTATTCATTCATGTTATCACTCATAGCATGAACCTTACCAAGTACACATCAAGGTTTCCAACCTTGGTTTCGGTTCTTTATCTTGAAAGAACTTCCTTATCGATTATCACATAACGAACGAATTTGTGGTGAATGATATAACTTGTACTGATCAAGTACTCCACTCACACACAATGCACTAGGTATATGTTTTGTAAAATCTTGCAACAATTGTGAAGATTATCAGTCTAGCACTTCTCACAAGTCCTAGCATATTTGGAAAATTAGTTTTGAGTAACTTCTTACTTCAATTAAGTAATATTCCAAAATTCGTATTTCTCCTTTTAGCTGAAAGGCTTAGGATTGTCATAAATCCTCACATGTTGTTTGAATTTTAATATGTGCAATCTCTTGACACATAACAGAGTATTTTGTCAAACACTGAAATCGCTCATCGGATTTTCCTCGAGAATTCATGACGTTTCTTGTATGGCTTGCCAATGAATCATCATTCTCTCATGCATATGATTCACCATTGGACATGTGCACGATTATTCTAATGGCGGAAACATTAGTTACTAATAATCATGAGATCAACCGTTCTTAGGTTCAATGAACGACCATGACTGCTAATGGCAATTCCATTTTCATTTACATGAATAACCTATGTGTATGTTGATACGATGTGTATCTCTTAATACTAATC
Source organism: Silene latifolia (assembly GCF_048544455.1). NCBI lineage: Eukaryota > Viridiplantae > Streptophyta > Magnoliopsida > Caryophyllales > Caryophyllaceae > Silene > Silene latifolia. The sequence continues at coordinate 159,167,812 of NC_133537.1, forward strand.
CAATATCTCTTGATGTAATTGGATTCATCATAGTCCATATTCATCCAGAATTGAAAACTCAAATACTTCTTTGTGAAAGAAGATATTAGCTCGTCATTCCTAATGAGTAATGAGTTGTAAACATTAAAAGGATGATTGCTCCCACTAAATTCCATGCCTTCACATGATAATTTCTAAACTCCCACTTAATTCCACATGTTTCGAAATTGATTACTCAATCGAAAACATTTCAAAATTGGAATGTATGTTGCTTTGCAAAGTTATTAAGATGAAGCCATATATGTTCCCATTATATCCTTTCAAAATTCTTATTTTGAAGAGGTCTCATCTTAACCTTATGGAAAGAGATTTTGATCTCTAATTCGTTCATGTCATAATGATACGTAGCAATGTCATTGTTTAAATATAAATAATATCTAATACACGTCCTTCAAAATACCCTTCTCAGAAGGAGGTTTAACCAATTCATTTTCAAATTGTGGTTAAGAAATGACTCTTGCGTGGTTAAAAACTTAGCTATTGAAGATATCGGTATATCAATCCTTGCAACTCGTATATTACTAGTATGTTACTTTGATTCATTTAGGCTCTTAAGTAAAGTTTGAAACTATTGGTCAAAATTTATCATAAACTAGTCAATTAAGACTTTACATTAGTCATTCTTGTTCCAAAACTTTCTTTTGGTCTCCCCGTGTAGTTATCTTGAGAACATACTCTTATGATTACTTCACTTGGTCTCTTTAGTCATATAGAACTTACTTGAGACCATAGATCTCATCTATTGGGTATACTATATAAATAGATATACCTTCATTCAAATGATTCTCCCTTGCATAGATTTCATTTACACAAGTACACAAATTTATCTTGGTGTGTGTTGTGTCCTCATTTTTCTCCCACTCTATCTTTAGAATAAATACACTAGAGATTCAAAGATAGCATATGAGACACAAATAATGATGTTGAAGTATAAGGAGAACTATCTCATAGATTGACTAATAGTTTTAGATTTCGTAAGTGTACTTGGTGATAGACATTCCTTTAAGAGAGTTCATAGACTCAAAATCACTTTATAAACGATCATACACAAGCCTTAAGAATGTGGACATATAATAAATCCCGTCATTATAGTTGTCTATTAGATCACTTTAAGTGAATAATCATATGTTTCTATGAGCAAGCATTTAAATACGAATTTTAGAACAAAGGATAAAATGATAAAACGGGTGACTTGGGTTGCAAACCAAGCCACCATTATCCAAAATACAACCAATTATCCAAAATACCTTTCCATGTCGAACACGGAAACTTAAAGGTTCTAAAAATCCAAAACATGATTAAAATAAGAGAATAAAAAGCAAAGCTCCATGAAAGCTATTCCTAGCTTCTTGATGGTTTCTCAAGCTTGCTTTTCTTTTCCCTTGTGTTTGCTTGGTGGAGGCCCTATTTAAAATAAAAAGGGAGATACATTATCACAACTTTGTATCACAATACCATAGTTGAATTAGAAACATAAAAGAAAGGATAGTCATTTACCTACTGGAGTGATCTTTCCAGCCTTAATATCACCAAGGTATTTGGAACAATTTCTTTTCCAATGTCCAACACCATTACAATAATGGCATTTATCAAGAGGACCCTTCTTGATTTTTGAAGTGCTAGCTTCATAAGTCCTAGCTTTGGTGAAAGTGGGAGCTTGTTTCTTACCCTTCCTCCCATTCTTCTTGAACTTCCCCTTGCTCTTAGTGCTTATGTTAAGCACATCCTTAGGTGGGTTAACATTTAACCCCATGTTTCTTTCCGCTTGCACAAGTAACTTGTGCAATTCTTCAAGAGACACATCTTTGTCTTGCATGTTAAAATTCACCCCGAATTAAACATACGCTTTGACTTTTGACAAGGAGTGTAGAATCCTATCTACAATGAGTTCTTTGTGGATTTCAACCTTTTGAATTTTCAAGGTCTCGACAAGCTCCATAAGTTTGAGCACATGAGGGCTAACCTTTTGGCCCTCTCTGAAGTCGAGATCAAAGAATGCCGCGTCCGCCTCATATTGGACGATCCGCGGAGTTTGTGAAAACATTGTCACAAGCTTGGAGTAAATCTCATTAGCGGTGCCCATCTTAAAGGCTCTCCTTTGGAGATCCGCCTCCATCGCAAAGATCAACACGTTTCTCATTGCGGCGGACTCCTTATGGTAAGCCTCATATGCTTTCCTAGTGGCGGCGGTCGACCTAGTAGTAGGTTCGGGTGGAGAGGCCTCGGTGAGGTAACGAAGCTTGTCGTCACCTTGGGCGGCTAATTTCAGTTGGGCATCCCAATCGGAGAAATTTGACCCATTCTTTTCAAGTTTACATCGATCCATGAAGGATCGGAGCCATGATGAATTAGCGAGAGGTGTGGCGTTAGGGGTTGGTGTAGCCATTTGTTATGAGAAAAAGAAGTGGTCTACAAAACAAAATAGAAGGAGTAAAACAAATGTCGTTTTAATAATAATAATACTCGTAAAAATTTATTTAAACAAGTTTTATTGCATTTATCTAGTGACCTCTACCCAACTTGATAAATTATTCCAAGACCCAAATTCATATTAACTTAGGCATCGGTAAAGCCGAAAAACAACCCTTATCGATATAACTCGGTGGATTAACCTTTTAATCGATTCTACTTTTAGAACTCTTGGTCGATAAATTTACATTAAAATTTATCTATAGCCCGAAACACATCCGGCAACCGTCGAGAATACTTTCGTTGAGTTCAACCCAAATTTCGAATAAATGTGTCCATGATCCAAACTTACATCAACTTGGGCATCGGTAAAGCCGAAAACAACCCTCATCTTTATAAATTCGGTGGGTAGACATTTATCACCCCACTTCACCAACGTAATAAGTTTTGTCTTACGGTAAAGCCGGCTCAACTCCCTTGCGAAACTGGTACTTCATTGGTTTCTAATTTTTGGTAAGGCTATATCTCAATTGTTTATGTTAGCGAGAGGTCATGCCAATTTATTATCTATCACGTTTTAAGTGAACTAAAGCGGTGAACTACGATAATTGTGATTGACACGGTCGAAGAACTCGATTAAATGATAATGCATGTTTTAGTTATGGCGATTTAGCGATGCATGTGACATATAAATAAAATGCAAAGCATAAAAATAAATTCTAGTATGGCCTTCCTAGAATAGAAAATCTAATTAACTATTACATATTCGGAAACCAACTCCATTGGTCCCTTGAAATTCGGTTATGGTACGCATCTCGAGGTAACACCGTCTTTATGTATCGCCATCTTGAAGAAATCCGTCTTTGGGAACTCCGAAATAAATAAATTACATAATAAATTACATAATTTCCTATTATACATTTGTAACTAAAATAAAATAAATCTATTAAATTACAAAATGGTGATACGAGATCACAATAAATTACAACTGAATCGATATTCCCATACATTTCGGGTAATATCAATTAAAAAAAAAAACTAAGGCCATACTAAGTAAAATTACATAATTCAAAAATTACATAAAATAAAATTATGACAATCATAAAGAAAATGCAGCATTATAATATGTATGAACATGCCCAATTTTATGCTAAATCGCCTTTAAGTAGCCAATATCGTATATTACACGGTTTTTACGGATTTGTGTGATTCAACGTTTTATAATCACAAAAATTACATAAATTCATATTTATGCATAAGTTAATTACCCTAACCTCTTAGGACTCAAAATTTAGTCTTCACTAATTATTTGACCATAATTAACTCATATTTCTAAAATTTTTCATTAATGGACCTAAAATTACAATAAAAACTATAAACTTCAAATAAATCACAAAATTTCAAATAAATTCAAAATTTGAAATTTAAACTCATGAACATTCTGAAAAAATACCATGACACTCATAATATTCAAAAACTTAGGTTAAAAATTTCGAAATTTATCCGGAAAAACAATGTTGCGGTTTATTGGTTTTAACAAAATAATCATAAAAACATAAGAAAAATTATATTCATCAAATTTTCAATTTTAGATCTGAAAAAGATAATAAAATGCAACATGTGATGTTTTTCCTTAGTCATAGAGTATGTTTTATTAATATTTCACTAATTAAGTCACTATTTATGCTATTTTTCTTCAAAAAATCATAAATAAAGCATAAAGACTTCAATATAGCCTATTATTTTACACACATCTTGTAAAATTTCATGTGACAACATACTAAATTGCTATGACCAGATTCGAAATTTATCTCATATTAACCTATTTTTCATCTAAATCCGATTTTAATAATGAAAAAAAACCATTTTTCGAGCATAAGAAGTCCAAAGATTATGAAAATTTACAGGTCATCTCAAAATAATATATGTGACAACATATCCAAAAATCACTGGAAAATTCGAAGTTTAGCTAATTTTAGTCCGAAAATGACATTTTATTCATAAAATCATATTTTTAATGCCATTATTGTATAATATGAACAATAAAAATCCATAAATTAACCAAAATATCCTAATAACATTTTAGGACCAGAAACTTTAACATGCATAATGATTTTCGTGATATATCATAATAACCCAAAATTAAACAAGTTTTATATGTTAATCGTATAACTCGGAAAAACTTTTAACCGATTTGCATGCAAACAACCAAGGCTCTGATACCAATTGTTAGAAAAGTAGATCTATATACTCAACATATTCATATATGATTTAGGTTAATTTAATCATAAAATTAATTGGTGATCTTATGCATGCAAACAATAATTAATATAAAGAAGAAATTTTTATCTTACATTGGAATTTTGGTTTATTTGGGCACAAGAGAGATCTCCATCTCTCTTGTTCTTGTGCTTTCCTCAATGGAAGAACTAAGATCGAAGTATAGGATCTCTCCCAAACTATAATACCCAAGGCACACTCTTAATAAAATTAATATTATGTATACTAGAACAATATTAATTTAGTGATAAAATTGACCCAAAAATATTTTGTTTTGGGCTCTTAAAACCGGTTAAGAGAAAGGAGAAGAAGAAGACATTATTTTTTCTCTCTAAAATATTTTATGATGAATGAATGAAAATCACACAACAACAATTATGTTATGTATTGTATATGAAAAATATATGGCAAAAACCCTATGTTTTTCCTTGTGAAAAACCGGGTAAGAGGAAGGGAGGGGAGCCAATGCATGCTTGAGTTTGTCTTTACAAGGACAACTAGTTTGCATGGCTAGTTTTGTAGGGGAATGATTATGTTCACCACTCACATAATCAACACAATAAAACTCCCTAATACTCCCTTAATTTCGGTTTACATAGATAATATGGACTCCATATTATCTTTGTCAATTTGTCAATTTGTCTTATGTTACATGTCATATGTAACATAAATTTGTTATGTATTTTTAACATATTAAAAATCAACGTATTAATAAAAATACGTCATATACAAAAATCGACTTAGCAATTCATAATTACTTGTACCAAAATGTTTTACCAATTTATAAATCACAATAACTTGTATTTGTAATAATTCATTCAATTTCAATTGTTTTCTTAAATAATAATTTCATCTGAGTAATGAAACAATTCGATTACTGAGACCGTATCTCATTTAATCAGATTATAATGAAATACGTAAATTTTACTTCCAAAATCGTGCGTCAATTTTAAATAATTTAATTGACTCGTAACGTTATACGATCAATTAATTGGTCAATTAAAAGTGTTGCCCTTTAGGTATGACCTAGGGGATCAACTGATCACCATCGTCGCACGACAGTAATGTTAAACTCTAGTCAGCCAATCATTACCGATATGTGTGGACCAGTTGATAGTAAAAATATTACTTCCCAATTGTATTCTTTATAATGAGACTTAAACATGTGATCATCATGATCAACAGTTGTGATCGCATTATTGCCGGAGGACACATATTCCAACACTAGTATCCTTTGACCCATGGATTAAGGCCTAGTCAAGAGTACCTTGTGGTGTGATAACTCCTTGGCTACCGTTTATTCCAAGGTGACCCTTGAAACCATGCAACCATCTTCCACATTCTACCACATTTTGTCATCAAAGGGAATGGGCACAAAAATTGTTTAAAATTTGAGTTCAAGAATTGAAATGAAAAGCCAAAAAAGTTTCCAATTGCATCAAATGAAAAGAGGAGCAAAAATAGACTCCTATGCTTCAAAAATAAGCACCCTCACTACAAATGGAGTGACTTTAAAAATGTTCAGAAGAAAATGCAAAAAGTTGAAAATTATCAAGTGTTGAAATGCCAAACATCAAAGGAAATGGCAAAAAGAAAGTGTTCTCAAATGTCAAATGCCGCAATAAATTGGGGGGAAACCACAACAAAAAGCAAACTCCCAAATGAAACTCAATTACTATTTATCCCTTTTACATCGTATCCACTTTTGTGCATGGTAGAGAAGGGACGACCCTTTTTCTTGTCTAGGCAAGAAGGGGAATTCCGCGATCCTCCAGTGTTTCTAACACCATAGGGAGTCTATTCTTGACAAAAGCATTTAACGATTGAGGACAAAGGTACCCTAACTTGACACAACTTAGAGGTGATTTATTTGTATCCTTCTAGGCTTAGTAGTTTGAAGAAACCATATATATGGAGTGTGTACCCTTAAATTGCTTCCCGTTTAGACAATTTTCGCCACCTAGATGAGGAAAGTGGCTATTCTTTTGTAGATGCATCCATTACTTGTTTTGTGTGCTTTAACTGTTGGAGCTTGTGTCCTCCACAGTTAGTGTGATAACGTATATAAATCTCTTATAGGTTCACAAGGGTATACTTAGTATTTTATCAGTTTATTAACGTTTACTTAATAACGGTTGGCTTGCTAGAACTTTGACGTTATTATCATACTGATGGCGGTGATAAACTGGTCCCTAAAAGTCACACCTAAAGGATGTGTTTGAGAGATGTGATTGTATGAAGATATAATCACATTGATGCCTTATATGACTAAAAGGTTAGTTCATGTATTTGACTAAAAAGTTAGTCAATGTGATGATGAGACGATTATTTAATACAATTAAATAATATTAGCTGAGACCAATTAACTGTTAATTCGTAAATGGAATATAAACTGTTATATTTAATTAATGTATATAATGTTAGATTAAACGAATTAAGATGTTAATTCGTAATTAAACGTAACCAGTTATATTTAATTAGCAAATTATAAATATGTTATATTTATAGTTAATGTATATATTATGCGAAATTGTCATAATAAAATGTTGACATACCGGTATTAATAAATCGACTACAAACTGTTGTGTGTGGACTCATTAATACATGTCGACATAATTGACAATTAATATAATACACATTATATACAATTTGAGAACAACCAAAAATAAGAAGATTTTTCTCCTTATTTTTGGTGGTTGGTGAAACCGAAAATAAGAGGAAAAAGAGGAAGAAAATATCTTCCCCTAATTCCTCCCATTTGGACGGTTTTAAGAAGGAAAATAGGAGATCATTTTCTTTCTTTCTTTTTGACCTAATTATCTCATCACAAAAACAAGAAACCCTAAAAATTCATAACAATTTTAGAGATCTCTTTCTAGCAAGAACAAGGGCATTTCTCATAGCATTTTGGGTGCAACGATTAGGAGAATATCGATTTTGATATTGTTCTTAGGCCAAATTGCTAAGACCAAAGGTTAATTCTAAATCTCTACCTTTTTGTTTATGTAATTTCATTTATGACTCGTAATTTCATAATTATAATTTCGTTATAATCCGAAATTCTTGATGAAGTATACCGATATTTCCCACATTAATGATTGGATGTGTCGCCATTTTGGCAAGAAGGCATCCTACCTCATGGTTGTCTTGTTGTGAGTTAAAGGGGCGGAGTGAGACCCGCTAATTATCTCACAACGGCTATATTAGTAGGATAGTTTAAATAAAGCTCTAGTTTTAGTCACCTCTTTACTCGGAACGAGTAAAGGTCCGGTTTGGGGATATTTGAATTGAACATTATTTGCACACATTTAGTCCCCTAATTGAACCTATTTTGCATACTATTATAACATTCCATAGCCATTTTATCCGTCAAATGTTTTCTATTTTGCTTTCCTAGTTCATTTCATATGTTTTGAAGGAAAGAAGATAAATGAGGCGAAATTCCCGTCTCCCGTGCATATTTGGAAGCTTTTTGATGATATTGGATGGAAGAGTATGAAGAGGAGGCAAGAATGATGGCCAAGAATGTAGGAATAAAGAGTATATAGAAGGATCATAGGTTAAAAGTAAGGATGGCGAGAAGGAAGGCATTGCAAAAAGAAATTGCTCAGAACCAAACCAAGGGTTGCTCCTTTGGCTCTGAAAGTATTCTAGATGAAACGGCATCGAAAAATCAAGCGATCTAGGATTTTGAATCACTCCAATAGGAGTCCGGATGAGAAAATGACGTCCGTTTTACAATCCGAGCTCAAATAGAGAAACTGTCCGAGAGGACGAGCGTCCCGAGACCCAATCAGCTCGTCTGCTACAGGATGAGCGTCTCCCCTTCAAGACGCTCGGATTGTTTGACAGACAAGAATGTAGTAAAACACAGCCTTAAGATCCGAGCGTCCCTGTAACACCCCCCCATACTCCAAGTGCCTTACCAGGACCACCCAGGTATAAGGATGCTACCATCTCGGTTACCCGAGGCAATGATAATCAAATAAACAATAATGAAACAACATTTAAATAGAAATACTTTAGGGAAAGGATACAATCTCAAAACTAAAACCAAAAGTACGAATACATGTTTCAAACCAACTGTCTAATCAGCTAACTGAAATGTTTAACAAACTACTAACTACAGCGGAAGACTTCTATCATCAGACCGTGGCACATCCCAGCTATCCCAGTAACTCGACTCATACCTGCTCAATAACTGCTCACCATCCCCGAATGGATCACCACAGTTTTTAAAACATTAACCGGGGTCAGTACTAAACACACAATTTATATAATCAACAGAACAGTAAACAACACAGCTCAAACAGTCACACACAATCACCCACACCAATCAATCTCCGTCACCGACTGTCCACTGGACCAGCCCTGCCAGTGGGGGACCGCAGCCGTACCCACCAAATCCCCGCTCATCATACCGAGCGATAACCCTATCCCATTAATGTGCACATCCCCTTCCGTGGCGGGTTCCACGAAGGGCGAAACTAGGGCGTGAAGCCACTCCCGCAAGTGACTCCACTCAGCCGAGAACGCATCTCGAGAACCAGAGACAAACAATCACAACCATCAACAGCAATCAATCAACAACCGTCATAAAAACAATACGATAATAATCAGCAATTACACAACACCAACAATGCATTATGGGACTAATACTGAGTAGGGAAACCCTACCTGGAAACAACAACACAATCAAACGATCTCACAGCTGATATCAAAACGCTTCCTCTACGAATCCTCCTCCTAACATACAAACATATAATCACTACCAATCATACAAAACAACAAAACCCCCAAATCCCCAAATTAGGGTTTAACCAACTTTAATGAAATGCTATAAAAACGGTATATAGGTCTTACCCTCGACGCAAGGATCACAACGGTATAAAGAAAGGTAAAATCCGACCTTCCAAGCTCCGGGATTTGCCAACAATGCGATTAAAGCGAATGACGTAGTTTGATTTCTCTTCTCACAGTGATTAGGTTTTAAAAAGTGTTTAAAGAACAATGACGGAAGTAATATATACTCTAATCGCATTATTAACAAAACCCGAGAAATCATCCTCCGTAAACAGGCTACTCGATTGAGTAGCTAAGGTACTCGATCGAGTGCCCCCTTACTCGATCGAGTATCCACGTTACTCGATCGAGTACCCAACAGGTCAGAAACTATTTTAAACTACAACTCACCCTTACTCGATAGAGTAAGGCCTAGTCGATAGAGTACCCAGAGACTCATAAATACGTAGTATTACAGTCTTCCCTCCTTAAAAAGAACTTCGTCCCCGAAGTTCAAACCACAACAAAACAAAGAATCACACTACGACACTCCCAACTCAACATAAAACATGTTACTAACCCAAACTCAACCCGACTCAACGACAACAACTATATCGACATATCACAAAAAGGGTATAAAAACTCTTAAAAACTCTTTGCGATCATCTCCTACCCCCCTAAAAGAAACAAGGTTACGTTCCCGTAACCATACATACCTGATCAAAAAGGAAAGGGTAACGCTCTCTCATGGCATCCTCTGCCTCCCATGTAGCTTCCTCAGTCTCGTGGTTAGACCAAAGGATCTTAAGCAAAACTGTCTCACCACTCCTAGTCTTCCTAACCTTCCGGTCAAGAATCTGCTTAGGTACCTCAAGATATAATAAAGACTCATCTAGCTCTAAGCTCTCTGGCTCTAACACATGTGACGGGTCACTCACATACTTCCGCAGCTGCGATACATGAAACACATTATGCACTCTCTCTAACGGAGCTGGTAAAGCCAGACGATATGCAACCTCCCCAACTCGCTCTAAGATCTCATAAGGCCTGATGAACTTCTGACTCAGCTTGCCTTTCTTTCCAAATCTCATAACCCCCCGTATACGAGACACTTTCAGAAGAACCTTATCCCCAACCTGAAACTCTATATCCCGGCGATGTAGATCTGCATAACTCTTTTGCCTATCCCGTTTGCTCTCATCCGTTCCCTGATCATCTTTATCTGTTCAACCATCTCATGTACCATCTCTGGTCCTAGAACCACTGCCTCAGCACTGTCGTCCCAACAAATCAGACTCCTGCATCTCCTCCCATATAAAGCCTCAAACGGTGCCATGCCAATACTAGTGTGATAGTTATTGTTGTAAGAAAACTCTATCAAATCTAACCTCTGTTCCGAGCTACCACCAAAGTCTATCACACAAGCTCGTAACATATCCTAAAGAGTTTTAATTGTTCTCTCAGTCTGACCGTCTATCGCAGGATGAAAAGCTGTACTCATCTTCAAAGTTGTTCCCAAAGATTCCTGCAACTCTTTCCAAAACCTTGAGATAAATCTCGCATCTCTGTCAGACACTATGTCCTTAGGGACTCCATGTAACTTTAGCACATTCTTTCGATAGGCCATAGCTAATTGTGCTTTAGTCCATGTATCTTTCATTGGCACAAAGTGAGCTGACTTGGTCAGTCGATCCACTATCACCCATATCATGTTGTTACCCTGTTGATTCTTTGGCAAACCCACGATAAAATCCATAGAAATGGATTCCCACTTCCACTCAGGTACCTCTAAAGACTGAATCTTACCTTGTGGTCATCGCTGTTTCCCGTTAACTCTCTGGCATGTCAAACAACGGGCCACAAACTCAGTTGTTTCTTTCTTCATCCCAGGCCACCAAAACGTGTTCTTCAAATCCTTGTATAGCTTGTCACCACCTGGATGTACTGAATACGGTGTACAATGTGCCTCTGTCATGATTGTCTTTTTCAGCTCCTCATCATTAGGGACACACCACCTACCATCGAACCTCAAACTACCATCTGTATGAATAGAGAATCGAGACACTGTCCCTTTCTCTACTCCAGCTCTCCACTCAACCATCTTAGGATCCAAAGCCTGTTTACCGCGAATATCATCATAAAGATCAGGCTGTACTGTCAAATCTCCCACAACATCCCCTCTCTGCATCATATGTATCCCAAACTTCCCCACCTCATCTCTCAACCTAATCAAAGATAGAGTTGTACATAGGGAATGTACACTCTTCCTAATCAAAGCATCTGCAATAACATTGGCTTTCCCTTCATGGTAGATAATATCCACGTCATAATCGCCAATCAGCCCCATCCACCTCCTCTGTCTCATGTTCAACTCCTTTTGAGTGAAGATGTACTTGAGACTCTTGTGATCCGAAAATACCTTAAAGGTCGCCCCATAAAGGTAATGTCTCCAAATCTTGAGAGCAAACACCACTGCACCCAACTCTAGATCATAAGTAGGGTAGTTCTCCTCATACGGCTTCAATTGCCTAGAAGCATAGGCAATCACCTTACCGTTCTGCATCAACACGCATCCCAACCCATTCTTTGAGGCATCTGTATAAACCCAAAGTTCTCGATCCCTTCAGGCAATGCTAAGATAGGAGATGTGGTCAAACGCTCCTTTAATGTTTGGAATGCCTTCTCACAACTCTTATCCCAGTGAAACCTGTTCTCTTTCCTCATCAAAGCTGTCATAGGTCTAGCTATCTTGGAGAAATCTTTCACGAACCGTCTGTAGTATCCAGCTAAACCCAAGAAACTCCTGATCTCAGCAACATTCTTTGGTGCTTCCCACTTTGTCACTGCCTCAATCTTTGCCGGATCCACAGCTACTCCCTCCTTAGAGATCACATGCCCTAGAAAAGCAACTTTCTCTAACCAGAACTCACACTTGGACAGCTTAGCATACAACTCATGCTCCCTTAAAGTCTGCAACACAATCCTCAGATGCTCCTCATGCTCCTCCTTAGTCTTAGAGTAAACTAAGATGTCATCGATAAACACCACCACAAACTTGTCCAAAAACTGTCTGAAGAGTCTGTTCATCAAGTCCATAAACACAGCCGGTGCATTAGATAACCCAAACGGCATCACCACATACTCATAATGGACATACCTCGACGTGAAGGCTGTTTTTGGTATGTCCACCTCTCTAATCTTCACCTGATGGTACCCCATCCTCAAATCAATCTTAGAAAAGACTGATGCACCACTCAACTGATCAAACAGGTCATCTATCCTTGGCAAAGGATACTTGTTCTTTACTGTCACTCGGTTCAGCTCCCTGTAATCTATGCACAACCTCAAACTCCCATCTTTCTTCTTCACGAAAAGAACTGGTGCTCCCCACGGTGATACACTAGGTCTAATGTATCCCTTCTCTATCAGATCATCTAACTGTTTCCTGAGGTCCTCCATTTCCTTAGGATCCATCCGGTACGGTGCCTTAGAGATTGGCCCCGTCCCCGGTTTCAACTCAACGGTGAAATCTATCTCCCTCTTCGGTGGCAACCCCGGAATCTCCTCTGGAAAAACATCTGCAAACTCTCCCACCACTGGTATCTGATCAACTGTCGGACTCTCTATTCGGTCATCTCTCACATGGCACAAGATCAAAGGGCATCCCTTTCTCAGATAAGACTTCAAGATGACAGCTGCAATTAACTTAACTTTGGGTTTGACTAGAAACCCACGATAAGAAACACTAACACCCTTAGGCCCTCTCAAAGACACTTTCTTTTGATGACAGTCTATCTTAGCTTTATACTTTCCCAACCAATCCATCCCGACTATCATCTCAAAACCGTCAAAAGGAAACTCTAGCACGTCTACAGGTAGATCAACTTGCCCAACTATCAAAGACACATCTATAAACAACCTCCCACATAATACAGACTCACCCGAAGGTATAAAAACTTTCTCACTTACAGACTCATATACCCTCAAACCCAACTGTTTAACATGACTCGAAGATACAAACGACTGAGACGCCCCCGAATCAAACAAAACATAGGTATGAACACCGTTAACAAGAAAAGTATGAGTGATAACATGTGCATCCTCCTCAGCTGCTTTCTTGTCCATCATGAACAGCTTTCCACTGGTCTTCTGTCCACCTCCCGGGACAGTACTGGCTGATGTGGTCGGTTTAGCACCCGACCCCTGGTTGTTGTTGTTGTTCGTAGCTGGTTTCTGATAAGAATTACCGCCATTGCGGTTACCTCCACCCTAATAGCTCTGACTTCCCCGGTTAGACCATGACCCAGACGGTATATTGCTCGCATAACTCTGTGCAGGTCCCTGAGAATAGCTCCCCCGAGCCGATCCCTGAAAAGCTCCAGGCATACTCGTGCACTCATGTCTCTTGTGGCCTACACCGCCACAGCCATAGCAGGTCATCCCCCAACTACCACTACCACTCACACGGCCACACCCAAAGGAAGCCCCAGCACTGAACCCTGACCCAGAAGAAAACCCTTTAGCTTGATTGTGGTTGCCTTTCTTGTGCCTAGATTGGCCCCCACCCTCACTCTCCGCCTTTCTTTTCTCAACACCCACTCTCTCCTGAGCCATCTCCACTAACCTCTCAGCTCTCCCAGCCCTCTCATAAGCTTCCTTGTAACACCCCCATTTATTTAAGAGTCTTAACTAGACCTTCCCAAATAAATAAGGTTGTTACCATCTCAGTTACCCGAGGTAGTACATATCATAAGGCAACAACTGAAGTACTTTATTAAAAGGATTAACTATTTAAGTCTATTATACAAATGGAACCGTCTTTCAAATAAAATAATAACTATAAGGTACAACTGATAACTACCGTTTATTCGCAAACTAAAAATAAAATAAAATAAAGAATTATGTGAATGACGCCTACCCCTCCAAGTGATCCGTCCGACCCCGTCACGCTTCTCAAGCAACAATCAACCAACCTGTAAATCAATCTGCTCCCCATTATGACAAGCAAACATCATATGGATCATCACAGGTGGTTTTAAGATAGACAAAAGAAATAAATCACGTCAACTAATGTTGAGTAGGAAATCTTAAACAACAGTAAGTCAATAAAAATTAATAAATACAAAGATAACATCCACACGGCTCCCATTGTTACCCAATGCAAATCCTATCACAATAATAATAAACCATATATACGGCACAACGGCCAAGTGACTCAGCGGTCAGTTTCTGTAACTCAAAATATACGGCACGACGGCCAACTGACTCAACGGTCAGCTTCTGCAACTTAATATAAACAACACGGCCAACCGACTCAATGTCGGTTTTATAACTCGGTACTTACAGCACAGCGGCCAGCTAACTCAGCGGTCAACTTCTATAACTCAACTCCAGTACCAAACAACTCGTAAATAAATATACATATAATAGAGTGCTCATTCACAGTTACGAAAAATTAAATATATTCCATCACTTGCAAATATGCCTAGCACAAGGTTAGCGCTTAAATAGTTGAGTAGGATTCCCTACCTTTTCAGCAAATATTCCGTCTCAGCAAGCAATGCTTAAAACTAATCTTCTACAAATCCGTCACCTAGCATTCATTAATAACATACAATCAATCTCATAATTCCGCCAACAACAATAGCATATCCCTAAAACCCATAACCAAACCCCTGACCCGCGACAATCCCTTGTCCTTACCACGAAAAACAACCCATTCAAAAACTATGTCACTACTTCATGTCAACTCAGTATAAATTACGTACAAGGTGATCAAAGCATCAACAACTAGGTGGATTTAGTTATATTACATCAATACTCCTCACCCACTGAGTAGCCAATCAAAACCACAATATTTTCCATTTAAAGTGGAATGCAACATACAAGAGGAATGACGGGGATAAGTAAAGGTTCATGCCCATATTACCAAGATAAACAAACACCATTCAGCATTAACTATATTAAACTTGATGCCGACAAATTAATCTATGCATTTGGACTTATACCCCATTCCTCGTGCTTCTTACTTTGTGATGTAGAATCTCTTTAGGGACCTCTTCATATGTCAGTGAATCATCTAATTGCAGAGTTTCTGGCTCGATCACGTGAGATGGATCACTCACATACTTCCTTAGCTGAGAAACATGGAACACGTTATGGACCCTGTCAAGTGCCGGAGGTAGTGCTAACCGATAAGCTACTTCTCCCACCCGACTAAGGATCTCATACGGTCCAATGAATTTTGGACTCAACTTCCCGCGCTTCCCAAATCTCATAACACCACGCATTGGAGATACTTTTAAAAGAACTTTATCTCCCACCTCAAACTCAATATCACTTCTGCGCAAATCTGCATAGCTCTTTTGTCTATCCTGCGCTACTTTCATCTTCTGCCTAATAACTTGTATCTGCTCTATCATGTCCTGAATCATGTGAGGTCCCAATACTACCGCTTCAGTCGAATCGTCCCAACAAACTGGGCTCCTACACTTTCTCCCATATAATGCTTCAAACGGTGCCATTCCTATACTAGTATGATAGCTATTATTATAAGAGAACTCTATCAAATCTAATCGGTCTTCCCAAGATCCCCCAAACTTCATAACACATGCTCGCAACATATCCTCTAATGTTTGGATAGTGCGCTCTGTCTGACCATCTGTTGCCGGATGAAATGCAGTACTCATTTTTAGCTCTGTTCCTAAGGATTCCTGCAGCTCTTGCCAAAACTTAGATATAAATCTAGAATCCCTACCAGACACTATATCCTTGGGTACACCGTGTAATTTAAGGACGTGCTTCATGTAAGCCTTTGCCAAATCTGCCTTGCTCCAAGTGTCTTTCATTGGAATAAAGTGTGTTGTCTTTGTCAGACGATCTACAATTACCCATATCATATTGTTCCCCTTCTGAGTCCTTGGTAGTCCTACAATGAAATCCATGGATATAGACTCCAATTTCCATTCAGGTACACTTAAAGATTGCACCTTCCCTTGAGGCCTCTTGTGCTCACCTTTCACCTTCTGACACACTAAACATTTGGATACGAACTCTGCCACCTCCTTCTTCATCCCTGGCCACCAAAATGTCTTTTTCAGATCCTTATAGAGTTTATCTCCTCCCGGATGCACCGAATATGGAGTAGCATGTGCTTTTGTCATTATCTTTCTCTTCAGATCCTCATTTGCTGGCACACACCATCTCCCTTCAAACCTCAAACTGCCATTAGTATGCACTGAAAATCTTGTTGTTTCTCCTGCTTCCACGGCCTTCTTCCATTCGGCCAGTTTAGGATCTACAGCCTGCATCACCCGAATCTCTTCATATAACTCAGGTTCCATAGTGTAATCTCCCAAGACATCTCCCTTCCTAATCACATGGATTCCCATCTTTTCTACTTCATCCCCGAGCTTGATCGTGACAAAATAGTACACAAAGAGTGCACAGATTTCCGACTCAATGCATCTGCTACTACGTTTGCCTTTCCTTCGTGGTACACAATCTCCATGTCGTAGTCTCCAATAAGCTCGATCCACCTTCGTTGTCTCATATTCAGCTCCTTCTGAGTGTAGATATATTTCAGACTCTTATGATCTGAAAATACTTTAAAAGTTGCCCCATATAAGTAGTGCCTCCAAATCTTTAATGCAAACACAACTGCTCGCAATTCTAAGTCATGAGTTGGGTAATTCTCTTCATATGGCTTGTTGTCTTGAGGCATATGCTATCACCTTGCCTTTCGCATCAAAGCACACAACCTAGTCCATTCTTTGAAGCATCAGTATATACTTCAAATCCTTCACTTCCATCTGGTAAAGCTAACACAGGAGCTGTAGTAAGGCGATCCTTTAAAGCTTGGAATGCTGCCTCACAACTCTCATCCCACTTGAAATGGTTCTCTTTCCTCATCAGGGCCGTGATAGGTCTTGCAATTTTTGAGAAGTCTTTAACAAATCTTCGATAGTAACCCGCCAGACCCAGAAAACTTCGTATCTCCGCCACATTTTTCGGTGCCTTCCAACTAGACACTGCCTCAATCTTGCTAGGGTCCACGGACACTCCTTCCTTTGATATTACGTGACCCAAGAAAGCTACTTTCTCCAACCAAAACTCACATTTGCTCAGCTTAGCATATAACTCGTTATCTCGCAAAGTTTGCAGGACAAGTCTCAGGTGCTCTTCATGCTCTTCTTTATCTTTAGAATATACCAGAATGTCATTAATAAAGACAACCACGAACCGATCCAAGTAGGGACTAAAAACCCGGTTCTTCAGGTCCATAAACGCTGCCGGTGCATTAGTTAACCCAAATGGCATAACAACGAATTCGTAGTGTCCATATCGTGTCTTAAAAGCGGTCTTTGTATATCTGCATCCTTTATTCTGAGTTGGTGGTACCCTGATCTCAAATCTATGTTGGAAAAGATACCAGCTCCATTCAGCTGATCAAAAAGGTCATCAATCCGAGGTAGAGGGTATCTATTCTTGACAGTCACATTATTTAGCTCTCTGTAATCAATACAAAGCCTAAAGCTTCCGTCTCTCTTTTTAACAAAAAGCACGGGTGCTCCCCAGGGTGATACACTAGGACGGATGTAGCCTTTGTCTAACAATTCCTCTAGCTGCTTCTTCAGTTCTTCTAATTCTTTCGGCCCCATCCGGTAAGGAGCCTTAAAATAGGTCCCGTTCCTGGCTTAAGCTCTACACTGAAGTCAATTGTTCTTTTCGGCGGCAGTCTAGGCAATTCTTCTGGGAATACATCTTCGAATTCACGTACCACTGGTATCTCTCCTGCTGCCAAAGTTTCCTCTCGGACATCTCGAACATGGCACAAAATCAAATGATCTCCCTTCCTCAAACAAGACCTTAGGGTAGCTGCTGAGATGAGCTTCACCCTAGGCTTAACTAGAAACCCCTTATGAGACACTCTCACTCCCTTAGGTCCCCTTAATGTCACTCTCCTTTGATAGCAATCTATCTTAGCCTTGTATTTACTCAAGCAATCCATCCCCAAGACTATTTCAAATCCATCTAACGGGAAGTCTATGAGATTTAAAAATAATTCCACTCCCCCTATAATTATGGACACATCCCTATATAGTTTGTTACATTAGACAATCTCTCCTGATGGTATTACTACATCCTCATCTATTATTTCGAATACCTTAAGCTCTAACTTCTTAGCATGGGTACTAGCTATAAATGAATTACTAGCTCCCGAATCAAACAAGACAAAAGACGGTTTAGAGTTTACAAGAAATGTACCCGTGACCACGTATGCATCCTTCTCGGCTGTCTTCTGGTCCATCATAAACAATTTGCCGCTGCTCTTTTCTGCGCCCTGGACTGTACTGGCCGAACCCGACTGTTGTGCAGCTGAGTTCTGGTAACCTCCATTGTTGTACCTCTGGTAGACTCCTCCTCCGTTGCTCTGGTTAGAGTTACCAACGCTTCTTGCATTATTCCATCTTCCCCCATTGCGATTACTCCCAACACTTGGTGTAAATGATCTATAAGAGCTTCCCTGACTTCCACCTCCTGGGCCTTGAGTTGAATTATTCCAACACTCATAGGCTCGGTGTCCAAGCTTCCCACACTTATAGCATAGAACTGATTGACCGTTACAATCTTTGCCGGGGTGATTTTTACCACACCCTTTACAATGATGAGTTCTCACTCCTGACCCACGACTCCAGCTAGCACCAGACCCATAACTACCACCACCGAACCCTCCAAATGATTGGCTCCTTGACTGCCCATAATTCCCCTTCTTATTGCTTTGACTTCCTATATCACTTTCTGCTTTCCTCTTCTCCTTCTGGTTCAGTTCCTTCTCCTTAGCCATTGAAATCAGCCTCTCAGCGTTACCTGCTCTCTCATACACACTCTTTACAGTAGAAGGTACTCCAGCTGGCATCTTCTGCATGATTTCTAGTGATAGTCCCTTCTCGAATCGTGCTGCCAACATCTCTTCACTCATGTTCAGGTCAGCCACATGAGTAGATAGCTCCCAGAACTTATTATGATACGCAGCTACTGTCATACCGTCTGTCATAGCAAACAGGTCAAATTCAGCCCTTAGTTGACAGCGTACGTGTTCTGGAAGATACTCGATCCTGAGCTCTCCTTTGAAATCCTCCTAGTTAAGCAATCTACCTTCAGACCCCACATAAAACTCCCTCATTTTTGCTTTGTTATTCGACCACCATACTCCAGCCTTATCCCGCAGGTAGAAGGCTGCCTGATCCACCTTCATATCCTCAGGGCATCCCACCGCATCAAAAATATTGTCCATCTCCCTTACCCATTCATCCATCAGATTTGGTGCTCCAGTTCCTTCGAACTTTGCAGGACGGTGACGAGCAATTGCTGTGTTGATAGCATGAGCATCAACAACTCTTTCGGTACCTCTACTAGCGGCTCTCAAGGCCTCCCTCAATAGCTCATTCTCTTCCCTCATCTTAGCAATCTCCTCTGCGGTCATCTGAGTCTTTTCAGTAGCAACAACATTCTTCTTAGCCATTATATCTTCAAAATGAATAAACAATTCATAAATACTAGTTAAGAGATTAAGCAATCACCACTACCAAAGGCTATATGCCAACCACTTGTCCTCCTTTAGCTCACAGCCAGAGGCTGGTTACAAATACATTGCTACTAAATTGGCTTCTATCCTAGTTCCGTGGTTCACACATTCAGAGCACAGATATTTGACACATTCCAATTACCAAATAAACTTCACATATGTAATTATTATGAAATTTTCTCATTGTAGTCCGCACCTTATCACATATTATACTTCATTACAAAGAAAAAAAAAATCAAATTCTTAACCATATTCACCCAATACTTACTATTCTTCCACCACAATATAACCACATATATATTTTTTTTTTCTTTACTACTTCACAATAAACAAAGCAATATAACAAGCAATACACCCATAATTCTACTTACCCATACTCTTCCTCACCCGCGATGATCGGTTCAAAACTGAGAGGGCCTGGGTTGAGGAATGAGGGGCCCTTCTCACCCAAAACCAATTGTAAGGGGCTCCAAATAGTTTCTACCCGGGTTCATTTTATAAGACTCTCCTATGTTCATTATATTCATTTGTTACATCCCCAGATCGTTGCTCTGATACCACTTTGTAACACCTTATTTATTTGGGAAGGTCTAGTTAAGACTCTTAAATAAATGGGGGTGTTACATTCCTTAACATCGGTAAGGACTCCTACAGGTAGCTTATCCATGATCTTAGGGGTCAACCCCCTCTCAAACCTCATCGCCAGGTTCTCCTCACTCAAACTCATATCCTCAACATACCTAGACTTCTCATTGAACTGCTTGTAGTACTCAGCCACAGACATGTCAGATGTCATCTTAAACCCATCAAACTCCTCTCTCAGCTTACTCCTCACATGTTCCGGCACAAACTCCTTCCTCATAGCCCTCCGAAACTCTTCCCAAGGTATAGCAGGTAAGCCCTGGTTCGCATACATCTCCCTAGCACTCACCGTCACCTTATCCCACCACTCGCCAGCTGCTTCCCACAGGTAGAACGCAGCTTGCTCTACTCTCATCTTATCAGGACAGTGAACCAGGTCTAGTATATTCTCCATCTCACGATGCCAGTTGTCAAGAAGGTTTGGTTCCCCGGTCCCCTTGTACTCTTTTGGGTTGAACCTCGCTATGTAGAGACTGATCTTAGAGTGATCAACCTCCTTGTCCTTTCCCACTTTCTTTAAGGCCTCTGTAAGAGCATCTTGATGCTCCAACATCTTAACGACATCATCTATGTTCATGGTCTCAGCTCTCGCATAATAAGCGTTTCTCTTGGGCGGCATCTTGAAACTATATAAGAAAGGGTAGACATAAACATACGCACTAAAACCTCAAAACACGAAAGCGGACTGCCCAGAACACACTCGATCGAGTGCCTAAACGTACTCGATCGAGTAAGAGGCTACTCGATCGAGTGCCCACCATACTCGATCGAGTGCCTTGACATCAGACCCCAAACAGACCTTCTGATCTCTAACATACTCGACCGAGTAGCCAGGCTACTCGATCGAGTGACCCCCTACTCGATCGAGTGCCCGAGGTACTCGATAGAGTGCCCAAAAACACGATTCTGGTTGCAAAAACGTCAAATACCCACTCGATCGAGTCAGACCCACTCGATCGAGTCATGCTAACTCGAATATGCTACCCGCATGCTATATCATATCCCAACATACTACACAACTTTATAAACTCAACATTATACTATAGTTAAGCATGCGATTCTACCAAGCTTTTTAAACGATCAACAAAACGATTATATCATGTTATCAAACGCCGCATAGTATACATCCAACATGCTTCATGTTCAAACAACAGTTCTATATACTTCATCAACCTTTCATTCACAAACTCAACCTCCTACTCCAAACATCCAACAATTACAACACCCTTCATCACATCCACACACAAGCTAACAAACAACACATACCCCCCATGTGACCGGTTCAAAATTGTAGGGCGGTTTCGCGACTTTAGGACGTCTCCCAAGACTTTGCATTAGCTCCTACAACCTTTACCCCGGGTTCATTTTAATTGACTCCCTATATTCATTAGGTTCATTGGTTACAGGTTTCAGGATCGTCGCTCTGATACCATTTTGTAACACCCCCATACTCCAAGTGCCTTACCAGGACCACCCAGGTATAAGGATGCTACCATCTCGGTTACCCGAGGCAATGATAATCAAATAAACAATAATGAAACAACATTTAAATAGAAATACTTTAGCGAAAGGTTACAATCTCAAAACTAAAACCAAAAGTACGAATACATGTTTCAAACCAACTGTCTAATCACCTAACTGAAATGTTTAACAAACGACTAACTACAACGGAAGACTTCTATCATCAGACCGTGACACATCCTAGCTATTCCAGTAACTCGACTCTTACCTGTTCAATAACTGCTCACCATCCCCGAATGGATCACCATAGTTTTTAAAACATTAACCGGGGTCAGTACTAATCACACAATTTACATAATCAACAGAACAGTAAACAACAAAGCTCAAACAGTCACACACAATCACCCACACCAATCAATCTCCGTCACCGACTGTCCACTGGACACTACCCCAGTGGGGGACCGCAGCCGTACCCACCAAATCCCCGCTCATCATACCGAGCGATAACCCTGTCCCATTAATGTGCACATCCCCTTCCGTGGCGGGTTCCACGAAGGGCGAAACTAGGGCGTGAAGCCACTCCCGTAAGTGACTCCACTCAGCCGAGAACGCATCTCGAGAACCAGAGACAAACAATCACAACCATCAACAACAATCAATCAACAACCGTCATAAAACCAATACGATAATAATCAGCAATTACACAACACCAACAATGCATTATGGGACTAATACTGAGTAGGGAAACCCTACCGAAAACCACAACACAATCAGACGATCTCACAGCTGATATCAAAACGCTTCCTCTACGAATCCTCCTCCTAACATACAAACATATAATCACTACCAATCATACAAAACAACAAAACCCCCAAATCCCCAAATTAGGGTTTAACCAACTTTAATGAAATGTTATAAAAACAGTATATAGGTCTTATCCTTGACGCAAGGATCACAACGGTATAAAGAAAGGTAAAATCCGACCTTCCAAGTTCCGGGATTTGCCAACAATGCGATTAAAGCGAATGACGTAGTTTGATTTCTCTTCTCACAGTGATTAGGTTTTAAAAAGTGTTTAAAGAAAAATGACGGAAGTAATATATACTCAAATCGCATTATTAACAAAACCCGAGAAATCATCCCCCGTAAACCGGCTACTCGATCGAGTAGCTAAGGTACTCGATCGAGTAACCCCTTACTCGATCGAGTATCCACGTTACTCGATCGAGTACCCCAAATGACTCGTAAACTATTTTAAACTGCAACTCACCCTTACTCGACAGAGTAAGGCCTACTCGATAGAGTACCCAGAGACTCATAAATACGTAGTATTACAGTCCCGTGCTTGATCCGCTCGTCTCACCCTGCTATTGGACGAGCGTCCCGACCCTTTGGACGCTCGGATTCCTGCACAGTCCCAGCACGTCTTTTCTTGCTCCACTAAAGATGCGCATATTTTTGAAAGACTAGCAAAAAGGAGACTCGTATCTTTCTTCGAGAGGAGCATTTCCTCAATAAGGGTCTTAATCGTCATTTAAGCCCTTAGTAACCCTAATTCTTGTACCTAATCTTTAGTATAAATACCCCTTTGTACTACTTAGATTATGAAGCTTTCATATTAGAAAATCCTCTTAGAATAGGTTAGGAGTAGATTAGATTAGATTACTCTTTAATCTTTCCACAAAATTACACATTAATCTTTCCTTAATTATTGTTCAAGTTTATTATTCAAGTTTATTATTGGGTAATTGAAGATTATTGGGTTATTATTGGGAGATTGACAACCTTCCATCAATCAATCAACTTCTCTTCTATTATTCTTTCCTTTCCATTTCTTCATCTTAAGTTTGGTATAATTCCTTTAATCTTTACTCTTTATTGTTTATTTCTTCACTCTATTATCATGATTATACTTGTTGCAATGATTGACACCATTAATGACATGTTGCCCATGGTAATGAGTGAGTAGTTCTTTGGCTAGGGTTAATGGGTAATTAGGGAAAATTAACATGGGATATTAATCATGCTTAATTTAATATGTTCACATGATTTAATTGCTTGCTTGTTGTGATGTCAACCTATGCACATGTTATGTTTGATGAAATGCTAAGCCTATGAATCCTTGCATTTTACCCATCTCTTACCTTTTCAACAAGACTTGTAAGACATAAACCAACTCGAGTCTTGTTAGACCATGCATAGAAGTTGAATAGGAGGAAAGTAAGTCGACTTGTAGGTGTTGTACAATCTAATTGATTCGGCTCCGGGACCGAACTCTTCCTATGAACCGTAAGACATAAACTAACTCGGTTCCTCCACAACATTAATTTCTTGCAACTTTGTAAACATGTTTGTATGATCAACTCCCATGAATCCCCTATGAACCCATGATATCCTAGAACTTTTCATACTTGTCTACACCTCTATTTATTTTATTGCTTTCACTAGTCTAGCACACAACTACAAACCCCATCAATTGTGACACTAACTCTCAACTTTGACAATAATTATATGCTAAATTGCATGTTCACCGACATAGTTTGTTCTTACATACTAGGATTAATCTGTGGATGTTGCCTTGCATGCATATTATCGACGACATATCAAATATGAACGATTTCCCTAATCATTAGTAGAGGCCGCTATCGAGGCGGGCGGAATTAGGTGTTCAATTAAAGAGCTTCCTAATACGTACCCTCACCCCTTACTCAAGATCTCTCTGAACATCCGTGTTCATTGGCATCCCCGAGAGTCATTCTAGATATAGACTGCTAAGGGTAACGAGTTCATAGTGTTCATGTCACTACTTTGTGTCTTGACATGGCACAAGGTATTCGAACGGTTCCAATTTCCCCAAAAATTGGCGGCGACTCTACAAATGCACGCTTATTTTAAGCAATCCCGCGTGCGTCGCGGGTGGCCTTTGTCCACATCGTGTCGGAAATACAAAAGGGAGGAACTTGAGGTTAAGAATGGATTTAGACAAACAAAAACTCGAAAGAAAACTTATGTATCAAGTTATGACTCCAGAACCACGACATGAACAAGTCGAATCCCGAAGAATTGATTTGAATTAAAACGGCGAAAACCCGCAAGTATTGAATTCCTCGGGATTAAGGACGAATTAAGCGTTGCAATTTAAAAAGTATTGTTAAAACATGATTTATATACTGACACAACAAAGAAAACAAAGAAAAACGAAAGAAATAAGAAAAATAAGAAAATTGCAGAAGGTCGAGAAAGAAGAAGAAGAGCAGGAGCAGCGGCAGCCTCTGGAAGAGGCGCAGCAAGTGCTGCGACCCTTCGGAGAGGCACAACGGCTGCTTTGTTTCTTCTCGTCGTCTAACCTCTGCTGTTTTATAAATACGGTTTTAAGAGATTGATTTTAAGACGGTTTTCGAATGTTCTTTTGATATAAATCTTACATTAATGATACAAAATAAAAATTACAATAAATAAATAGGATTTACAACCTCAGACTTACATGTTTGACGAAACGAGATTGACTAAAGTTATCATTTTAGTGATTGCTCGACTCGAATATGCGTGGAAAGTGCCCTCGTTAAAGGATTTTGTAAATTGATTAGGTTGATTAAACGTGGAGTTTGTCAAATTGGTCGGTCTATGCAACGTGACTGGGACTCAGAAGGATCTAAGCTTACGTGGTCGATTGATCAAGCAAGTAGGCGTCGAAAGCAATAGCGTGGTTTAGAATGCAAAGAGAGAAGAGAAGGGCGGAAACTAGCGTGAAAAATATGTAGGCCGAAGGCCTCTATTTATACTAAACATACGAAGGAGTTTAGGAATGACACGGATTCGGAAAAAAATCACGGAAATATTCTAAAAAGCGTGAAAAGAGGGCTGGAAAAGAGGCGCAGCAACTACTGTGACCCTTGTAAGAGGTGCAACACTTGTTGCGTCCTTTCCCCAGAGGTTTCATCCTCAGCAAGAAAGAATTCCGCGTTTTTTTATGGAATTTTGGTAGATATACACTTCCTTATTCCATGAAACACAATATTGCGGAAGATATTTGTATAAAATATAAACTTTAATTAGGAATAATTATCCAGAGAATTCTAGAACTTTCCAAAATATTCCGACTCGGCATTTAAAGGGTTTTTAGAAAATGAAGCAGTTTTTAACCCGGACTTCAAATGAACTCTAATTACTGTTAAAATGACCATATCGGCGCATAGATGACGACCAAGGGGTTGACTCGAGTGTTTGAGCTATCATCTGTCAATGAACTTACGAACTGTCATAAAATCGTTTCGCGTATCAAACATGCGGCCCAATCATCACTGGGTGGTTGGCGGGAGGTGTAGAAATGAGGTATCTACACCGTGATGGCCGGGTGGCCGTGGAAGGCCGTTGGGATATATGACCGTGGTTGGCTGGCCTTCGTCAGAACAGTCAACCACATTTCTTTTTATCGGAGGATATTAAATGTTGAAATTTGATCAGACCTTTTTAAAGCGGAAACTTACACATTTCGTTTTGTTTATAGAAACACGCCTAAAAAAAAGCTTCATTTTAAGTTGCTAACATCACACAGAAAGAGTTAGATCGACTTATTGCTACGAAGAAGGCGTTGATGGCCGCTGTAAAAGGGAAAGGAGTAATGGATACATCAAAGATGAGCGCTGCGATTGCGAGGCATAACCCCACTAAGTTCGATGGGTTGGGGGAGCCGCCACTTTCGGGCGGCTGGTGTCGTGAATTCGACAGTGTTTTCGAGCTATTAGATCGTTCAGAAGAGCTTCCATTGGATCAGGCTGCCTTTTACTTGCGTGGAAAGGCTGGTTTGTGGTGGAAGAGAAGTAAAGAAGCAATTAGAACTGCTGCTAAGAACAATGGAACTAACTTCGTGAGGTGGACTGGTTTTAAGAAGATCCTGGTGGCTACCTTTGTTCCTGAGAACATCAAAAGTAAGATGAAAGATGAGTTTGATTCCTTCAAGATGACGGAGTAGATGACTGTGGAAACCTATCACAACAGATTCATGAAGCTGGCAGAGTATGTGTCACATCTCAATTTTACTCAAGAGATGTTGGCCATGAGGTTTGATAAATGACTACTATCTAATATTAAGAAGAGGCTCGCAGCTGGTGGGCCTACTAATATGGCTGACATATATCAGCGAGCTGGGCACGCTGACAGGATCGCTAACATGCTAAAGGAAGAGAAGAAAGAAAAGGGTGAAGAGAGGAAGTCTGAGACTACAAGTGAGGGTGGTGGTAACAAGGAACAGAATAACAATCGATTACAATCCTATTTTGCAAATAGCGCGCCAGTAGGTAACACTAGCCGTGGAGGTGGTAGCTGTGATGGTGGCGGCATGGGAAGCTCGGTCATGTGTTATAAATGTGGCAAGATTGGCCACAAAATGGTTGATTGTTACGTCAATTTGGGAGGCTATGGAAGGAAGTATAGCATTGGAAATCAGAGCGGGGGATTTCGCACCCCTATGTCGACTTATTCTATTAACCAAAGATCTGGAGTTAGTAATTTTCAGAAGAGCTACAAGAATTACAGTAATCAGAACCGTAACGCCAATAATCAGAACAATGGGAGTGCTAACTTTCAGAAGATTATGAGTGGGGGAAAAGAGCCATCTGTTTCGGCCTTAGGCAACTAGAGTGGGGTCAAAAGCAGTGGAAAATTATTTATGATGAGGAAGGAGGCTACGGAGGAGGATGATCAGGTTGTTACTGGTACATTCCTCATAAATTCTCAGCCTACTTTTATTCTTTTTTATTCTGGAGCCACACATTCTTTCATATAATGTGAACATGGAAGAGTTTTAAGCTTGGAATTTTATGATGAGATTGATGATTCTATTACTATACCTTCGGGGAAACAAATAGCTTGTAAAAGAGTCTATCGGAATGTGAATATCAAGGTGGGGGAGGTTTATTCGATTCTAATTTAATTGAATTTCTTTTCGGAGACTTTGAGGTAATCTTGGGGATGGATTGGCTGGGAAAATACTGTTGGAGTATGTGCCCTCAACAATAGTGCGATCACATGTTTAAATCTCAAATTAAGAATACGTAAGGAATGATTCATTTATATAGTCAACTGATTAACATTAATCGGTAATGATTGGCTAACTAGAGTTTGACATTACTGTCGTTTGACGTTGGTGATCAGTTGATCCCTTAAGCTAAGGTCACACCTATAGCACAATTCCCTTAATAGACTAGTTGATTAATTGTATATCGATACAAGTTAATCAATTCCTTAAATTTGAACAATTCATTTGTGAGTGAGAATATTTATATCTTATTGTAATTTGATTAAATAATATTTATTTTAGTAATTAAAAGATTTTATTACTAAAATTCATTATTGTCTATGAAACAATTGAGATATGAATGAATGGTTAATTATAATTACAAAATGTTGTGAATTATATTAACATGACCCATTTTATACCATGTAATTGTGAATTACTAGACAATTTGTTATATTTAATTTAATATATATATATATATATATATATATATATATATATATACATATATATATATATATACATATATATATATATATATATATGTATATATATATATATATACAATGATATTTATTTGATAAATATGTATTAAATTAATTAATAACATGTTACATACTACATGTGACATATTATGTGACAAATGACAAATTGAGAAAATAAAATGGATGTCCATTTTATTTGTGGACCGAAATATGGAGGGGTTTATAGGATTGTGGATGTTTTATTTAATTTATAAATAAAACATCATCATAACCTAAATAATAGCCTTACATACCTATGTATTTAGAAAAGAGAAAAGGCAAAAGGGTGAAGACCATGCATTGGCCTTCTATGACCCCCTAACTGGCGCCCCCTCTCTCATATAGAGAAATTGTTCTCTATTATTTTCATTCATGCATTTTTCCTCTTATTCTCTCTAAGATGCTTCTCTTTATTTCTCTAAAATAGTTTTAGATATCACATAAGTTGTTCATCAAAATTCTAATATAACAATACAAGGTTACTAGAGTAGTAATATAGATTTTATTAGAATACATTTAAGGGCTACTAATATATTAAACTAGTTAATTAATATATTACTTTAAGGGAATGTCTTGGGTGCAATTTGTAAGGAGTATCTCTATATTTGAGATTGGAGGATCATCCATACAATTAAGCTCAAGAATAAATTAGGAAGGTGTTCTTGTTTGTGCCCTAATTTCGAACCATATACAATGTAAGAAATGTGATTTTCTCCTTATTTTTGTTCTTTTTGTTATGCATGCAACTAGATCCACTAGTATATAAATTATAAGTAATTTATAAAATTATTAGATGAGTCTAATAGGGGTATATGAACCTAATAACTGGCATCAAGAGTATTGGTGTTGCATGCATAATCGGTTTGGTTTTTCCAAGTTAAATGTAACTTAATTAAAACTAGATATTTTAGATTTATGATGATAAATCACGAATTTTTTTTTCATGTAATATATTCTGCTTCTAAAATGTATTTATGTTATTTTGATGATATATGGTATTTTATTGTTCATTTTAATGATTTTTA
The DNA here is from genome assembly GCF_048544455.1 of Silene latifolia. NCBI lineage: Eukaryota > Viridiplantae > Streptophyta > Magnoliopsida > Caryophyllales > Caryophyllaceae > Silene > Silene latifolia. The sequence goes on from NC_133537.1 coordinate 159,197,578, forward strand.
GCTATTTTATTACATTTTAATGACTAAAATGGTATTTAAAATGCTAAAAATAGTTAACCATAGTTTATGACCTTGAAATTTTTATATAACCTCACATACATATTTTACTTATTGTATGTAAAATATCGTATAAATTTGATTTATTTTGCACGATCTATGATTTTTATGAGATAAAAATGGATTAAAAGGAGGTAAAATGGTTTAAAATAGTTAAACTTCGAAATAGGCCATGAAATTTTAATATGTTGTCACATGCATATTTTACTCACTGTGTGCAAAATTTAAGATGAACTTGACTCATTTTGCATGATTTATGTATTTTTAGTGTAAAAATGACATAAATAGTGACTATTTTAGCATAAATAACTAAAACAAATTACATGGCATTAGAAAATTATTTAGGTTGCATTTATATCCCACTTATCAGATCTAAAGTTTTAAAATTGATTAAATTAAGTTTTGTGCATTTTAGATGTTTTATTTGATAAAACCCATAAATCGCAACTATATTTTTCTTGAAATCAATTCGAAAATTTTGACCATGATTTTTGACATTATGAGTGTCATGGATATATTCGATAATGTTCAAAAATTTAAAATTCAAATTTTGAAATTATTATAATTTAATTTGGATTTATTTCATAAAAGTTATATCAAGTTGAATCTACCTAGTATAAAAGCTAGGTTTTTTAAAGCTTTTTAATTGGCCAATAATTTTTAGGATTTGAAAAACTTTTATTTAAGTAGGGTCCTCCATGTTCATCATAATCTTTAATTACTCTCTCTCATTTTCTTTCATTAATTACACTTTATGAAAAAAAAAAGTATAATCCTCACATATTAATAAAAACACTTCACATTAACAGTAAAAAAAAATAACTTATAAACATGCAAGTACCAGATCTCAATCTTTTCACTCATTAAAATCCGAAAATAAAAAGTATTCTAAAAACAAATATTACTGACCATTGAAACAGAAGGTTTGGGCACAATTATATTTTATTTTTCATGTGCTTCAATTTGCTTTATAAAGAAATTTTTGTAAAACAAGAAAAAAATGAAAAAGAAAACATCCACAAAAAATATACTCTGTAACATAATTAGTAAACAATATTAAATCTGGACAAAGTATTAAGTCCTTTTTAGGATTGGTATTATGGGAATCTTATCTTTATTAATTTAGAAGACAATATTCAATTCAGGACGTGCCACGTCATTAATACAACCTTTTTTTTTTTTGGGAAATTCATGTTATGGTGGGACCCGTTAGTGTGCAAAGTATTTATTTCTTCAGAATTCCGTCAATACAAACATGCGACAAATTTCGTCTTAGAACAAATACTATGAAATAATACTATGAAATAATTTTATACATTCCGAATAAATGAAATTAATGGCATATAAGCGGTATGAATTACAAACGGAATAAATGAAACTAATTACAAATTATAGAATTTACATAATTTTACAAAAAAATTGAATAACAAAAAAATTACATAATTACGAGAAGGATTTATATTTAATTATGGGATTAAATTACATATAATGCGAATAAATTACAAGCATAATTTTTTACAACTAGATAGTACGATATATTTGAAAAAAAAATCATGACGGAGTATTTACTTACAGTTAAAAACTCGGCAACTTAACTACTAGCCGCGCACATCGAAAATGGTAGGTGACAATGATAGGCTACCGAGTAAATTTACTCTTCAACAAACGTCGAGAATGTTCATTTCCAATTAGATCACTGATCTACATTAAACATGTAGATCACTTATATAGAACTATTAGATAATTACAATAGAAATGTAAAAATAAAATATTCATCAAAAAATATTCATACCGTCCTAAATACATACCCGTGCAATTTTGCACGGGTTTAAAACTAGTTTTTTTTATAATGAAGCAAGTTAAATTGGGTGAAAAGAATTAAGAAATGGTATTATTATCAAGGTTTTTTTCTATTATCAAAACAATTGAAATGAGTGTGTTTTATTGGTTATCTATAAGGTGGATCAACTAGGTTTTATAGTGGGTATTGTTTAAGTGATGTTTCATTGTTTCGATCTAGCCCATGACTTATCCGACTTAATTAACCCATTGTTTATTTTTAGAATGGACAAGTATATATGTTAGGGTTTTACCTAAACATATAATTATTGCCTTAAATAAATAACGTTATATAGGTCGGGTGAAAGTATAAGTAAGATTATCGAGTTACGAGTCGAGTTAGGATCAGTGTACCGGTTGAAATGAGTTTTTGGATCGAATTTTTTTTTTTTTAAAAAAAATTGCACTAAACCTAATATTAATAATTAAATCATATTTATCGCTTACGTTTGTTTTAGTGAAACAAATATAAAAATTAAGTTTTTCTTATTTTCATTTCTAAGATACATACTTATTTTGAGTATCTCATAATAACCGCATTGGGTATATGGGGTTGGGGAATTTTATTTTCGGGAATTGTTTGATTAGTCGGTACTCTTATTAATTAAGAGAAATATACCGCCGAGTAATATGTGAAAAAATTATTATTTTCTAGCATTGTTTGATTAATCAGTACTCTTATTAATTTGATTTTTTAGAATTATCAAAAAACTGAATTTTTAATTGTATAATTTAAAGTATTATTATTAATATTTAATTATTATATCAATTAGATTATATAAATATTAGCTTTTTAAAAATTATATTAGTGACTTATATGTTATACATTCACATTTAAGATACATTTATCTTTGATCCAGGGAGTCCGTGGTGTTTCAACCTAAATTAAGGTATTATTTCGGCCTAATTGGGTCCTAAGTCAAGATTTGTCGGACGTGACCTTCAAAATGACAGGTTGGGCTAGGTCAAACTTTAATAGGTATACACGGTTCAGCGTTTACGAAATTTCAAATTTATTTTATTAACTTACTCGGTACTTATCTTTCGTACATATAGCCCATGTTAAATGCATTAAATTTTATATTAATAGTGATAGATTTAGGGACTCGCGTAGTTAGGAGTATAGTTTTAACTGGAGCCATGACGGTGATAGACTGCATATTGCCCGCAATACACTTATCCTTCGGATTCCAATGAATTTGAAGTCCACTTCAATAGAAGGCAATCCCCATCGCTATTTGTTTTGCGATGACAATAAGCAAAAGTTATGGCCAGTTCTTACCTAAAGTGAGCATTTATATTCCAAAACCGGTCTTCAGCCATGGACACTTTTACGTGCCTATCTCCAGCGTTACAAACAAACAAGGCCTGAAGCTATTGATTTGCGACAATAATAAGCGTACATCGAGTACGACAACCATCGTAGTTTACAATGAAATTTCTGAGTATTTAATAAAGTTTTAAATTATTTATACATTTGTAGCACATATTTTGCATTGTATGGTAGTGATTAGTTAATAGTAACTGAAATTGTATGTACGTCGAATTTCCAATAGTGAACTTGTCAGAATATGTCTTGAATCTGTTCTGAATTCCGCATCTGATTTAGTTTTCTTATCTGTTTAGGAAACCATTATTTAGTTTCCTTGTCTGTTTAGGAAATTGCTATAGGGTTTCATATACCTGTTAGGGTTTCCTAATTTTGTTAAGGAAAATATCTGTTATGAGAGTACTATATAAACTCTCATAAGCCGTCTATTTTATTCATTTAAATGTCAAAAATCGAGTAAACAAATCTGAATACTCTAACGAGTATACTCTGAAATATGTAATCCTCAAGATCAATAATATTCTTCCCTTCTGGCGGTGGACGTAGCTAACAAATTGTTAGTGAACCACGTAAATCTGTTGTCTTTTTCACGTTCTTTATTTATCTTTCTTACATCCGTTATAACAGAACTATTTATATTGTCACGACATTGCACATTTGATCACGCTCATTTTTATGCGAATGTATTTAATAATAGCAATTGTTATACGACCCGTGCATTTTTTGCACGGGTTTAAAACTAGTTATTGTCAAAAAATTGAGTAATGTAATACTAATCAATTTAAAGTATTTTATTTGTTTTTAAGAAAGATTATTTACTATTATTTTAGTAGTAGGTGAAAGGGGTAATTTTAAGTTATTTTAATATTGATGCTTATTTATATAAAATAGTCACACTCTTTTTAATTTGACTAAAACCCTATGGATATAAATAGGACAACAGTTTGCCCTATATGTCACACAATTCCACAATCTTTCGGTGACATTACCTATGCTCCACCTCTTACCTCTTTCAATTTCATCTACCAAAACTACGCCGCCTTTTTAATCACGATACAAGACCATCTTCGTCATTACCTTCCAATTCACATCAATTTTTCGGGTTTGCTGTTGGGTTTTACTTCTTAGTCGGGTCTTATGCGTCTCTATTGTTGCCATACATGTATTATATTGATCATTCACCCAAACTAATTTCTTCCTTGTAAAGGTAACACGATTCTACCGATCCTAATATTATTTTTATTGTTCGGGGTTATGAGTGTATGTGTTATTTATTTCTGTTGCTTATTGATAGTGAACTACGATAATTATTACTCTCGTTATTTATAATACTAGCAATTATATTTTCTATTGTTACGTTGAGTAATTGTAAGATGGGTGGGATGTGTCGTAGCCCTTATTTGTGATACGTGTTTAGCATTGCGACCTTCTTTAGTGATGAATTAGTGAGGAAAGGATGTCAACAAGGGCGGAACCAGCAACTTTTCTATGGTGTAGCAAATTTGTGGTGCACATTTCATTATATTTTACATTTTTAGTGACTTCACGTCGAATGTGATAATATACTACATCAGTTCCGATTTTGATATTTCCACCAAGATACACTTCAATATTTCTATTGACTTCACGGAATTCCATCGACCTATAAACACATGAGATAATAATAGTACTATACTGAAAAAACAATAAATAAAAAATTTACCTATTAAAATTTGACGTTTTCCATTTTTGAGAAAGTTGATATGATAAGCTCGAGCTCGGGTGGGCTTGGAATCGGTTCGAAAAGTTGAACTCTTTAATGTATTTAAATTTGACGTTTCCCGTGTCAATATTGGATAAAAAATGTTTTCTTTAATGTACGCATTTTAGATATTTTACATTTCCTTATCTCATAATTTCAATTGGTTACAATATCATGAATTATCAGAATTCAATAGTAATACTGTAATATCCCACAAAAGCGTTAAAAGTAAAAGACCACCAAACTTGCCTTATTAAGAAAAACACTTCCAGATTTTCTAACTTCTTGGTAGTGGAGAAAAACAATGAAAAAGGGAGTAATTAATTCAATAACCACCAGATTTTCCAACTTCTTTAAGATTAGTAAATTTTAATGTTTTACTGTAATTAATTGCGTGGGAAATTACACAAGGAAAGAGAGTAATTAACCATTCATTAGTATTAAATGACCTTCTCTATCAAATTTTTTGGTGTAGCAATTTCATTTTTTCTTCACTGATTTTTTTTTTTGGTGTAGCACTTGCTACATCATCCATGGCAGTGGGTCCGCCCCTGGATGTCAATGAGCAGTTGAATGATACGAGGTTTGGTGAGTAATAATAGATTAGTCTCAATACTGGAATTAGGAGATATGGTAGTCTTGCGTACGTATAATTGTGATTAATACTTACAGCGACATGCGGATACTGATAAATACATGGTTTCAACAGTGGCGACTAATATTTTGGTTTTGTTTGACATTGGCTATGGTTTTTATAACACGCTTAGCTTTGGCTTTTGATTGGACTTGTATTGTATTTTAATTATCGTATTTCATTGATCTCGGCCCATGGATGAGTATCTTAGAGTTGTACTTTAAGTGTTGAGCATGGCTCTTTGAACCTTGACCATATTGAAATTGAGATTGAGATTGGTTACCGGTATTAAGTTCTAAGGCCGTTGTGCCATATTGTATTTATGGTGCAGAATGACCTTGGAATTGACATTGAGATGGATATATTGTTTGGCGGTTTTATCCCGTCAGTTCACTCACCCCTTGTCCTGGTCTTACGGTCGACGATGAGAATACGATACTTGGTTACTAACGAGTGTGATAATATGAGACGGAGTAATAAGTGAGACGGAGTAATGAGCTCAGACTTGGTTAATTATGGAGGAATGAAATAAGAGCTATATTAGAGGAATATAGTGGAGTAAGCTCAAGGTTGTGATTAGTTAACGAGGAGTGTTTTTATTATACTCTGTGTTTATTTTTATTTTTACGTGTCTCTGTTTCCACGCCATGACCAAAAACTATACTTCTTATATTGAGGTATTATCTATTACTCAGCTTCCCGGCTGACGTGTTTTCTCCCTTCGGGGCTACTCGTCATGGGGGTAGTTCCTTTCTGTCTTCTGATTTCTTTTCAGTTGACTTCCGCTGCTGTTCAAAAAGATTTGTTTCCAAGTTAAATTTTTATTAGAGACTTTGGAAAAGTATAATTTCATTTTCTATCTTGTATATTTTATTTTAGGAGACATTTTGTAATAAGAGACTTTGTAGATTAATTATAATATCTCTGTATTTCGGCGCGTTTTATATGTAAAAGTTAGTTTAAATTTAGCCGAAAGTTAGGGGTGTTACAATTGGTATCAGAGCGGGTTCCTTCTTGGTTAGGTGTTAAGATCGTCACATCTTGACACCGTCGATTTCACTTTTAAAACCTTTCCTAAACTTTTGTGACACAAATTGTTTTTAATTTTAAGTTCGAGGACGAACTTTATTTTTAAGGAGGGTAGATTATAATACTCTAAAATTTTCAAGTGTTTCAGTTTTCTTCAAATCCGAACTTCGGGGACGAAATTCATTTTATGGGGGGAAGATTGTAATACTCGTCAATTTTAAGTATTTTATTTGTTTTTAAGAAAGATTATTTACTATTATTTTATTAGTAGGTGAAAGGGGTAATTTAAGTTATTTTAATATTGATGCTTATTTATATAAAATTAGTTGTTGCTCCACACCCTACCGGGCACGGTGCCCCAATTTGACTAATCGTCTACCAAACCTCATTAGTAGGCATTGAAGTAGAAACGTAAATTGTCTTTCAACTGATCAGAAACGTCTGCATAACAAAGTAGCGTAATAAATATATCTATGAACTACAATGCATTAAGTAATATGTTCTGTTACTTGAAATTCTGGTGTACTACAAAAAGACCAATTCTCATGTTGCAGGTATTTGAGCTAATATCATAATAAGTTCTATTTAAAACCCAACTATGGTACCACAAATACTTGGCAAATATTAATGATATTCATTCTCTGAAACCCAGGAGTAACAAAAACGACTTCTGCAATAGAAACAGCCCCTCCGGATTATGGATGGCCGCCGAAACCGCCTGTACAGGAAAAAAAGGGAAAACATTTTTTAGTCCCAAGTCCTTTTCTGTAGTTGTCTTCATGAAAGTCGTAATCTAACTACAAGTCCGTAATAATAACTATGAAGTGGTAATTCTAGCTCCTAAATACACAATCAACAAAAAAATTCATCTATTCTGAACCTCTACCTCCATCCCGTACTCACGTCTACTTAATCACTCATGAAACTCAATATGAATATAAAAGACGAACAATGGCGGTATCGATTTTTAGGGGAGAACGGGTTTAAAACTTATCAGCACACTGTGATTATTCAATCGAAATCGTCATCTTTTCACTTCAATTCTATCAAGTGAACACCAAAACCAGACATGAGAATAATACCAATAAACTGGAGGTTGGGATTAAGTACCTTAACTGGATTTGAATAGGACTCAAGAGTAGAAACTAATGACTTGTTGTCACAGCCCTCATCCACTCACACATCTAGTATACGCTTCTCCGCCGCGAGTCACTCTCAACACCGCCATCTTTAGTTGTGCTACCGCAACCAGCCTCACCCTCTTTAAGAACTGCCAGACCCCGTCTGCAGCTCTCAGGACGAGTAAACAGCAAGAACAATAAAATATGAACATGAAGCCTTTAAAAGCCCCAAAAATAAGGGTAAACTAATATTAACGATGAAGGGATAATAGTTACGTCTTTAGGGTTTCGGAATTAGGAGTAACCTTAACTACAGGAAGATATACTGTTTTACGGAGCTTATTGGCTCCTCGAAGGAATGTTGCAACTGTTTGTTTGACTGGTTCAAGATCAACAACTAAATCCGCGAGTGGCATACGCTTGTGTTTCAATCCCCTCCCAGCCTCTTCTACAACAGTAGGAAAAAAACACACAGAATCAGAATAATTGAGACCAAAACAACTTAAACCTTCTATCAACATCAAAAGTCCATCATCCAACACCACCCGCAACCGCTGGCCGCGCCGTAATGTGTCTTAAGCTTGAAGACACAAAAAATTGTTAAAACAAAAAAAAAAGTAATGATATATCTTAATAACTGTACTACACAAATAACACTTATAAGAAATATTAGACATTAAAACAAGCAGAAAAAAACTTACAAATGAAGGGGAAAATCTCGCAGCTTAGTTTTCTTCCTTCTTAGGTGCTCCATGGCCGACAACCCGGTATTCGATAAACTTACACTTTGGCATGCCCACAATTTGAGATCTGGAAAAAATCTGAATGTAGTAAGTAGTCTTTCCGGGAAGTAAAAAAAAAGGTAAAGAACACATCCAAAAACAATTTATTTATTCTTTTCAGATCAAGTTTATCGATAAAGTGAACGCTACAGATCACCCCATACACACACCTCACCACCCTCTCCCCTTCAAGCCCACCCCCACAGATCTCCATCCTAAATTACCTCTCCCTCCTAAATTACCCCTCCCTGGTCGTAAATTTACTAAAACTACCTCTTTCCCATTCTGAAACCCACCGCCAACTATGGCCCTACTACCCCCTCCTCTAGTCCCCCATGAGCAATGATATAAGAAAACATTTACCAATTTTCATTTCCTCATACCCATTCTTCCTTTTAGTTCATCAATGAATCCATCTTCCAATTTGGTTGTTCGTCATGTTTGGTTCATTAGGCTAAAGTTTAAGCGCCTTCCTTGGATTCTGGTTCTAAAGACAACGGCAACCAGGCCCTTTTATGCCAGGTGAAGTCATAGGCAAGCGGTGCTCGGTTATTACAAACTTGTTTGTTTTGACGTGGTACTTTCCCAAGTATATCCTACCATATCATAGGCCCCTCTGAAGCTCCGACTATACCTAATAGGATATATTATAATTAACATGACAAAACAATAAGCTAACCCATCGGGCTGCACAATGAACTAATGAACTATTCAAATCACTTAAATAATAAGCATCATCGGGACCTAATCCTACCTACCTATTGATAATTTTCTGGGGCATTACAAAACCAAGAGACAAATCCCAAGAACTCTTTAATTTGGGACGTTCATGTGAGTGACGACAAAAGCTCCAAACACCAAATCGTAAGAAAATTTTCAAAATATATATACAACAGGAAAAAAATATCCTCGAATTGCAGCCACTAAATCATAATCATAATAATTACTTTATTTCGCAACTAAAAATGTACCAGATATGTGAGAGGTTTATTGTCGTTGTGCCATGTCAATGCCTCCCTCCCCCTCGCTTCCTATCTCCCATCTGCCTCTATCCATCTCACTTCCCATCTTACTGTACACAATATACGTGTCCGTATCTTGTCATCCTAGCACTGTGTAGGATCCGGTATAAATCAAAAAAGGCAACACACAACCTTATCGAAAATCGTGGAGGTTTACAAAACTACATTACAAATCAGTTTTAAAGAACGTTATGACCGTATTTTCTAATAAACTACACTTTAACAATGATGACACAACGTCTCTTAAAGCAGTAACAACTAGCTATTTTCCAGATGATAAGCAACAAATAATTGACAGCTCTCAAAAAAGCAAATAGCTTAATTGGAAATCAACCTCTAAAATGCGACCCTGTTTGTGTATAGGCAACAACTCAACATTCATTTAACATGATATACCCGACCTTTTAAGTTTCACTATTTAAAGTTAAAACACTATAACCTTAAACTACAACAGCCGATCTTAAAAGACAAAGCAATACGCCACCACATCAAAAACTTTGTTCCTCAATTGACCATCAAAGCATCTCGGAATTTAACAATTAGACCCAAACCCATAAACCAAACCCTAAAAATAACAGAAGATCAGAACATTCCACACGTAACAAGATGAAACAAAAATTTCAGACACAAAACTTCTAAGAAAGCAAAGATAATCTGAATGAAAAAGGCACATCATCAGTCGTACGTTGAAAACCCTCTTCACTCAGTTTCAGATAACCGCGTAGTTAAACAAGTTGACCAACACTGTTGAAAAGTTCTCTACTCGTCGCCCATCCTACAATCATTAAATTTCTCATACCTGAGTAGAGTAGATTCCACTGCTTTCCAAATCAACTATAAAGCTCCATTTAAGAAGTCAATCATAAAAAATACGTGTGACAATTATCATATCTTCATTTCAGAATAGGAAAATATAATTTTGATAAACTACCTGCCACAATGCTTCCTGCGTAATCTCCTCGTGACTACCTATAAGTTACATGAGTACTTGCGAGTAAATGTGACAAGAAAATAAACATCCATAAGTCTCCTTAGAAAGACGGTTAAGAAAGTAAATTCCAAAGATCTTGACAAATAGAAAAGTATTGTATCACAAATTATGGAACATAAACATGATATTAGTCATCTACAACCCCTTCAAATCAAACATCACCAAACACATATCAATCTACCATGAATACTTGTATATCTTAACGTTAAGGACACTAAGGCATTTGAGAAGATAAAACCTATGTTCTTGGTTTATGTCAGGCTTTGTTGGTTTACTTTGATATGCACAAATCCTAAAACCCAATTTTAATTTTACACTCTATGACACAGTTATTAAATATCTACAAGAATCTTCAACCCTAAAAAGTTGCTTCTTCTAGTAGAAAAGATGACATGACCCAATGTAAAAGAACTAAAGCACAAAGCAAAGTAACATTATTTTCAGTACTTACATATACCAATTTAACTACTTGAGACATTCAACACTAATCCTAAACCAGAGACAATGACTCAATTGGAATTCTGACCTGTGTAGCATATACTTAAAGTTTGTCCCGGCAAAGACCTTATCTCGTTTGTGGCGAAAGACATAACATGAAGGAAAAAATCTGTTAATTGATTGATGGAAAAGGCAAACGGAAAAAGGCCAGTTCTGTATATTTCATGAAACCATCAGCTAGCTATTCATTTAAATCGACCCTCTAGTGTATCAAAAACGCAATTACCAAAGAAAATAGCAAAGATCCTAAAGCTCAATTTACAAAGTAGATACCTTGAGACATGAGAGTAGAAGAAAAACAACAGCATAACCAAGTGCCTTAAGGGTTGACGATGTAAATGGTAGTGTAACACGCTCAGCTTTGGCTTTTGATTGCACTTGTATTGTATTTTAATTGTCGTATTTTTTTGATCTCGGCCCGTGGGTGAGTAGCTTAGAGTTGTACTCTAAGTGTTGAGCACGGTTCTTTGAACCTTGACCATATTGAAATTGAGATTGAGATTGGTTACTGGTATTGAGTTATGAGGCCGTTGTGCCATATTATATTTATGGTCCAGAATGACCCTGGTTATTGAGTTATATTATGAGATTAGAATTGACATTGAGATGGATATATTGTTTCGCGGTTTTATCCCGCCAGTTCATTCACCCCTTGTCCTGGTCTTAGGGTCGACGATGAGAATACGATACTTGGTTACTAACGAGTGTGATAATATGAGACGGAGTAATGAGTGAGACGGAGTAATGAGCTCAGACTTGGTTAATTATGGAGGAATGAAATAAGAGCTGTATTAGAGGAATATAGTGGAGTATGTTCGAGGTTGTGATTAGTTAACGGGGAGTGTTTTTATTATACTCTATGTTTATTTTTATTTTTATGTGTCTCTGTTTCCACGCCATGACCAAAAACTATACTGCTTATATTGAGGTATTATCTGTTACTCAGCTTCCCGGCTGACGTGTTTTCTCCCTTCGGGGCTACTCGTCATGGGGATAGTTCCTTTCTGTCTTCTGATTTCTTTTCAGGTGACTTCCGCTACTGTTCAAATAGATTTGTTTTCAAGTCAAGTTTTTATTAGAGACTTTGTAAAAGTTTTATTTCATTTTCTATCTTGTATATTTTATTTTAAGAGACATTTTGTAATAAGAGACTTTGTATATTAATTATAATATCTCTGTATTTCGGCGTGTTTTATATGTAAAAGTTAGTTTTAATTTAGTCGAAAGTCAGGAGTGTTACAAGTAATGACTAAATTTTGAGTCCTAGTGGAGTTAGAGTAATTAACTTGAGCTTAAATTTGATTTAAGTATTGATTTGTGATTTTAATAAGTTATTATCACGCATTTCCATAAAACCGGATTATATACGATATGAGGTTTTAGTAGGGCGATTTGGCACATTAATTTGGCATGTTAGACACATATAATAATGCTGCTTTTTATTGATAAATGTTATAATTTTATTTATGTAATTTTGAATTATGTAATTTTATCTTAGTATGGCCTTAGTTTTAATCGGTATTACCCGCAATGTAAGGGAATATCGATTCGGTTGTAATTTTAATGTGATCTCGTATCACTTTTATTTTTACTAGTTTTTCGTATTACAAATGTATAATAGGAATAACTTTTTATTTTTTTTATTATTTGAAATTCTGGAGTTCTTTCAAGACGGTGCCATGCGGAAAGGCCGATCATGACGGTGTTACCTTGGGAAGCGTGTCACTTGAAGTTCAAGGGACCAATGGAGTTGGTTTCCGAATTTGTAAAAGATTATTTGATTTTCTATTTTAGAAAGGCCATATTAGGAAATTTATTTATTTCTTTGCATTTATTTTTTATATGTAGCATGCATTGCCAAATCGCCATAAACAACACATGCATATCATATCGACTATTCGACCGTGTCAATTATAATTATCGTTAGTTCGAAAATTTAGTTCACTTAAATTTGATATATAATAAATTGACTCGACCTCACACATTTTAAAAGATTGAGACTTAGCCTTACCAAATAGTAGGAACCCATGAATCTCAATTTCGTAAGGGTACAATATGATTTTTCAGGGTGCTCTCTATTGACGTCGGGTAACAGGGGTAATAAAATGTTATTACATTTTGAAATTTGGTTGATCTCAACGAAAGTATTAGAGGGACCGTTGTCCCAATAGGTTCGGGCTAAAGATGAACTTAACGTAAATTCATCGACCGAGAGTTCTAATTGTAGAATCGGTTAAAAGGGTTAACCCACGAAGATTATATTAGCAAGAGGTGTAGAGGGCCCGTAGGCTCACATCCCAGATTTAATATGAATTTTGGGTCTCGGAATCGTTTATATAATTGGGTGGAGGTCATTATATAAATGCTAAAACATTCTTAAATGTTTTATATTTTATGATGAATGGTTTTTTTTCCCACTATTTCATTGTTTTTTTTTAATGTTGTTCTATTTCATTACTCTTACTCATATGCGATATCATTCGATTGTAACACGAGTCCCCGCTAAACCACTATTGCTAATGACAAAGAATCTCTTTCTAAAAATGAACCGTATCATAGATTGTGGACTAACTCCATAGGAATCGTTGTATTCTATAGAACTCCATAGGAGTTGTCCTATGTCATTTAAGATTAGCATCTTGAAATTCCTAACATACCTATGTATGATTTCTTGTGAAGAAATATGACTAGAGGTAATGATTAGTCAAAATATGTTTTGATTATATCTTCTATGCATCCATGGTTCAAAAGTCTTATTGCTCAACCTAAACACTTGTCATCAAGCACTTAAATTGTTAAGAATATGACAATGTTAAATTGGTAAATTGATTTGTTAGAAATTTTGATTAACCAAATACCACAATAGAGTTCATCCCTGTGAAGGATTAACTAGGAATTTAAATGAAGATAAGTCTTCTTCAAGTAGAAATTCTTACAGTAAGTGGGAGCAATAAGAAGTAAATACCTATCTTAATTGTTAAGGATAGAACTAGGCACGAAAGAGAAGGTGTTAGATACTAAAATAGAAACAAACCCCAAACAAGTAAAGATCTAGGAAGTTGGTCGTGTGACTCCTATATATTCCTTCCTGAATATATATATGACATTGACATAGCATTCTAGCCAATTATCATATCATGAGTATTTGATACAAATTTGTGAATCATGTTCGAAATTGCCACATTTCATGATTATGAAATATGGTAAAGGGATATCAAAACCACCTTTCTAAATGGGTATTTAGAGGAGGATGTGTTTATAACACAATCCGAGGGTTTTGTAAATCCTTAGAATCCTAACATTGAATAATCGTATGACCACTAGCAAAAATAAGTTCAGAAATTTGCATGAATAGAACTAGGGTAGTTGCCATTTCATCCATGAACATATGAATGTTGTAGTATACTTATTTTAGTTTTGTATTTAGAAATGTACCTCAATAATTGTTATGATGTACAATATGTCTAAATAAGAATATAATTTGAGTTTTGCACAAAAGGTAAAGGGTTTTACCATTATGCAATTAAAACAAGCGTTGTGCTCTTACATACCACGATTAAGTTTATGGTGTGACCATACAAATCAAGGTAATTATATTCAAACTAAAAATAAATGTCATATATACAAGACTCAAGTTGGTGACCCTAATCATTTCTCAATTCTTGATTGAAAATCGCATTTAGAAACTAGTGTTGACTGGTGTCACAAACCATTTGATTGAGAATCTTTGGTGTATGCGAATCTTGTATTCAAAGCAAGATAATTCATGATTTTTCCTTGAAAAAGATTATGAATAGAGCAAAATATTAGCCCTATTTAAACTTTGAAGTGTATGGTCGAATAAAATTTCAATCAGAGTCGGTTATTACTTCTTCATCTTTTTAACCAACGAATTAGGTAGATACTTGATATCCACTTAATGAGGTAAGAAGAGAAATTCTTTGAATAAGTTCAATGAATGTTTAAAAAGTATCAAAACCTACATATTATAAAACTAAAGTATTAGTACTTTATTAAAATGGGGAACAATAAAGTGATGACTTTTATCTGCACCATATAGAGTGTGATATGGTATCACAAGATCACTTTCATAATCACACCCTATCAAGATAAGGTGTATTAGAAAGTTACATAGAATCCTATACGATATGATTTAATCTTTACTATAAAGTTGGAGATAGTTCTGTTGCAAATTTGCTAAGCATTTTTTAAATTTTCCACTAAAACAGAATATAGTTAAAGCAATCAAGTACAATTCATATGAGATATCGTTAGGCCAGACTCCTAAGTTGTAACTCGTTTCGATAGTAAACATGTGCTCATTTTCCCTACATGATCACGAGAACAAAGGGTTTGTGGCTCGTAATGCTGTCTGTTAAAGAAATGAGGAGTATTTCTTAAATACAGAGTGGGAGAGAATGTTCAAGAGCCACAAACTTAGAATAAGACGTAGGAAGATGTTCCTTCTTCGTCAAAATCAGTAATTATTTCTTCGAAATGTAAAGTGGACAGGAGTCATGTTATATTTGGAAGTAACAAGCCTGTAACTTATTAAGATGCTTTATCTAGTTTCAACTCCGCCAAAAGTCCGAAATGACCATAAACATGAAAATGTTTATTTATCCTGGTTGGTTGGTGGCAAAGGGTTTTGCACGCAACAACAACGCTTCATTAAAATTCGGATTTTGTAGTTGGATTTAAAAATCATTTTGTATGAGTTTTTAAAATCGCAACTATCCTAAGGTAAAAAGAACTCTTAAGTAGAAGTAAAGGAGTTAAATTGTATGTTTTGATCATGTGATAAACTTTACTCGAATTGTCGAGTAGTTCTGTTTATACATGGAGTTTAGTGGGAGTAATATGGTGTTACTACTCTTATGTGTAATGGACATATTGATCATTTTGAATGATGGAACACTTAGGCGAAGAATAATACATTTCTAAGGTATCCAGACCTATAAAGATAGTTCTAAGAGGATATTAGCGTTGAATGAATATTCTTATGTTAATAAGAATCTTGACAAGTTCAAAAGTATTGAACATGTAGAAATTCAATCCACATGCTTCTGCTGCGGGATTAATTCATTACGCTAAGATGTATCACCATTCTGAAATTTCGTATATTTGGAGTATGACGAAAAGTTACAAATCGAATCTTTAAGAGAAGTCTCTATATAGCCACATAGTTCATTAGGTAGTACTCAGGAAGTACTAAAGATATGAAGCTAAGCATTTAGAATTGAGATGGATTTATGTGCAAGGAGTTACATAAAAACCATATTCTAAACACATAAGGATGGTTAGAGAACCATCTTGGCTATATTATTTAAGGAGGATGTCTGCTAGAAACATCCTAGGCAGTTGAACAAAGAGATATACACAACGAAAATTGAGTACACTTGCAATAATGGCATATGCAAGAAGGAAGGGATGATATTAGGATTCGGTTTTATGAATAGGAGGAATTATGGTAGTTCGTTCCAATTAGCGAAGGTCCTATCCCTACACACTATGAGGACACTGGGAGTTATTCAAAGGCTACAGAGCCTATGTCCAGATTGGATCTAGACACGTACTCAAAGAAGTTCTTATAATACAAGATTATTCACAAGCATGGGAAATAGTATATAGTAAGGTTAGGAAAAGTGCAAAGTATTGCTAAAACTTGCTAACCAACTCTTTTTCATCGGCTAAGCATGATAAGTCATACCATTTCAATTGAGTTTAGATGTATAGTTATATACAATATTAAGTATGGATTATAGATTATGTAGTAATTGATATAGTATCAATTTTACATATGTGATAATGCATTCATCGTTTGAGTTGTATTAAAAAATCTTTTATTAATTTGTTATATCCAAATAGGTTATAAGGACAACGTTGAACCCTATTAAAGTGAACTGGATTAACATAGTATTGGCCCCTAGTTGCTTATATGAGGTGAGGTGTAACACCCCGTATTTTATTAAGTTGGATAAAATTCTTTTAATTGCTATTTTGAATTTAATTACATCATTTAACGATTTATATATTTATGCTTAGCTAATTAATTAATTTCATCATAATTCGATACGTTAATTTTAATAATCATTAATAAGTTTATTTAAAGTTAGTTCGAGTTTATTGAAATTAGTTCGAGTTTCTTTATTTAATAATTTCCGTTTCTTTACGAGTCCTTATGAAAGTTGTTTTAAGTGAACCGAGATGGATTTTGGGAACAAAACCGTCCAATTAGCTATTTTGAGCTTATTTCACTAAATTAGCAATTTTTTTTTATTAATATCCGTTAGTTTCGTAAAAATCGCTAATAATTCCGTTTCAAGCCGATTTCTTATTATTTACGTTAACTAGCTGAGTTTATTTTATTTTCACTCATTAAATTTATTTATTATTGATTCCGTTTTATTACTGAAACTTTTACTAAAACCGGTTAAATTTAACTCGAAACGGTTTTAATAACTATCGAAGTTTCTTAACGACGAAGAAATGTACGTATAATAAATAGCAGGCTGGCAGGCTGCTGCCTCATTTTCATTTCCTACGTCTCTTTCTTCTTCTCCCTTCCTTTTTCTTCTTTTCACGTTTCATTTTTTTTTCTTTCTTTCGTAAAATCGATTTTCGGTCGTCCGTTTCTCATCCGTTTTCGACGATTTTCGTTCCGTAGCGTTCCTCTCGTCGTTTCCGTCAATCCGTTGTAAGTAAAATTCGTTTTCGTCATGTATTTTTACAAACCCATTTATATTTTCAGCTTTATTTATTATAAGACGGTTGTAGATGCTGAGATAGACGGTCTTGTATAAGATTTGTTAGTCTGTTTTATAGTTAAGACGGTGTATAATTATATATAGGGATCCTTATAGATGTTAATTAGTCAGTTGTATAGTTGAGACGGTGTATACTGATATGTGGAGATGATTGAGACGGTGTATACTAACCTCTAGGGATCATTTGGGATGCTAGCTAGTAAGTGGTATATTTAAGACGGTGTATGCTGACATGTATGGATTGTTTTGGGTGATAATTGGTGTGTTTTATAGTTGAGACGGTGTATACTGACATGTAGGGATTGTTTTGGACTAATTTGGACTCTGTGTTGGGGCGATTTTTGTAGTCTTTAAGGTCTGTTTTTGAGTTGCTTTATACTTGTGGATTTCCGCTCTAAAACCGTTTTAAATGCTGACATAGTTGGCTCAGCTAGGACTGTTTTTAGGCACGAGAATGGACTCTTAATGGGACGATTGGTACTCTGTTTTGGGCAGGGACGAGAGCTGTCATCGTGGGTTTTCACTTTGCATTTGAGGATTGGAGTTGGGGTCGAACTTAGGCATCTTTTGGGTTCTGTTTTGGACTGATTTTTGGGTCAGGTCATGAAGTAGAGTGAAGGGTGGCTATGGGTAGTCGGGTGGTGGTCGTGTCGGACTCTTTGTGGCTTGCTTTTAGGCGAGTCTGGTGGCCTGGCCGTGGCCTAGGTAGTGGCCTAGCTAAGTCACGAGTTTGAGGCCATGTGTAGTTGGTGGTTAGGCCGAGTTTGAGGTTGTCATAATAATTTTAGAGCCGTGTCTATAATTTGTTTTGACGCTAGTTTGGTTTATTTAAAATATAATTAAATTAATTTCCGTCTCATATTTTTTATATAAAGATAATTCGTTAATATCGTCCTTTCACATAATTATTTTAGGTGGCTCATATGTGGTTGAAGATGAAGAGTAATTTTGGGTTTTAGAAGCTTTCTCAAGTTATTACTTGTCTCTTTGCTAGCGTAAGGTAACTATTCCGAGTTACTCGACGAATTAATGTCACATTAGTAGTTAATGTTGTGCCTGTTGTTTGTTAAGTGTTTAGGTGATTGATAATGTGTTACTTTCGTTTTTCACATGATAGAAATTAGAAATAGCATGAGAATTATATTGTGATAAATTTGTGATTTGGGCCAAAATAGGCCAAGACTCTGAGCTGGGCCAGATTGACCGAACGAGTTTGGTCAAACTAGATTTTAACCAGTCAGCCTCGATTTGACCGATGACCCGTCGCGGGACTCGGGTCGAGGGTTTGTCTTTGAGGTGAGATTGATTGTTAGTGGAGGTTTTATGTCATGCCTTGATATTTGTAATTATCATTTCACATGTTGGTTGTTGGATGAATTGGTTGCCTTATACTTGAGTCTTGTTGTCTCTTTGCCATTTTAGCTTGTTCTCATGAATTATGAGATTAACGGTTAGCTGGAATTTGGATTATTATTGATATTGGAGATTTTGTTGGATTATCAGCTGAATATGCTTTTGCGTAGCCTTCCATATGCTAGGTTGTGATCATTTATATGTACAAGTTTGGACTCTTTGTCCCTTTTATGGTTAATTGGGTATCCTACTTGTCTTGTGTGGTGTGGGCTAAAATATTCAAGCTGGGACTAGCTGGGACTAGGTCCTAGGTGAGTATTTCGGCCTTCATCATAGATAGGCCTTTATAGTATTTGACGAGTATATGTTCACTGCTTAATAGCCTCTGTGTTCCTGACTTGGTGGGTTTATATCCAAGTTGGGGCATGACCTCGTTACTTATTTTGAGAGTAAGTGGTCAGCTTAAGTACTAGCCAACCCTTTGGTGGACTCCTTAGGGTACTCACTTTGTTTTAGAAAAATTCTGGGTCTTGGGTGCGGTGGTGTGTATCCGCATGTCTAGGTCTGCGCAGATTTTAGGCTAGGGTTGTGTTGTGTCTTGGCCATGTTTTGATAGAACCTCTGAGCCAAGATACCGGTTCGATTACCTTCCCTACCTCGTGGTATAGACTCGAGTTACAGAGTGACTATTGACGGGACTAAGAACTTATGCCTGTCTTTGATATATTGTCCTTTCTTGCTTGATGATTCTATGAATCATAGAAGGTGAGATGCAAGCCGGCTATGGTTGATAGAGTTTGGATTCCTGGATGTTATGTGATTCACATGATAGTGTAGTATGAGTCGGTCTAGTATTCACATGCTAGGACTATGTGGCGTTATATTGTTGTTCACATGATAAGCACGATTGTCTAGCATCTATATGCTAAGGCAGTGTGTGATTCGTATTCATATTTTTATGTTTACATGTTATATTAATTATGACATTTCGTGGCTGGGAGAACTCGGAGTTACTCCCCACTGACCGTGGCTTTTGTATTTGTATAAAATGCGAATGACAGGTAGGTGATGCATATATGGGGTACATGGACGAGCTAGCGAGCAAAGTAACCTTGGGACCTAGATTGGCTTTATTTTATGGTGACCCTTAAACAATTTTTATGTCACATACATTTTAGGGACATATGTCTCCCTCTTTACATTGGTTGTATAATTTGCTATTCGCGACTTTAGCGATGGTTATGTTATGAAACTTCTAGTTAGACCTTGTATGTTTGACACCTTTCAATTTGGATATCTTTATAACAGGTTCAGGTTTTAAAATTTCAGGTTTTTACCCATTTGAACCTATTACAAACATATCCATGCAGTTTTATTCTAGAATTACGTGTTTACTTTTCCGCGATAAATGAGGGTGTCACAGTTGGTATCAGAGCATATTTGCTCCCGACGCACGTTTGTGCACCCCAATATAAATAACTTGACCTTGAAATAATAAACTTGAGAGATGGGTAAGATGGGTAGACTTAGGACCTTATGTTGTAGTCTCTTTGTGTTTGCTCTTTGTTAGGTACTAACCTGTTTGTTGGTTGTCATTTGATAATTGTTGCGTTCTTGGATCAATGACCGTGAGCTTATCTATAGCTAATGGAGTTATTACCCTTATTATAAAAAAAATTTTGAACTAAAGGTTTTGAAAATATTTTAATGTTTTTCACTGGTTTTAACGTCAATTAGTGTTAAAGCTTGTTATTGGAGACGTCTGATAATTAGTTTTATCATTTGTTGGTGTAAAAATGTATTTTTATGTCTTTGAATTGGAATATTGATGTTCTTGAGTGATCGCCAAGAGTATCTCCGTTCCATTGAAAGGACACTTATATTTTAAGAAGATCAAGATTTAGTGCCTATTGCTGAGGATTGAAGATTTGTTCAACCTTTGAAGAATGCTTCTACTTCCTTGAAGATGTTTCTCGTTCTTTTTGTATCCTGCCTTATTCTTAATCTCTTGGTGCTTATCCTCCTTCTAAACTCCCTTCTGTTTTACTTTAAAAGCTACGCTTGTACTCCTAACTTGTCCTTTGTTCTTTGCTTATCCTTCCTTAACGCCGTTAGATAGTACTCTTTCTTGTGAGGAATGTTGACCTTGATTGGAAAATTCGAATTTTGAGGAGATTGTTTGTGTCTGACCCTTAACCCTGATTTTGAGAGGATGTGATGTTAGAAAGACTTAGGTAAGGTGATGAGACATACTTAGTGATTCTTATACCTAGTTCCTTGACAAAGTGAGTATAATCGATTGGTGGATTCTTTGTGTTAGGAATGAGTTGCCTATGTAATTAAAGTTATAGAACTTGGCTTTGTTGTTTATGTTTGGGATTTGAAAGCTTAGTAGGTTGAGCGTCGTCGCCTTAGGAGTAAACATGAGATAAGTTTAGAATATGAATTTGGAAGAAAACCCATTTTTAGATGTTAACAATCCCGTATAGATTGGGAATGTGATTTGGTGTTAGTTGTTTCTTGAGAACTTTGTTGAGAAGTCTTTGACAATTTATTCTTTGGTTTTTAAAACATTGAGGTTGTGTCGAGTTCTTGAGATACAGAGATGCTTTTATACTTGAGTGGTAGATTTGCTTTAGGGAAATCCTAATATGTGATAAGATAGGTAGAAGAAGTATCTAACCGATTTATCACCCCTTAAACGAGCGTTTATTTTACTTTGACCCTTGTTTGGGATTTGGTCGTTTTGTCATGAAGGTACAATACCATAATAGGCGTGACCTTGTTAGAGAGAACCTAAAGTTTTAGGAAGCGTATGGTTTAAGCCTTAAAATCCTCTTTCATACCTTTAATTGTTTTCCTCCCTTTCGTTCATACCTTGGTTGGATTTGATTCTTAAGTATAGAAGTTTACTCGTTATTTCCTTGTCTTGAATACCTCCCTAATTCTAATATCTCTTTCTGGTTGTTAACTAGTTATTTTTATGATTCGACTCTTTTAGTCTCACACCCTGACATGTTGCTTAAGTTTCCTTGTTGTCTAATTTTCCTTTCTTCTTGATCCCTTTCTTCTTGATCATAAGCGTTACCGTTCATACCTCATTTCCTCGCTTCATCTTGCTCCTCCTTTAAGTTTGACACTCGTATCTTGTGAAACTCTATCTTTGACATCCTTGTAATTTTGACTTCAATTTCTACCCTATGAAATTCATTATAGCTCTCTTGTTGCTTAAGTTTAAGCTCTCTTAACTTACTTTGTTTTTATGCTATCTAAGTTACTTTCCTTTTTGTACAACTTCTAAACTTTCAAGCTACCAGTTTCGATTCATTTTTAAAAGTTTATGTCACTTCTGCAAACCTAACCTATTTTAAAGATTTGAAAATGAAAATTCGATTTAATTCTCTAATTGTTCTTTGAATATAGACTTCTTTATCATGGTTTTGAGTTGCTAAACCTGAGATTTTTGTAAATTTTATCCAATTTCTATTCACTTTGATCTAATCATGATGCCTTTGTTAAAGTTTAATATTATATTTCAGGAATTTAACTCCCCTTTTAGTTTAAAGGTGAAACCTTTATTTCTATTTTGGCTTTTTGCAAAAGAAAATTTGAGTAGATTACCTTTCTCTTATTTTGATTTTAACGTTGATGGGATGTTAGGACTCGTTATTAAAGGCGTCTAATAACTTGCCCTGCGCTTATCGGCGAATGATTTTTATTTTAAATCTGTCTTTGACATGGAAATTTAGCGCTCTTGTGTGCACGACAAGGGCAATTTCGTTCCATGAATGAGACTTATACTTTTGAAAACTTTTCATTAATGTTTCTGAAAGTATTTTGATTTTCGATTTATACAAACAATTTGCTTTTTGACCTTATCTTTGATTTGGAATGTGATGTTCTTGAATGCGCAACGAGAACACTTCCGTTCCTCGATGAGAATCAGTTGTCGGAAAATTTTATTTGAAACTTTTGAAAGAATTTTGATTCTTACGATAAGTGACCTTTTAAATGTTTTGGTTACCGATTCCAATTTCAGTTTTATTTTTATAACCTTTCATTTATACTTTCAAGTTTCGAGGACGAAACTTTTTAAAAGATGGGGTGATTGTAACACCCGTATTTTATTAAGTTGGATAAAATTCTTTTAATTGCTATTTTGAATTTAATTACATCATTTAACGATTTATATATTTATGCTTAGCTAATTAATTAATTTCATCATAATTCGATACGTTAATTTTAATAATCATTAATAAGTTTATTTAAAGTTAGTTCGAGTTTATTGAAGTTAGTTCGAGTTTATTTATTTAATAATTTCCGTTTCTTTACGAGTCCTTATAAAAGTTGTTTTAAGTGAACCCGAGATGGATTTTGGGAACAAAACCGTCCAATTAGCTATTTTGAGCTTATTTCACTAAATTAGCAATTTTTTTTATTAATATCCGTTAGTTTCGTAAAAATCGCTAATAATTCCGTTTATTTGATTTCTTATTATTTACGTTAACTAGTTGAGTTTATTTTATTTTCACTCATTAAATTTATTTATTATTGATTCCGTTTTATTATCAAACTTTTACTAAAACCGGTTAAATTTAACTCAAACGGTTTTAATAACTATCGAAGTTTCTTAACGACGAAGAAACGTACGTATAATAAATAAGCATGGTGGTCTTTGCCTCATTTTCATTTCCTACGTCTCTTTCTTCTTCTCCCTTCCTTTTTCTTCTTTTCACGTTTCATTTTTTTTCTTTCTTTCGTAAAATCGATTTTCGGTCGTCCGTTTCTCATCCGTTTTCGACGATTTTC
This sequence comes from Silene latifolia, assembly GCF_048544455.1. Lineage (NCBI taxonomy): Eukaryota > Viridiplantae > Streptophyta > Magnoliopsida > Caryophyllales > Caryophyllaceae > Silene > Silene latifolia. The sequence continues at coordinate 159,221,551 of NC_133537.1, forward strand.
GTTCCATAGCGTTCCTCTCGTCGTTTCCGTCAATCCGTTGTAAGTAAAATTCGTTTTCGTCATGTATTTTTACAAACCCATTTATATTTTCAGCTTTATTTATTATAAGACGGTTGTAGATGCTGAGATAGACGGTCTTGTATAAGATTTGTTAGTCTGTTTTATAGTTTAGACGGTGTATAATTATATATAGGGATCCTTATGAATGTTAATTAGTCAGTTGTATAGTTGAGACGGTGTATACTGATATGTGGAGATGATTGAGACGGTGTATACTAACCTCTAGGGATCATTTGGGATGCTAGCTAGTAAGTGGTATATTTAAGACGGTGTATGCTAACATGTATGGATTGTTTTGGGTGATAATTGGTGTGTTTTATAGTTGAGACGGTGTATACTGACATGTAGGGATTGTTTTGGACTAATTTGGACTCTGTGTTGGGGCGATTTTTGTAGTCTTTAAGGTCTGTTTTTGAGTTGCTTTATACTTGTGGATTTCCGCTCTAAAACCGTTTTAAATGCTGACTTAGTTGGCTCAGCTAGGACTGTTTTTAGGCGCGAGAATGGAGTCTTAAGGGGACGATTGGTACTCTGTTTTGGGTAGGGACGAGAGCTGTCATCGTGGGTTTTCACTTTGCATTTGAGGACTGGAGTTGGGGTCGAACTTAGGCATCTTTTGGGTTCTGTTTTGGACTGATTTTTGGGTCAGGTCATGAAGTAGAGTGAAGGGTGGCTATGGGTAGTCGGGTGGTGGTCGTGTCGGACTCTTTGTGGCTTGCTTTTAGGCGAGTCTGGTGGCACGGCCGTGGCCTGAGGCGTGGCCTAGCTAAGTCACGAGTTTGAGGCCATGTGTAGTTGGTGGTTAGGCCGAGTTTGAGGTTGTCATAATAATTTTAGAGCCGTGTCTATAATTTGTTTTGACGCTAGTTTGGTTTATTTAAAATATAATTAAATTAATTTCCGTCTCATATTTTTTATATAAAGATAATTCGTTAATATCGTCCTTTCACATAATTATTTTAGGTGGCTCATATGTGGTTGAAGATGAAGAGTAATTTTGGGTTTTAGAAGCTTTCTCAAGTTATTACTTGTCTCTTTGCTAGCGTAAGGTAACTATTCCGAGTTACTCGACGAATTAATGTCACATTAGTAGTTAATGTTGTGCCTGTTGTTTGTTAAGTGTTTAGGTGATTGATAATGTGTTACTTTCGTTTTTCACATGATAGAAATTAGAAATAACATGAGAATTATATTGTGATAAATTTGTGATTTGGGCCAAAATAGGCCAAGACTCTGAGCTGGGCCAGATTGACCGAACGAGTTTGGTCAAACTAGATTTTAACCAGTCAGCCTCGATTTGACCGATGACCCGTCGCGGGACTCGGGTCGAGGGTTTGTCTTTGAGGTGAGATTGATTGTTAGTGGAGGTTTTATGTCATGCCTTGATATTTGTAATTATCATTTCACATGTTGGTTGTTGGATGAATTGGTTGCCTTATACTTGAGTCTTGTTGTCTCTTTGCCATTTTAGCTTGTTCTCATGAATTATGAGATTAACGGTTAGCTGGAATTTGGATTATTATTGATATTGGAGATTTTGTTGGATTATCAGCTGAATATGCTTTTGCGTAGCCTTCCATATGCTAGGTTGTGATCATTTATATGTACAAGTTTGGACTCTTTGTCCCTTTTATGATTAATTGGGTATCCTACTTGTCTTGTGTGGTGTGGGCTAAAATATTCAAGCTGGGACTAGGTCCTAGGTGAGTATTTCGGCCTTCATCATAGATAGGCCTTTATAGTATTTGACGAGTATATGTTCACTGCTTAATAGCCTCCGTGTTCCTGACTTGGTGGGTTTATATCCAAGTTGGGGCATGACCTCGTTACTTATTTTGAGAGTAAGTGGTCAGCTTAAGTACTAGCCAACCCTTTGGTGGACTCCTTAGGGTACTCACTTTGTTTTAGAAAAATTCTGGGTCTTGGGTGCGGTGGTGTGTATCCGCATGTCTAGGTCTGCGCAGATTTTAGGCTAGGGTTGTGTTGTGTCTTGGCCATGTTTTGATAGAACCTCTGAGCCAAGATACCGGTTCGATTACCTTCCCTACCTCGTGGTATAGACTCGAGTTCTGAGTGACTATTGACGGGACTAAGAACTTATGCTGTCTTTGATATATTGTCCTTTCTTGCTTGATGATTCTATGAATCATAGAAGGTGAGATGCAAGCCGGCTATGGTTGATAGAGTTTGGATTCCTGGATGTTATGTGATTCACATGATAGTGTAGTATGAGTCGGTCTAGTATTCGCATGCTAGGACTATGTGGCGTTATATTGTTGTTCACATGATAAGCACGATTGTCTAGCATCTATATGCTAAGCGCAAAGTGTGTGATTCGTATTCATATTTTTATGTTTACATGTTATATTAATTATGACATTTCGTGGCTGGGAGAACTCGGAGTTACTCCCCACTGACTGTGGCTTTCGTATTTGTATAAAATGCGAATGACAGGTAGGTGATGCATATATGGGGTACATGGACGAGCTAGCGAGCAAAGTAACCTTGGGACCTAGATTGGCTTTATTTTATGGTGACCCTTAAACACTTTTTATGTCACATACATTTTAGGGACATATGTCTCCCTCTTTACATTGGTTGTATAATTTGCTATTCGCGACTTTAGCGATGGTTATGTTATGAAACTTCTAGTTAGACCTTGTATGTTTGACACCTTCCAATTTGGATATCTTTATAACAGTTCAGTTTTAAAATTTGTGTTTTTACCCAATTGAACCTATTACAAACATATCCATGCAGTTTTATTCTAGAATTACGTGTTTACTTTTCCGCGATAAATGAGGGTGTCACATGAGGTCTCGAAGTGGCTAGAGTGTGATGCGATTGATGGGAAGTTAGAGTGCCATAGAGTCATAAAAGATGACTAGTCGATCACATACACTACAAAATAAACGCGGAAAGCTGACGGTAGATGTGACGGAATTTGAAGCCTGTCAGATGTTTAAACATATTGACTGATTTATGACGGAAAATCCGTCAGCAGTCTCCTACTGACGGAATATCCGTCAGACTGCGTTAGAAAATACTGGCGCGTTAAAAATTCAAAGGCGCCATTATTTTATGACGGAAAAGCCATCAGTAATTATACAACTTCCGACGGATAATCCGTCAGATGTCTTCAAAAATTAGAGAAACAGACGGATATTCCGTCAGATGAGTCCCTCAATTATTTGCCCAACCAGCAATAATTTGAAGTAACCATGTGACGGATATACCGTCAGGAGTTCTAAATACTGACGGAAATTCCGTCAGGAATGTCAAACAGTGATTGATATTCCTGACGGAAATTCCGTCAGTATTTCCAAAAACACGGAATCCTGACGGAATTTCCGTCAGGACTTATATAAATACCGCACCACCTTGTTCATATCGTCATTTGTTTTTTCACCCCAAATCAATTTTTTCCCTATTTTCTCCCCAAATCCGACACCACCACCACACCACCACCACCCTCTCCTTCCGCCGACCACCACCACCACTCAAGGTTTGTCATTTATCTCTTCCTTTTCCTTTTTCCTTTTCTTGTCTTTATTTTTGTTGTTTGTATAGCTTGTTGCCACCACCACCGCCGCCGTCGACCCCTGCCACCGTCGTCAAACAGTTCGACACCTTCTTTTTTCATCCTTCCTTTTTACTTATTATTAAAATTAATTAGGTATTTTTAATCTCTTATTGATTAATTTTTTTGTTTAATTAGTCTAATTAGTAGTAGTTAGTGTTGATGCAAGTTAAATTAGGATATAAGCCATTTTTTTGAAGTGTTAATATTTGTGTAATAGTTAGTTGTACTTAGTAGGTTAAATAGTAGTAGTTAGTGTTGATGCATGTTGAATTAGGATAGAAGATATTTTTTTTAAGTGTTAAAATTCGTGTTAAAATTAATGTTAATTAGTTTAGATATTTAAAATGAAACTAATGTTCACATTGACTTAGTACCCGTTCAAAAATTACTCATTAGGAGTAATTTTCGAATAGTCCCCGTTTTGGGACTGTCTTTGTACGTTTCAAGTCACTTGGGTAGTAAACATGTATTTATGATTTGTTAATGAGGAAAGAGCTCGGTGACAATTCCTTTAATGTTCTCTGAATGCATATGTGGAGTAATTATTTATTCTACATTGTGTATTTGGAGAACTAAGGGGAATTGCTGCCGAATTTTTTCCTCATTAATAAATCACAAGTGTATGTTTGCTAGTGACTTGAAACGTACATTGATGGGTTTAGGTTGGAGTGATAAGGACCCAATTCAAAAAAAAGACTACTTGTTGACAATAGTTATTTGTTGGTGATAATGTTTATTGAGTATTACTTTTGGTTGTTATTGTGTTTTTATGACATATATACAAACAAATTGAATTGTAGATATATATAAACATGAAAAGATTAGAACGACAATGGATGTATGAAAGATTAGATGAAAAAAAGAAACTGAAGCGTGAATTTGCAAAGGGGGTGAAAGAGTTTATTAATTTCGTGGAACAAAGTAGTATGTATAAGAATTTTGGTGAAATAAGATGTCCGTGTAAGAAATGCAATAACAGAGCTTTTAAAGGGAAAAAAGTAGTTGAAGATCATCTTTGGTCGAATGGTTTTGCCGATAATTACTATGTATGGACGTATCACGGTGTGGAAATGCCTACCGAAGGAAGTTCAAGTAGTATCATAGTTAGTGAAAATCCTTACCGTGAGCTCGTGGAAAATGCATTACGTGATAATGTTGAACAAATATTGGAGGAGCAACTGAATCCCGACGAGCTTAGCGATGAAGAAGTGCGTTATGAAACCCCAAACCCCCAAGTTTCTTCCTTCTATAAAATGCTAGAAAAGGCCGAACAACCAGTGTATGAGGGAAGTAATATGAGTTTGTTGCAAGCGGCAGCTAGGTTGGTAACACTCAAAAGTGAGAATAACATATCTCTTAGATGCGCGAATGCGTTTGTGTCGTTCGTAGGTGACATTATTCCAAAGAATAATGACATGGCGCACAATTTTAATGAGATTAAGAATGTGCTTAAGGGACTCCAACTACCCCACCTGAAGATTGATGCATGTCCTACTGGATGCATGATTTTTTGAGAGGAAAATGCTAATCTTGAGGAATGTACAAAGTGTCATGCATCTCGGTATAAAAGTACAAAAAATTCAAGTGGGAGGCGAATTCCTTGTACACCGTTAACTTATTTCCCGATTGCGCCAAGGTTACAACGATTATATGCAACCAAGCAGATAGCAGGTGAGATGAGTTGGCATCATAGAAACTCTCGATTAAGAGAAAGGGGGAGAATGGCACACCCAAGTGATGGAGAAGCGTGGAAACATTTTGATAGAGAGCATCCAGAATTTGCAAGTGAGCCTCGTAATGTTCGGCTTGGTTTGTGTACAGATGGAGTTAATCCTTATGGGCAATTTGGGAGGAATTACTCATGTTGGCATGTGATTGTCACTCCATACAACTTACCTCCTTGGTTATGTATGAAGCGACAATTTATGTTCTTATCTCTGCTCGTTCCAGGTCCTAAGAACCCTAAGACAAATTTGGATGTGTACCTGCAACCGTTGATTAAAGAGCTGAAAGAACTTTGGGAAACCGGCGTGTATACTTACGATGTTTCTAAGAAACAAAATTTCCAATTAAAGGCTGCATTAATGTGGACGATCAATGATTTCCCGGCATATGGCATGCTTTCCGATTGGTCCACAAGTGGGTACCGTGCTTGTCCTTATTATCAAGAAAAAGAACATATATCTTTTTGGCTTAAAAATAGCAAAAAGGTTTGTTGGTTCGATTGTCACCGTGAGTTCTCAAGACCTGATCATCCTTTCCGCAACAATTGTATGCATTTTCTAAAGAACATAAAAACTGAGAATCGCATAGCCGCGTCGAAATTAACAGTTGATGAAGTGTGGGATTCCGTTAAGGATTTGCCAAAAATAGTTGATGCTTCTGATCAAGAATTGAAAAGATTGAAAGACAAGAATGAAGGTTGGTGGAAACAAAGCATACTTTGGGAACTTCCTTACTGGAAAACGTTGTTAATTCGACACAACCTAGACGTTATGCACATTGAGAAAAACTTTTTCGAACAACTTATCAACACGATGATGGATGTACCAGGTAAAACTAAATTTGGCCCTAAGGAAAAACTAGACTTTAATGAACTTTGTTATAAGCGGCAAATATCATCTAGGTTTGTTTTAGAAACTGCGGAGAAAAAGGCTCTATGTGAATGGGTTGCTAAATTAAAATTCCCGGAAGGTTATGCTTCAGATTTGAGTCGGTGTGTTGACCATAAAAATAAGGTGTTGCATTCCATGAAAAGTCATGACTGTCATGTCTTTATGGAACGGCTACTCCATGTTGACTTGAGAGAGTTGCTCCCAACTAATTCTTGGAATGCAATAACTGAGATAAGCCAATTTTTTAGAGACCTGTGTACTTCTACGATTAGAGTTGATTCTATGGAACGTCTAGAGAATAACATTGCGGAGATAATATGCAAGTTAGAGAAGATATTTCCCCCATCTTTCTTCAATTCCATGGAGCATTTGCCAATTCACTTACCTTATAAAGCGAAGGTTGGAGGACCTGTTCAATATCGATGGATGTATCCATTTGAGAGATTTCTTAATCATATAAAAAGAAAGATTGGTAACAAAGCTCGGGTGGAAGGTTCCATATGCAATTCTTTTTTGTTAGAGGAAATTGCAAATTTCTGTTCCCTATATTTTGAAAGTCACATTGACACAAAAGCGAAAGATTTAAATGTTGGTGTGAATTCCGATGACGACATAGATTCAATGAAATTACCCGAGTTATTCAATGATGACATGGGAACTACAACAGGAAAATGTATTCAGAGGCACTTGAGTCAGAAAGAGTATGAAGATTCTCATTTTTATGTGCTAAGGAATTGTGGGAAATTGTTAGAGCCTTATGAAAAGTAAGTTATTATTTTGTCATTACTCAATACATTTTTAATTATCAAATAAGATCAAAATTATAGGTAATACATAATTAAAACATTTTCTTGCTATATATAGGGAATTTGAGACACATATCAAACTCACATTTCCTGATGTCATGTCCTCTGATGATGTTTGGAGCAAACATGACAAAAGTTATCCGTAAGGGTTCCGAAATGAAGTAAGTAATACGTTTGACTCATACTATCATATACCAATCCATTTATTTTGTTTGTCCATATCATTAGTTATGGAGATTATTAATATATATATATATATATATATATATATATATATATATATATATATATATATATATATATATATATATATAACACATTAATTAACATATTGTTTTATTGATAGTCTTATAGATTAAAGGACCCTTTAATAGTAGCTCTTGCATCAGGTCCTAGTAGCAAGGTGAAGACGTGGAGACGATATTCTATCAATGGCTATAAATTTCGAGCTTATAAGGAGGGAGTTGATCTTTCGAAAGCTACCTCAAGTAATGGGGTTTGTATGAATTCTACAGAAGGTTTGGACTACTATGGAACCCTAAATGAAGTAATTGAGCTTGGTTATTATACCGAGAAAAGGGTTTATAGGGTGATATTGTTTAAATGTGATTGGTTTGATAATTCTCAACTAGGACTTAATATCCATAAGGCATACAGACTTGTAGATGTAAATGAGAAAAAGAAGTTTCGTGGACAAAACCCATTCGTGGCAGCTTTTCAAGTCGATCAAGTTTGTTATGCTCCTTATCCAACCACTAATAAAGGTAATCAGCAATGGTCCACGGGTTTTAAAATCAAGGCAAGATCACATGTTGATGCTCTTGTTGACGAAATTGTCTTCCAAGAGGATGTGGTTATCAATGATCACGCATCTTCACCAATTTTGGTGGAAGAGTCAGAAACTGAAGATGAATATGAAGTGGTTATGGAAATGGGTGAAAGGGAATATGACGGGGATGTCGGAGAAGAAGAGGATAATGAAGTTGAAGTTGAAGAAAATAGAATAGAAGAAAATAGGGAAGAAGATGAAGAAGTTGGAATGCTTTCTTCAGATGATGATGAACCTCTTTTGATTCATAGTGATAGTGATAGTGATAGTGATGAGTGATGGGAGTTGTTGTAATTCTATTATATTAATGTATGAATTTTAATGAAATCATTTTTATGTATGAATTTTAATCATTGAATCAAATTGAAGAATTTTAATCATGACACTTCATTTTTGTTTTCATTTTTGTGGACTACCAATTTACGGTGTTAATTATTTATTTATTATATTGTTCACGACACTCCAATTTGTACTAACGATTTTTATTCAACTGACAATTTCTGTTGTTTATGATTAGTATATGGCAGGTTTCATTCGAAAGTTGATAGGGACCAGTAGTGGGGGAAGTCGCTGTAACGAGGAGAACGATGAGATTGATAATGATGATGACGAGGGTGTTGAGACATTTAATCCGGAAACGGATAATATGCATATAATTCTATCACAAAACAAACCAGATGGTAAATTGTAAGTGTTCTAAAATTTATTTTTAGCTTTATGAAATATATATCATTCAAATCATTTTATTTAAATTTTCAATATATGTTTGTTTTAATTTTCAGGTGGAGTGACAAGTGCATAAAAAAATATGTCAGCTGGTCATTCACAAGTAACATTTCAGATGAAGAGTACTTCACCAAATGGAGTGAGGCGAGCCAAGCGTAGCGTTTGAAGATCTGGAATTGGTTTAGGGTAAATTAAAAGTTACCTATTATTTAATTTACGTTAATAATTTTTATTTTATTTTTATTAATTAAAGCCATCTTCTATTACTAATTAAATACTTGTTTTTGAAATAGAAACATGTGAAGTCCGTCGATAAAGAGTATAACCCTAAGCCCGATTGGCAAAAGGAGGTCACGAGGCGGATTACCAAGCTTATTAATGGACTCAAGTATCTAAAGAACAAACCCGATTGGGTACCGCTCTCTTGGTGGGTGAATCTGAAGTAAAGAGAAGAAAAAGACCCTGAATTTGCCAAAAGTTCTAAGACAAATAAGGCAAATAGAATGTCGGGTGCTAAGGACGGGAAAGCACTAGGCACTCATACTCTAGGCCGTAAGAGTTGCTCCGATACTTTCAAGGAATTGGTAAGTATTATACTCCCTCCAAATTTATTATTTTTCACAAATTGGTTACAAGTATTGATTGCCGAATATAATCAATTTACGTTTTTTTGCTAATTTCAGGGTGAGTCGGCCACACCATACAAGTTGTTTACAAAGACCAAGAAAAACAAGAAGAGGGAGTGGGTTAATCCTCGAGCCGCTAAGACCGACGTAAGTTAATATTTATTGTATTTCTCTAATTCATAATGTTAATATTTATTGTATTTCTCTAATTCATAATGTTAATATTTATTATATTTTCCTCATTTTTAAATAAAACATCATTTTTTCCTTATTTGTTTTTATTTTAGGCCATTTATCAAGAAGAGATGAGTCGACCAAAGCCCCCCCGGAGAGGCTCCAGATGAGTACCATTCGTTCAACAAAGCGGTCGATGGTTTTGACAATCGTGGAAGATTTTTCGGGAACGGTGATGTAGCGGCCGAACAATGGTATGAACGTCCGTGTAACAAAGGTACTCGTCGATCATTCTCTTACACTCCTACCCAGTATACTCAATTTGCCACACAAATAAACAATGAGCGAGCCGCACGACAAAGTCTTGAGGATGAAATGCGCGCCACTCAAGAAACAGTCCGTCTCCAAGCTCAGCAAATGGCAGAAATGAAACAAGCAATGGCTGAGATGCGCGCATCTCAACCCCCTCCCTCGTGCTCCGGTTTCGCCCGCCCTTTCCGTAGAGAAGACAATGAGGATGGCGGGCATGACTTTGGTAGTGACTTTATTGAGCCTCTAGGTAACTATTAGTACCGTCGTCTATGTTCTTATGTTGGTAGCACTAGTAGAAAAATGACATTAGGCAAGTACAAAAGGCTACGGTTGTTGAAAATAACCGTAGCCTTTTATAAATGGCTACGGTTGACGACTAACAACCGTAGCCGTAATTACAAATTAAAGAAAAATACTACGGTTGTAGTATTGAACCGAAGCCAAATGTAAAAAAAGGCCTGGTTACTTGACTTACTTATGGACCGTAGCCATTAGTAGTTTAGTAATAGTACTCCTGCCTCATAATTATAAGTTACCTCACCACCTAAATCCTGAAGTGTCCCTCACTCTTCACTACCCCTTTTAATTCTAATTCCCATCTTCCTCAACACCCAACTTTCCTATTATTGCTCGCACCTCGACGCAGAACGTCGGTGCCCACATCGTGACACATCTTGTAATTTCCGGCACCAACCTTGACCTACCTTGTTACTTCCGGCTGTATCTCCATCAGCCAGTTCGCATGCATCTCACCCAGGTTGGTATTTTATCAAATTGTGTTCTTAAATCGTTTGTTTTTCATCATTTGTTTTTAATTTATAGCTGAATTTAGGTTTTTTTTAAATCATTTAGGGTTTATGGATTCAATTATTTTATGTATTAGGGTAAAATTAAGTATTAGGGTTAGGCCTTTCAATTAAACTTCAGTTCAATTGGGACATGCATCGTTTTAATCGATTTGGGTAAAGGGAGTGATTTTTTTTCAGTTCGATTAAGTAGGGCTTGCAATTTTGTGAATACAACAATGATCTCGCGGTTGTGTATTATATTTCAGTTCGTATTATACTCATGTTGCTGTTCAAGACCCTCGTTCTAGCTCTATGAAGGTTCATTCAGCTAAACCATTAGCGAATTTCATGTTAATCATTGTTTCTTAGTCTTGTTGCTTCTGTTTTGATGGGTTCCGTTTGAGTGTGTTGAGGTCTGGTTTATTAAAAAAAAACCAATATATAAATGTGGTGAGGTGGTTAAATAATAAATCTCCCCCATATAAGTTCAATTTTGTAGCAATTGGTTTTGATATATTATGCTTTTCTCAGGAGGAAGCATACAAGCTGCTCCTTTATCTATTTGTTGGAAGTTTACTGCCTTATATTGAGTGTCTCACTGAGTCACTGTCTTAACTCCTGGACTCATGAAGGAATTAATGATGACCCATATAATGAGGTAATCTTAATTTCTTGAAATATCTAAGCATATAATTACTTATCGGATGTCTGAAAGTTTTACCTTCCTACTGAGTACTGCATATTGCTAACAACTTTGCATATACGAGGCTTTGGACGATGATGTGTTACGCTTATTACTAGGATCTTTCTTTTGGGTGGGAACATGTTATATGTGGGCTTTGAAGAACTGATGTTCTAATGTATGTCAAATGTTAGTCTTTGTTAAATGGTCAGTTGAATATTTTGAATAGAAGTGAAGGATGTAATGTCAGACCATTGAGAATGGACATCAGGAGTTCTAAATTTTAAGTTAGGTGTCTTTGTTTGCCTATATGGCGTGAGAGATGAGATAAGGGACAAAGAGAATGATGGAAATTGAATTTGAAAGGTTTGGAGGAAAACTCAGATGAGTAATGTAAAAATTATTTTATAGTTTAGTTAAGGCTACCTTAGGACACTTATGATTATGGATTTTAGTAGTTTAGTTGGTATGTAAAAGACATTATTTTATGAGACATGTAAAAATTTGACCTTTAGCTTTTATGTAATAACTTCGGTCTTCCAATCGTGTTTGGTTTTCTTTCGATGCTTTCGTTGTCTACTCTTGATTCCCGCTCATACGGTTGACATGATAATGGATTCCCGCTTGGCGGTTGATACGTGCTTTTTATATAGTCTTTTTAGCCTATTTCAGCACGTATTTCTGTGCATTTTTATACTGTTTTTATAGTATTTTGCCCCGAATTGGCTAATTTGGTTCGTTTTGTCCATTTTGTAGAAATGAACGTGAAAGTAGTGGAATCATACTCTTTTTCGTCCTTTTTGCATGCATTTAGAGGAGACGGGATTTTCCAGAGCGAGATACTACGTTTGGAAGCGTCATGGCACGGATTACGAGGCATTTGGGCGCGGACTTGAGCTGAAATGAAGTCAAAGTACTCGATCGAGTAGTTCTACCACTCGATCGATTGGTTTTCACGTCCCAGGGTGGTCGATCGAGTGGTTTTCCACTCGATCCTTAGCTTGCAGAAAGACCATTTACTCGATCGAGTAACTTTCTATTCGATCGAGTAGATTTGCTGAGGTGTTTGCTCGATCGAGTGGTTTTAATCCACTCGATCGAGTGGTTTCGCTGATTATGGGCTTTAATTAGCCCGTGTTATGTTTTAATTCCGTAAAACTTATTTACTCTTCCTATTTAAACCTACATTAGTTAGGTTATTAGTATCAGATTTACTTACTACTTAGTTTTTTTATCAAATTTTACTGCGTAAACCATTCTTCTTCACTGTAACCTTGTTCTTGGGATTGCTTTTGCTCGGATTTTGTTCTTTACGCCGGAATTTGCTTGATTGTAATTCCTTTCTCTTCTATTTATAATAATTAATCTTTTGTTCGCTTTAATTCTTCATTTCATTGCATTTATTCTTTTACCCTAATTCTCTTTTATGCTTTTTAATTGTTATTTCATTATGTTTACTGCTGGAATACTATCTGCTGTTAGTTTAATTAGCGACATGAGTAGCTAAACCCCTTTCATGTTGGGATTAGGGGATCTGCGGTAGGAAAGTGACGATGTAGTAGATGAAACAGATGAATTAATTACAAGACTCTGTCACCATAACAATTTAATTGTATTTATTTGACTTAGTTGAGTGCACACTTCTGAGTTAACCTTTAATCTAGCTAAAATTAATCCTAGATCGAAAGATTGGACTAAATAGGCCTGTTATGAATAGTAGACTACCCTGACGAGAATGAAAGTTAAGTTAGTGGTATTTTAGGATAGAAAGTGGACCGAAAGGACCTTTCAACATCCGTCTTACATTAATTCGTCTGAGTCATTTACAGCTGAGTCACTGGACTACCGTAGTGAACCGAAATCCTGACATGTCCCTCTCTATCTGATAGTTTTATCCTTATTTCTCTGCTTTTATTGCTCTTGCCTTTATTTCTCTTTCCTTCAAAACTCGTAGTTTAGACAACAAATCAAACAATCCCCCCCCCCCCCCCCATTTGTGACCAAATAGACGGACTACTACAAATATCTTGCCTCCCTGTGGAGATCGACCTGACTTCCCTAGCTATATAGTTAGTTTAGTTAGTTTATTTTTGACAGGTACACGACAGACGTGTCAAATTTTGGCGCCGTTGCCGGGGAGACAATTGCCCTATTTGTTTTCGTTCCGTTTATTTTATCCGTCTCAGGGAATTTTTATTCCGTGAGGCCGTTCTTATTATTTTCTTTCAGTGTTGTTTATGCCCAGGTCAGACAGGGTTGAATTAGTTTCAGCTAATTCAGAGCCAGAGAGATTATTCAGGCATAGACTCCGTCTGCAAAGGAAATCACGAAAGGAAGACTTGAGTACTTTCGAGCCAGAGCTACATCACTCTCTTTTCGAAGACAGTCCGATTTCTACAGTAAAGATGCCTAAGCTTTCCAGTCATTCAGTGCCTAAAGTATCCTCTATTCCGAAGGGTTTCAATCTCCAAACTGATGATGGGAATACATTCGACATCCGCCCTTCTTATATCAATCTGGTGGAGAGGAATATCTATAGAGAGGTGTGGCAGGTGAGGATCCGAGGAAGCATATGGAGACCTTTACCGATTACTGTTCTACTATTCCCGCCACTAAGGGGGTAACTCAGGACAAGATTAAGGAAGTTCTATTTCCTTTCTCTTTAGCTGATTCAGCCAGGGAGTGGCTGACTGAGTTGGACCGCACAGCTGCTGGGGTTACAGATTGGGAGTCTCTTGCTCTTGCATTTTACAAGAGATACTTCCCTCCACAGCGCACCAATCTGCTGAGGGCCAAGATTACTAGTTTCAGACAGGCTCCCGATGAAAGTTTCTATGAGGCATGGTCGCGATTCAAGAAGTTCGTGAGGTCTATCCCTCACCATGGCTTTGACCCATGGTTTCTAGCTAATCAGTTCTACAATGGGTTGTATGACGATCAAAGAGCCATACTTGATGCGGCATCCAGTGGAAGATTCCAGGAGAATACAGATGACGATAAGGGATGTTCTCTTATTGAAGAGATGGCTAATCACAGTGCTGAGTATCGTAACCCGAGGGATGGGATTAGAACAGTTCATGCGGTTGATAAGCAGGTTTTGGCTCAGCTGGAGACCATGAATGCTAGATTTGACAAGTTGGAGTTACAAGCTGCTGGGGAGCCTCAGACGGTCCATGTTCTTACTAGAGGAGAGACCGTTTTATGTGAGAGATGTGGGAGTAATGATGGTCACACTGTTGTTGGCTGTCTTGTAGAGAAGGAGCAAGTCCTTGCCTTTCAGCAATATAGGCAAGGGGGAGGTTCCTATTACAATAATCAAGGGGCAGTCCATCCCAATTTGAGGTGGACTAGTCAAAATGTGCTTAATCCTAATCCTCCTCCACATCAGCAGCAGCCTTATGTTCCTCCACACAAGAATCAACAAGGCTTTCAGAAGCCTCCTTCCTTTGCTCCTCCTAACCATGGTGCATCCTCTTCCGGTGGGGTGAGTGAAATTGGTGAGCTTAAGTCTATGTTGCAAGCTTTTACAAAGCAGTTTCAGCTGAGTGATCAACAGAAAGATGCATCCATAAAGGCACTTGAAACTCAAGTTGCCCAACTAGCCATGACGCAATCATCAAGAAAGCAGGGTCAATTACCGACTCAAAATGAGAAGAATCCACATGAGACGGTAAACTTGATAAATCTGAGAAGCGGTCGTTCTTATGAGGGACCAGAAATGCAAAAATCAGACCCGAGGAGAGCTGTAACTGATGATGAACAGTGTTCTGTCGAAGATAGTGAGCTCACGGCAAAGCAAGTGCTCGATCGACTGGTTTCAGGTTTTCGATCGAGCAGATTTGGGCAGGAAAGTGCTCGATCGAGTGGTTTTTCCACTCGATCGAGTGAACAGGAAGAGCAGACTGGTCGATCGAGTAGTTTATCTACTCGATCGAGTGATGAGCAAAATGGAGTTGCTCGATCGAGTGAAAATTTCACTCGATCGAGTGATATTATTGAAGATTCTACTCGATCGAATAGGTATATTGGTCGATCGAGTAGTTTTGATGACGGCAAGCTTATTCGAGAGCCTGCTAGTGCTCGTTTAGGCGATAAATCACTGGAAAGACCTCGTTTGAGAGGCAAGAAGCGTCCAAAGGATACAGAACTTGCTCCGGAAGATACATTGGAAGAGAGAAACAAGGGACTCGAGATACCTATCACGGTTCCCTTCCCGAGGCGGTTGCAGAATACTAAGGCCAATCAACAATTCGGCAAATTTGTCGAACTTCTGAAAAGCTTGGAAGTCATGTGCCGTTCGAGTTGTGATAAAGGTACCCTCTTATCTTAAGTTTATGAAAGAAATTTTATCGCGTAAGAGGAGTATTAGTGATAGTGAGACCGTAGCTTTGACTGAGTTGGGGTCAGCCCTATTTCAAAATAAGTTACCTCCTAAGCAAATGACCGGGTAGTTTTTCAATTCCGTGTCATATCGGTAACTATTTGATTGATAATGAGCTATGCGATTTAGGCGCTAGTGTAAGTGTCTTACCGCTGTCTCTGGCTAAGAGACTTGGTTTGACAAGGCTGAGTTGCACTAACATGACAGTCCAGATGGCCGACCGTAGTATATCACGGCCACTAGGTATAGTAGAAGACGTACCTGTGAGGATCGGGAGGTTCTTTATTCCCGTTGATTTTGTTGTCTTAGACATCCCCGAAGATGCACACACCCCTATTATTTTAGGGAGACCATTTTTGTCTACTGCTCGTGCAGTTATCGACGTCGGGGGGAAGACTTTGACCTTTCAGGTTGGGGATGAGGAGCTGATTTTTCATCAGTCTAAATCCCGGAGGGCTCCCATGCAAGCTCAGCCTTGCAATGCTCTCTCTTCTATTGATCCTATTATTGGCACTCCAGTTGAAAATTTGGAGTATTGTGCTACAATTGTTACCCCTCCGCCTTAGACTGAGAGCAAAAAGGAGGAAAGTTCGTCTGTTTTCCTTGCTGCAGGTACAGGTGAAAGCAATGAAAGAGCAGTCAAAGGGTGTTGTGCAATCACTGTCAATCAAATTGGAGATAAGGATGCTAAAGATGGTGATAGAGGAGCAAGGACGAGGAAAGTTCGCGCTTATGTGGATGTGAACTACTCCCCTCCTACTGTTTCAAATGAATATTCAAGCTCATGGAAGTTGAAGAGGACCGTCAACGTTGCTGAGATGACGTCCTCCAGTCAGGAGCCCTTCAAGGGGCTACTGAATTGCATTGGGAATTAAGCGGGGAAATGCCCCGTGTAACACTTTGTAATAGATAATTTTTGAATTTTCCGCTGAATTTATTTATTGCTTTTAATTAGGACAATTAGTTTATAGACTATTTTTTAGCATAGATTTAAGACTATAGACTGTTTATATGCGTATTTGGTATGTTGGGATACTTTTGCCCGTGTTTTTATGCAGGTTTGGGAAAGTTTTACGCACTCCAAAGGAAGAATTGACGAAATTAAAGAGCTTATGCGAGAAAAGAGCTCGATCGAGTACTTTTTGTACTCGATCGAGTGAAAATATAGTCAATCGAGCACTTTTTCCAGTCGATCGAGTAAAGCAATAAAGGGGATTTCTCGATCGAGTAGAATTCTACTTGATCGAGCAGCTGGATCATCGAAGTCCTCGATCGAGTAGTTTAAAACCACTCGATCGAGTGGAAATGCAAAAGGGACGCAGGGAGTCTTCCTTAACTCTTATGTTTTGATTTTTCATTTCATTTATCCCCTTTATTTCGTCTACTCTACCCTAATTGCGATCAAATTCATCACCAAATCCCCAATTTTTCTTGCCCAATCTCCAAATCCGCCACCTACAAACTCTTGCTAGTCAATTAATCTCTCATAAACCCTTATTTTCCCCTTGATTGGTGTCCATTTACAAGGTTTTCGAAGAGGGTTAGGGTTTGCGGTTTTTAGCTCGAAAAATCGCTAGTTTTGCTTGTTTGATTGAAGATTAATTGCAATTGTAGGATTTCTATCATCAAGTAAGTGATTTCTACTTCCTCATTGCTTTTTAATTTCGTTATTCCCAATTATATTGAGGTAAATTGTTCCTAGGGTTTCGAAAATCCATGGTTGGTCGATTTTTTTCGACTTTCATTGTGTTTATTGCCCTTGTTTATCTTGCTTTATGATCAACCCCAATTCCTCACTGTCTGTAGCATGCCTTTTTTGAATTTCACATGATTTTCGCGATTTGGGTTGATGACAAATAAATTTTCGATCGCCGACATGCCATTCTTTCTTGTCATTTGTCTGGTTAGATTCCTTGTTGCGATATTGCTCCTGATTGTAGACTGTTACCACACCCTTGTCGATGCTTAACATGCTTCCATTCGAATCTTAGGCGAATTTTCGCGATTAGGGCTGTTTCAGTCGAAATTCTTGACCGCCAGACGGGTTTGCTTGCTTTCATGGCTTAACTCCCCTCAGTGTTGCTTATATGCTGTTGTTGTTGACTGTTATGCCCGCTTTATCGCCATTTACATGCTGCTTTTCGATTTTGTTTGAGGAGTTGTTGGGAATTATATGCTGTAGGTCGAATTTTTCGACTGGTAGGGGAGCATTCATGTTGTTTCTGCTGGTTTTTCGTGCTGATTTTAGCCACTATTAGCCGCTGTTTCTTAACATACCCCTTACCCTTTATTTACAGGATGGATTCTAGCTCTTTACCTTCTACTAGTTTATCCTCTAGTCCGTCTCTGTCTGAGACAGTGGCCCCTGCTGCTGCCACTGTATCCACTTTAGTGACTACCGCAGCCCCAGTGTTTCTAGTTTCAGCTGCGGATACAGTTTTTGCTCCAGCTAGCTCTGCTGCTAGCTCAGTTCAGGCTGCCACTTCCTCTACGATCACCACCACAGCTAGCACTGCTGCTAGTTCTTCTTCAGTGGTGGCCATAGCATTTCCCTACTCCTACACAGCCCCTACTTTTACTCCCTGTGGTGGACTCGCCAGCAGCCGCAGCTTCTTTCAGAGCAGCCCTGGTCCCTCGCTCCATCACTGCACGGGCTACTACTTCGGGTTCCAGAGGCCGGGGTCGTAGACAGTGTCGCTCTGCGCCAGCCCCAGCCACTTCTTCTTTCTATCGCTTCGCTTCACCGCTTCTACTTCTGGGCATACCACAACACCGAGGGGACACTTCCCTCGACTCTCACCCAGATTATCCGCAAGTACATTTTGTTAACGCTTTACATCGTATGAAATTTTATAACCAGCTAGGCTGTGTGCATGTTCCTTCCCGTTTTCTAGAGAAAACGGCACTTGTGAGACTCGGCATTTACGAGTCGGTTTGTGACTTACTGCGGGCCACAGGGATGGCCGGGCTCATCACTGTGAGCGGCCGCACTTTTCTGGAGCTGAGCCTTGAGTTTCTCAGCTCCTTTACCTTCTCCTCAGGGGCACACGATGCTGACCCCTCTAGTTCTTCAGTGTCCTTCCGGTTGTTTAACCGGACCTTTTCGATGACCTTAGGGGAGTTTGATAGGTTACTTAGCCTTACCTCTACGGGCGCAGTTGCCGCTCCTAGGACGGTCTACCGTCAGCTCTGGAAAGCCCTGGCCCACACCACTTTTCAGGAGCGAAAGCTCCAACAGGTCCACCTCCCCGCTGTTCGTTGTTTCCTTAGACTGATGGGGAGCACTATTTTCGGCCGAAAGGAGCCGAACAACATCACAAACACCGAGCTCTCCATCCTGAGCGATTACCTGAACATCGACTATGAGGGTCCCTTCATCCTCAACATAGCTTACTTGACCGCCCAATACCTTCAGAGCCAGGGGAAGAAGGAGACGGGAACCATTGCCTGCGGTGGCATAGCCACCATTCTTGCCCGTTCCCTCATTCCCGTTTGGCCTCGTGACCTGCAGTACCTCCAGAGAGAGAGGCTATTGAGTCTGGATGCCATGCTTTCTCAGCATTGGCTTACCCCAGACTACCAGATATGGAAGATAGACGGCTTCTTGTCTGTAGACTTACCTTGTGAGACTCTCCCCCGTCTAGAGCCCCTTCCTACTGTTTCTAGGGGCGCCCGCCTGCCACCACTGCCTGACCTTCACCTTCCACGTCGACCACCTCCTGATGCACCCGCCGCCAAGAAGCGGCGTCTTGAGACCGAAGAGGGGTCTATACCTTCAGGGAGCACCCAGCCTTCCACGGCTCCTCCCGCTCCGACTCCTACTCCCACTCCCACTCCCACTCCCACTGACCAGACACAGACTCAGCCGGACCTACCGGCTACTTTCATACCACCTCCTCCCTTTGTGGCGCCCGCGGTCCTAGACTAAGGTGGCGCCGTTTACGGTTTGTTGCTTGAGGTTGCAGAGCGTCAGGCTCGTATGGAGAGGGACTTGGCTCTAGCCTTGCACCCTCTGTACGAGTACCACTTGCGGCGGCACCGACCGATCCCAGAGGGTTGGCCACACCCTTCCTTCTTCCGGTACCCACCTGAGGGGTACCCGGTGTCCGAGGAGGAGGAGGACGAGGACCCAGAGGTGGCAGTGGAGAGAGCTCGTGCTGAGGAGCGGAGGAGCGGAGGAGGGGAGAGGAGGAGAGAGACCCGGAGTACACGGTGGTGGACGACGACGACGAGTAGCTACTGGTCTACTCACTTCCCCAGTTTTCTGGCTGGTTTGGGGAAGTTCGTATTTTGTATGTATTTCTTACTCTTTTATTTTGTCTCCTTTATATTTATTGTTTTTATTCATTGGTTGTATATTCCCGTTCCCATGTATATATCTGCTGGTTTATGCTGGAGGACAACGAGGGCGTTGTCCGTTTTGGTTTGGGGAGGGTATTGCATCCTTTTGAGTTTGCATTTGCATTTTGTTTTTGCATTCACGTTTATTTTTCAGCTTGCATTGTTGTTTATTTCATCAAAATCAAAAATCCAAAAAAAATTAGAAAATTTCAAAAAATCAAAAATTCACGTTTACTTTTGCATATAGGTTGAGTCAGAAGGGTAGATTTCCGTGATGATAATGCACTATAACTTGTCTTTTTACTTGAGCTTTGCACTTTATTGATGGTTATTAGCTTTGTCATACGCATAGTTTACGAGTTTCTGTTCAAATATAGCTGGCTGTTTAGACTTGACCTGAAAAATTGGCAAACTACTTGAAAATTCTGAGTTTTAGAGCCTTATAACTGGCGACATTCATGACTAGTTCATTAGGACTTGATAGTAGTACTCCTTGCATAGCATGTTCATCTTTTTTGCACTTTTATGACATTCAATTTCTCGTCAAATGCACATATTCGGGTTTGTGGTTGGTGTCACATGCAGGGAGGTGCTTGCAAATTTCCCTTTCTTTCTATTTTTCACCCATTTAGCTTCACATTAGCCAAATTTGCCTTTTTGACCCATTAGCTACATTCCAAATTAAGCCTGCCTAGTCAAGCTAGTTAGTATGTTCTTTTAGGTATGAGTTTCCCGGTTGCATTTTGGCGCGTATTTCCGTGTTTGGAGTTGTTGGAAAACAGAGGAAGGAGAAAAAGAAAAAAAAAGAATTGAAAAAAGAAAAAAAAAAGACGTGAAAGAAAAAGAAAGAAAAAAAAAGGGAAAAAAAAAGAAAAAAAAAAAGAGAGCTGGAAACGTGAATCAGGAAGAAAGAAAAAGAAAAAAAAAAGAAAAAAAAAGGAATTGATTTGTCTGAGTTAGTTATTTCAGACGGTGTTTAAAAAAAGAAGTTTGTGACCGTCTGACTCCTCCATTCTTATTCTATATTCTTTTGAGGAGATTGTGTTTGAGTTTAGTGAGCTGTGTGCCAAATGAAGGGCACTTGTACTTATTTTTTCAGTCAGTTGAGATTCGGATGTTTTTATTATGGTCCTGTTAGGAACTAGCTTGACGCTTTTACCTCCACATTTCCAAAACATGTTTTGCCTTTTCTCACCTGAACCTCACTATTCCCAAAATATTTGTAAGCCCTCGGCTGTGACGGACATTATTGGTTGGAGTGTGTGCATTAGTACTTGAATTGTCTTTCATTTTTGTTGCATGCATGCTATGTAGGTCGCAGTTAGGTGAGTGACTGTCTTTTCCTCTCTCTTTTACATATTATTACCCTTTGCTTCATGAGAGAAGAGTGACCACGAGAGAGTCCGATTTTGTTGGTCTTGCAAGGTCGATAGGTTGGCTATATCTCTGAACAGCTTATAATTCGTTTGCGTATTGACTGCTTAGCTATAACTGTTAGTTTTGTTGCATTAAATTGGTTCAAGTAGACAAGTTAAGCTAGCTCTGAGTTATCATTTCCGTTCCATTAGTTTAGTTTTGAGTTTACTCGAGGGCGAGTAAAGGTTCGGTTTGGGGAGATTTGATACGTGCTTTTTATATAGTCTTTTTAGCCTATTTCAAAGACGTATTTTCGTGCATTTTTATCTTTTGTTTTTATAGTATTTTGCCCCGAATTGGCTACTTTGGTTCGTTTTGTCCATTTTGTAGAAATGAACGCGAAAGTAGTGGAATCGTACTCTTTTTCGTCCTTTTTGCATGCATTTAGAGGAGACGAGATTTTCCAGAGTGAGATACTACGTTTGGAAGCATCATGGCAAGGATTACGAGGCATTTGGGCGCGGACTTGAGCTGAAATAAAGTCAAAGTACTCGATCGAGCAGTTCTACTACTCGATCGAGTGGTTTTCACGTCCCAGGGTGGTTGATCGAGTGGT
This sequence comes from Silene latifolia, assembly GCF_048544455.1. Taxonomy (NCBI): domain Eukaryota; kingdom Viridiplantae; phylum Streptophyta; class Magnoliopsida; order Caryophyllales; family Caryophyllaceae; genus Silene; species Silene latifolia. The sequence continues at coordinate 159,243,446 of NC_133537.1, forward strand.
TTTCCACTCGATCCTTAGCTTGCAGAAAGACCATTTACTCGATCGAGTAACTTTCTACTCGATCGAGTAGATTTTCTGAGGTGTTTGCTCGATCGAGTGGTTGTAATCCACTCGATCGAGTGGTTTCGCTGATTATGGGCTTTAATTAGCCCGTGTTATGTTTTAATTCCGCAAAACTTATTTACTCTTCCTATTTAAACCTACATTAGTTAGGTTATTAGTATCTGATTTACTTACTACTTAGTTTTTTATCAAACTTTACTGCGTAAACCATTCTTCTTCACTGTAACCTTGTTCTTGGGATTGCTTTTGCTCGGATTTTGTTCTTTACGCCGGAATTCGCTTGATTGCAATTCCTTTCTCTTCTCTTTATAATAATTAATCTTTTGTTCACTTTAATTCTTCATTTCATTGCATTTATTCTTTTGCCCTAATTCTCTTTTATGCTTTTTAATTGTTATTTCATTATGTTTACTACTGGAATATTATCTGTTGTTAGTTTAATTAGCGACATGAGTAGCTAAACCCCTTTCATGTTGGGATTAGGGGATCTGCGGTAGGAGAGTGACGATGTAGTAGATGAAACAGATGAATTAATTACAAGACTCTGTCACCATAGCAATTTAATTGAATTTATTCGACTTAATTGAGTGCACACTTCTAAGTTAACCTTTAATCTGGCTAAAATTAATCCTAGATCGAAAGATTGGACTATATAGGCCTGCTATGAACAGTAGACTACCCTGACGAGAATGAAAGTTAAGTTAGTGGTATTTTAGGATAGAAAGTGGACCGAAAGGACCTTTCAGCATCCGTCTTACATTAATTCGTCTAGTCATTTACAGCTGAGTCACTGGACTACCGTAGTGAACCGAAATCCTGACATGTCCCTCTTTATCTGATAGCTTTATCCTTATTTCTCTGCTTTTATTGCTCTTGCCTTTATTTCTCTTTCCTTCAAAACTCGTATTTTAGACAACAAATCAAACAACCCCCCCCCCTCCCCCCCTCCCCATTTGTGACCAAATAGACGGACTACTACAAATATCTTGCCTCCATGTGGAGATCGACCTGACTATCCTAGCTATATAGTTAGTTTAGTTAGTTTATTTTTGACAGGTACACGACAGACGTGTCAGCGGTCGACGGTTGTATTTGGGTTTTGCAGGTTTGGTGCGTAAAAACAATGCAAAATCCGCATTGTGGTTGGGCAACAAGCTGTTGTTTTCAGCTACTGCCCAGATATGTCGTGACGGAAAAACCGTCAGTAGTGAGCAATATCTGACGGAAATACCGTCACAGAAGTCAACATTTTGTTGACCAAAGTGACGGAAAAACCGTCAGGATGGGGCCTATAGTAACGGAAATTCCGTCAGATAAGTCAACAAATTGTTGACTTATCTGACGGAATTTCCGTCAGGATTGGCCACATCTGACGGTTTTTCTGTCACTTTGGTCAACAAAATGTCGACTTGCTACGTCACCCCTAAATGTTCTGTTTTGATGGAATAACCGTCAGGAATGCACTCTGTGACGGAAATGCAGTCAGAATTCTGTTTTCTGTGACCATTTGTAGTGACGCTTGAATCCTGACGGAAAAACCGTCAGGAATGGCTATTCCTGACGGAAAAGAGGCTGTACTGACGGTTTTTTCCATCAGCTTTCCGCGTTTATTTTGTAGTGATAGGCGGACTGTATGGGACACTCTATCGGGCAGTGACCGCTTATAGAGTTCTGGTAATTTTTTATAAAGCATGGTCGTTGCGAGAGCTACTATAGTATTCTTATGAGTCAATTCTTTGACTAGAGACTGTTCGCCTAAGTTGGCACAGTTTCTGAGTGACTTTGATTTATGTTCTATGATATTCGTAACTAAGGTCAAATGGGCATCTTTTGGGTCATGATGAGCTGTGGCTATACGAAGGGAATAGTGAGATAAGAATTGTCCACCCCCTTGTCAGGGTTGTTTGAAATCTCAGGACCACTCGAGGAGTAGTGAACTGAAAATGCGTGGCCACGCTCAGAAGGTATCTACGGTAGATAATTCCGGTCAGACAGTTACTCTCCAGATCGAGGAAACTACTCAAGATATGATCAAATGCAAGTATGACCTGCAAGACACCTTGCATTGAGTGGGAAATTGTATTAGGACAAGAGAATTGGTGACGCACACTTGTCTCGGACAATTGGTAGATTGTTGGAGTATGTGTCCTCAACAATAGTGCGTTCACATGTTTAAATATCAAATTAAGAATACGTAAGGGATGATTCATTCATACAGTCAACTGATCAACATTAATCAGTAATGATTGGCTAACTAGAGTTCGACATTACTGTCGTTTGATGGTGGTGATCAGTTGATCCCTTAAGGTCACACCTATAGGACAGTTCCCTAATAGTCTAGCTGATTAATTGTATATCGATACAAGCTAATCAATTCCTTAAATTTGAACAATTCATTTGTGAGTGAGAATATTTATATCCTATTGTAATTTGATTAAATAAGATTTATTTTAGTAATTAAAAGATTTTATTACTAAAAATCATTATTGTTTTTGAAACAATTGAGATATGAATGAATGATTAATTATAATTATAAAATATTGTGAATTATATTAACATGACCCATTTTATACCATGTAATTGTGAATTACTAGACAATTTGTTATATATAATTTAATTAGTATATATATAATGATATTTATTTGATAAATATGCATTAAATTAATTAATAACATGTTACATGCTACATGTGACATATTGTGGGACAAATGACAAATTGACAAAATAAAATGGAAGTCCATTTTATATGTGGACGGAAATATGAAGGGGTTTATAGAATAGCGGAGGTTTTATTTAATTGATAAATAAAACATTATCATAACCTAAATAATAGCCTTACATACCTATGTATTTACAAAAGAGAAAAAGCAAAAGGGTGAAGGCCATGCATTGGCCTTCTATGACCCCCTAACCGGCTCCCCCTTTCTCATATAGAGAAATTGTTCTCTATTATTTTCATTCATCCATTTTTCCTCTTATTCTCTCTAATATGCTTCTCTTTATTTCTCTTAAATAGTTTTAGATCTCACATAATTTGTTCATCAAAATTCTAATATAACAATACAAGGTTACTAGAGTAGTAATATAGATTTTATTAGAATACATTTAAGGGCTACTAATATATTAAACTAGTTAATTTATATATTAGTTTAAGGGAAAGTCTTGGGTGCAATTTGTAAGGAGTATCTCTATATTTGAGATTGGAGGATCATCCATACATTTAAGCTCAAGAACAAATAAGGAAGGTGTCCTTGTTTGTGTCCTAATTTCGAACCATATACAATGTAAGAAATGTGATTTTCTCCTTATTTTTGTTCTTTTTGTTATGCATGCAACTAGATCCACTAGTATATAAGTTATAAGTAATTTATAAAATTATTAGATGAGTCTAATAGGGGTATATGAACCTAACAAATACAACGCTTTTATTGATCGTCATCAAAACAATGTTACCTTGAGAGGACCTAAGGGAGTAAGGGTGTCTTTTAAGGGATTTGTTGTGAAGCCAAAGTTTCAACTTATTTCTTCTGTCACCCAAAAATCTTGTTTGAGAAAAGGAGGTCAATTGATTTTATGTCATGTGAGGGACACACGGGAGGACACGCCCCAAGCGTGTGAAATACCGGTTGGTCCGTGATTTTCTGGATGTTTTTCCTGATGATATTCCTAGGTGACCACCTAAAAGAGACCTAGACTTTAACATCGACTTGCATCCTGGGAAGGGACCAATTTCCAAGGCACCATACCAGATGGGACCTTAAGAATTAGAAGAACTCAAGAAACAGTAGGAGGAGTTGCTGGACAAGGGTTATCTGAGACCTAGTGTGTCACCTTGGGGAGAACCTATGCTCTTTGTTAACAAGAAGGATGAGAATATAAAGTTATGTATTGATTATCGGGAATAGGACAATGTGACCATAAAGAATAGGTACCCTTTAACTGGAATTGACAATCTTTTCGACCAGCTGAGTGGCGCTGGGATCTTCTCTAAAATCGATTTGAGGTCCGAATACCATCAAGTGAGAATTAAGGATGAAGATATTATGAAGACTTCATTTAGGACTAGATACGGGCACTACGAATTTGTAGTTACGCCATTTGGGCTGTCTAATGCACCAACGGTCTTCATGGACTTAATGAACCGAGTGTTTAGTCCATATTTGGATCAATTCGTGGTTGTCTTTATCGATGATATCCTAGTGTATTTTAAGGACATGGAGGAGCATGAGAAGCATTTAAGCATGGTGTTGCAAACTTTAAGGGAGAATAACATATATGCCAAGTTGAGTAAATGTGAGTTTTGGTTAGAGAAGGTAGCATTTTTGGGTTATGTTGTGTGAAAAGGTGGAGTTTTTGTGGATCCAAGTAAAATTGAAGCTGTTGTAAACTGGCAGAGACCGCGCAATGTTGGCGACATTCGAAGCTTTTTGGGTCTGGCTGGTTATTATAGGAGGTTTGTAAAAGACTTCTCAATGATAGCTAAGCCGTTGACTTCTTTGATGCGAATGGAAAACAAGTTTACATGAGATGAGGGTTGTGAGAAGGCATTCTTAGCTTTAAAGGAGCGCCCGACTACAGCACCTATTCTTGCCTTACCAGAAGGAAGTGATGGATTTGAAGTGTATACTGATTCTTCTAGGAATGGGTTAGGATGTGTGTTAATGCAAAGAGGGAAGGTGATCGCATATGCCTCAAGACAGTTGAAGCCTTATGAAGAGAATTACCCTACCCATGACTTGGAGCTGGGAGCCGTGGTGTTTGCACTTAAACTGTGGCGTCACTTTTTATGCGGGGCTACATTTAAACTGTTTTCCGCCTACAAGAGCCTGAAGTACATTTATACCCAGAAGAGGTTAAATATGAGACAAAGGAGGTGGATCGAGCTAATTGAAGATTATGATATGGAGATTGTATACCATGAAGGGAAGGGAAATGTTGTGGCAGATGCATTGAGTAGAAAATTTGTTCATGCATTATGCTCTACGATGTTAAGAGTTAAGTTACATGAAAAGGTGAAAGAGATGGGAATTGCAATGATCAAGAAGGAGGAATCCATTGGCGACTTGACGATTGAGCCAGAGTTATATGCTTAAATTAGAGGAAGTCAAGTGGTGGACCCGAAGCTTCAGAAGTGACATTCGGCCGTGGGGTACCTGATGATGATGACTTGACGATCGAGATTTATTCAGATAGTAGTCTTCGCTTTGCTGGAAGATGGTGTGTACCTGATGATGATGAATTGAAATGAAAGATTCTTACTGAGGCACATTCAACACCTTATTCTGTTCATCCTGGAGGAGATAAGTTATAAAAAGATTTAAAGAAGACTTTACGGTGGCCAAAGATGAAGAAGAAAGTAGCTGAGTTTGTTGCAAGATGTTTAGTAAGCCATAGAGTAAAGGGAGAGCATAACAGGCCGCAGGGTAAAGTTCAATCTTTGGATGTGCCCGAATGGAACTGGGAAAATATCTCCATGGATATTATATTTGGGTTGCCAAGGACTCAGAAGGGGAATAATATAATTTGGATGATCGTGGATAGACTGACTAAGTCTGCTCATTTCATCCCGATGAAAGATATCTGGAGTAAGGCTGAGTTAGCTAAAGCATATGTCAACTTCGTGGTGAAGCTTCATGGAGTGCCTAAAGATATAGTTTTTGATCGTGATTTAAGGTTTATCTCCAAGTTTTGGTAAGAGTTGCAATCTTTAATGGGTACACAGTTGAAGATGAGCACATCATTTTACCCAGCTACGAATGGTAAGACTGAAAGGACTACTCAAACACTAGAAGATATGTTGCGAGCTTCTATTTTGGAGTTTGGTAGATCTTGGGAGAAAAGGTTAGATTTAATTGAGTTTTCATACAATAACAGTTACCATGCTAGCATTGGCATGGCACCTTTTGAAGCTCTATAGGGTAGGAAGTGTCGAAGTCCAGTCTTCTAGGATGACAAGACTGATGTCGTGATGCTTAGGCCAGAGATGATTCAGGAGATGGTGGAACAGGCGCAAGTAATTCGCCAAAAGATGAGAGATGAACAAGGCAGACAGAAGAGTTATGCAGATCTAAAGAGAAGTGACATCGAATTTGCTGTTGGAGATAAAGTGTTGCTGAAAGTGTCACCCATGAAAGGTGTCATGAGATTTGGGAAAAGAGGGAAACTATGTCAGAAATTTTATTGAGCCATATGAAATCCGAGATAGAGTTGGAGAGGTAGCTTGATGCAGGAGCAATGTGTAAAACGAAGTATTGGAAAGGATTCTGTCGAAATGAAAATTATTGAACACACGACAGGACTGTTCAGAATGCTCAAGTATTATTCAGGCAAATTAACGTGTTTACTTGGCATCCAAGGTAGTGATGTCGAGACTTCTTACCAAAAGGAGTCATATCCTAGTTTAATTATATTAGGTAATAAGTATTTTGTGTTCAAATAGGATTATCTTAGTTTCCTAAATCGTGTGGAATTAGTTTAGCTTATTTAATTTCGAATAAGATTAGGAAAGGTTAGCTTATATCCTAATTCTAGTCAAGTTAGGAAAACTTGTTATTTCCTAATCCTAGTTTAATTAGAGTACTTTAAATCTGGTTGTATTTTAATTATTATTAGTTTAATAACTTTCCTAGTTAGTTTAGGAAAGGAGTACAAGCTAAGGAATTAGATCTCGAGTCAGATTTGTGACATCGAGTAGGATTATGAAAGATAGCTTATTAGTCAAGCTAAGTAGGAGTATAAATAGGGCCTCTTGTAACCCTATTTTTCAGATTATGAATTTTAATAAAAATCGTTCCCTGTGTGAGAACAATTGAGTTCAAGGCTTGCGAGTTTTGGCTTTTAGATCTTCTTTGCGAGGTTGATCATTTGAGTGTTTCGAGTTCGTACCTTACGAGGCGGAGAACGAGATTCACCATACTATCCCGGTTACTTTGTTACTTTTTACGTTTTACAACAATTTTAGTTAAATTCCGCTGCGTTAATCCTAAAATACTTAGACGAACCGTCAAACAAACTGTCAGATTTACACTTTTTCATCCTGAACAGACGGTCGCACTGTTCAATCTAGTTCGTCCAAGTTATTTTACATCAAATTGGTATCAGAGCTTCGGCTCTTGATTTCCTTAAATCCAAGACGGTCCTAGGGTTTTTTATCTTTGTTACCAGCGCTACCATGTCTCGAAAAAAACTCAGGCAAGCATTGAAGATGTTGAAGGAATATGAGGAAGAATTGTTATGGGAGGACATAACAAGGAGAATTGATAAGCTATCATCGAAATACGAGAAGTGGGAGCGTGAACTTAATCAATCTTGTGGATCGAAGGAAGAAGAGATAAAGATTGAACCAGATCCGAAGTCATTCGAAGTAGTCAATGAAGAAGAGGAATAAAACCAAGCTGATCCGATTAGACAAGAAAAGATCGAGTCTTTCGATGTTGCTATTAAAGAAGACGAACCAGAGGTTGAAGAGGGCCTGGTTTATAATCCAAATCTGTCCAAGGGAGAAACAAGCATTGCTAATCTGATTTCGAGTAAGGAATTACTACAGGTCAACAATTGCTCAAATTTTCGTGGTAGAAAAACTTATCGATCACCACTCGATGAATCGATTGATAAGAAACTCTACGGTGGGAGTTATCGTCCGTTCTGTTTATTTTTGAATCCGGTTTTTATGGAGACACACGGTTTTAATGCTATGTTTGGAAAGTGTTATTTCGTTTTTAAGACACTTGTGCAAGGAGGGAGGCGGGGTGGAAGGCACAAGCAAAGATTGTTTAAAAGCTACAAAAGAAGTAGACGCAAAAACCGATGGTTCAAGGGGACTAGGTTTAAGAACAAAAGAAAGAGTCATATAAGCTGCATAAGAATCACTACTATAATGATTAAGATGGGATGGTTCATATTTGATCCGGGAGGCCGATGGTCCAAGAATCGGGTCGATTCTTTTTGAAGAAAGGGAGAATGATGCAGGAGCAATGTGTAAAACGAAGTATTGGAAAGGATTCTGTCGAAATGAAAATTATTGAACACACGACAGGACTGTTCAGAATGCTCAAGTATTATTCAGGCAATTTAACGTGTTTACTTGGCATCCAAGGTAGTGATGTCGAGACTTCTTACCAAAAGGAGTCATATCCTAGTTTAATTATATTAGGTAATAAGTATTTTGTGTTCAAATAGGATTATCTTAGTTTCCTAAATCGTGTGGAATTAGTTTAGCTTATTTAATTTCGAATAAGATTAGGAAAGGTTAGCTTATATCCTAATTCTAGTCAAGTTAGGAAAACTTGTTATTTCCTAATCCTAGTTTAATTAGAGTACTTTAAATCTGATTGTATTTTAATTATTATTAGTTTAATAACTTTCCTAGTTAGTTTAGGAAAGGAGTACAAGCTAAGGAATTAGATCTCGAGTCAAATTTGTGACATCGAGTAGGATTATGAAAGATAGCTTATTAGTCAAGCTAAGTAGGAGTATAAATAGGGCCTCTTGTAACCCTATTTTTCAGATTATGAATTTTTATAAAAATCGTTCCCTGTGTGAGAACAATTGAGTTCAAGGCTTGCGAGTTTTGGCTTTTAGATCTTCTTTGCGAGGTTGATCATTTGAGTGTTTCGAGTTCGTACCTTACGAGGCGGAGAACGAGATTCACCATACTATCCCGGTTACTTTGTTACTTTTTACGTTTTACAACAATTTTAGTTAAATTCCGCTGCGTTAATCCTAAAATACTTAGACGAACCGTCAAACAAACTGTCAGATTTACACTTTTTCATCTCGAAGCAGACGGTCGACTGTTCAATCTAGTTCGCCCAAGTTATTTTACATCAAATTGGTATCGAGCTTCGGCTCTTGATTTCCTTAAATCCAAGACGGTCCTAGGGTTTTTTATCTTTGTTACCAGCGCTACCATGTCTCGAAAAAAACTCAGGCAAGCATTGAAGATGTTGGAGGAATATGAGGAAGAATTGTTATGGGAGGACATAACAAGGAGAATTGATAAGCTATCATCGAAATACGAGAAGTGGGAGCGTGAACTTAATCAATCTTGTGGATCGAAGGAAGAAGAGATAAAGATTGAACCAGATCCGAAGTCATTCGAAGTAGTCAATGAAGAAGAGGAATAAAACCAAGCTGATCCGATTAGACAAGAAAAGATCGAGTCTTTCGATGTTGCTATTAAAGAAGACGAGCAGAGGTTGAAGAGGGCCTGGTTTATAATCCAAATCTGTCCAAGGGAGAAACAAGCATTGCTAATCTGATTTCGAGTAAGGAATTACTACAGGTCAACAATTGCTCAAATTTTCGTGGTAGAAAAACTTATCGATCACCACTCGATGAATCGATTGATAAGAAACTCTACGGTGGGAGTTATCGTCCGTTCTGTTTATTTTTGAATCCGGTTTTTATGGAGACACACGGTTTTAATGCTATGTTTGGAAAGTGTTATTTCGTTTTTAAGACACTTGTGCAAGGAGGGAGGCGGGGTGGAAGGCACACGCAAAGATTGTTTAAAAGCTACAAAAGAAGTAGACGCAAAAACCGATGGTTCAAGGGGATTAGGTTTAAGAACAAAAGAAAGAGTCATATAAGCTGCATAAGAATCACTACTATAATGATTAAGATGGGATGGTTCATATTTGATCCGGGAGGCCGATGGTCCAAGAACCGGGTCGATTCTTTTTGAAGAAAGGGAGAATGATGCAGGAGCAATGTGTAAAACGAAGTATTGGAAAGGATTCTGTCGAAATGAAAATTATTGAACACACGACAGACTGTTCGAATGCTCAAGTATTATTCAGGCAATTTAACGTGTTTACTTGGCATCCAAGGTAGTGATGTCGAGACTTCTTACCAAAAGGAGTCATATCCTAGTTTAATTATATTAGGTAATAAGTATTTTGTGTTCAAATAGGATTATATTAGTTTCCTAAATCGTGTGGAATTAGTTTAGCTTATTTAATTTCGAATAAGATTAGGAAAGGTTAGCTTATATCCTAATTCTAGTCAAGTTAGGAAAACTTGTTATTTCCTAATCCTAGTTTAATTAGAGTACTTTAAATCTGATTGTATTTTAATTATTATTAGTTTAATAACTTTCCTAGTTAGTTTAGGAAAGGAGTACAAGCTAAGGAATTAGATCTCGAGTCAAATTTGTGACATCGAGTAGGATTATGAAAGATAGCTTATTAGTCAAGCTAAGTAGGAGTATAAATAGGGCCTCTTGTAACCCTATTTTTCAGATTATGAATTTTAATAAAAATCGTTCCCTGTGTGAGAACAATTGAGTTCAAGGCTTGCGAGTTTTGGCTTTTAGATCTTCTTTGCGAGGTTGATCATTTGAGTGTTTCGAGTTCGTACCTTACGAGGCGGAGAACGAGATTCACCATACTATCCCGGTTACTTTGTTACTTTTTACGTTTTAGAACAATTTCAGTTAAATTCCGCTGCGTTAATCCTAAAATACTTAGACGAACCGTCAAACAAACTGTCAGATTTACACTTTTTCATCCTGAACAGACGGTCACACTGTTCAATCTAGTTCGTCCAAGTTATTTTACATCATAGCTTATCGTTTAGCACTACCTCCAGCTTTGGAAAGGGTTCATAATATGTTCCATATTTCTCAGTTAAGGAAATATGTGAGTGATCCGACTGATATTTTAGAGCCATGGCATGTGGAGATCGATGAGCAGATGAACTATGTGGAAGTGCCTAAAGAAAAATAGGATATGAAGGTAAAGAAGACTAGAAATGGTGAAACAACGTTGGTAAAGGTTTTATGAACTCATCATAATGTGGAAGAAGCAACTTGGGAAGCTGAAGCTAGTATGCGGGAAAATACCCTGATTTATTTGTTGATTAGTATTTTGCTTAATTTAGTTGGTTTCGGGGACGTAATCCTTTTTTAGTGGGTTAGAAACATGACATTTTGTGTTTTAGACGAATTTTTGCTGTTTATTCAAAATTTGGTTGCATAATTGGAGATTTTGGATGATAATTGACGAGTTTATTGAATTAATAATAAGTTGTGGAACGAGCTAAGACTCCATTTTGGCCGTTGATGATTCGTTTTTTGTAGTGGTTTGGGTGAACTTCGGGACGAAGTTCATTTTAGGGGGGGGGGGGGAGACTGTAATACCCCGTATTTTAGTTGGGTGTATTACGCAATTAAATAGCATTTTAATAATTAATCGAAGCATTTATATTTAAATATTCATAATAAGACGGAAAATGATTAATTACAAGTTGGGCCATGTATAGGAGTCGTGCGTTGGACCGTGTACTCTTGTAAGACGGGAAGTTAAGTTGGAGTCGGGATTTAATAATAAACTAATAACCTTACCTATTCTATTCCTACCTAGCTAGTATAAATATCACCTTTAGACCTTCTAACCTAGTATATTCACATTAAAATCTGAAACAATCATCGATTGGGGAGAAAAGGAAATCTAGGGATTCGTGTTGCGAAATCTAAAGCGATAGTTAATTGAGGTAAGACTGCCTTGACCAATTAATTCAATTATTAAGCAAAGCCTTATGTTGGCCGTGTAAACCGTCGGTTCGACAGCCCTAAGACCGTCGACTGATGTGACCATAATTGGCGCATATTTAGCCCCCGAATTAGCCTTGTTTCCATGCTTTTTAGTGCTTATTTGGGTCATTTCTTATCTTTAGCTCTTTGTTTTGCATATTCTTTGAGATTTTGATCCCTTGGTAGGAAAGGAGTAAGAATCTTGCATTTTCATGGCAAAACGAGACTAAATTGATCGAATTCAATGACCAAGCATCAAGGAGAGACATGATTAGAAGGCCTTTGTACATATCATAGTAGAAGAGCAATGTTGAGGAAAGATCCTTGAGTCTCCAAGGAAATCCCCAAGGAATTTATGAAGAAAAGGGAAGAAAAGAAGAAGTTACTATGCTGACTGACAATCCGAGCGGATTGTCAACAATCTGCCCGTCCAGCCTCTGCACGAATCCGAGCGTCTCGTGCCTGAATCCGCTCGGATTCCCCCTCAACAATCCGTCCGGATTCCCCAGAATCCGCTCGGATTCCATCGCCCAAATCCGGCCGTCCCGACCTTATTCCGCCCGGATTTCTTCACAGCCCGGATTGTCTTCTTCAAGCTACGAAAAGAGAAGCCCTTCTCTCAGAAAATACCGGGTCCTCCTTGCTCAACTTTAAAAGTGTAATTACTAGTTTAGCCCTTAGTTAACCCTAATGCATCCTCCCTAATTTTCACTATAAATACCCCATTAGGCTAATTAGAGGAGCATGTTCTTCTTATCAATAATTAGTGTAGTTAATATCAATCAAATCTCTCTTTAATATTGTAATCAAGTATTAATCAAGTTTTAATCCAAGTTTTAGTTCTTTAATCTCTCTTTTGTTCATCCTTTATTTTGGGTAATTGAAGATTATTTGGGTTATTATTGGGAGATTGACAACCTCTCAATCTAGCATTCAAGTACTTCTATTATTCTTGCTTTATTATTGGAATCATTAGTAGGTATAATCTCTTAATCCCTTTTTAATTATTGTTAATTACTTTCATTTATTCATCATGTTTCATATTGTTAGTATGATTGACAACCTTGCTAGCATGATCAACATGATAACGAGTGAGTAGTCTCTTAGCTAGGGTTAATGGGTGATTAGGGGAAACCAACATGGGGAATGATTCATGCTTAAATTAATATGCTTTCATGTTTTATTTGCTTGCTTGTTTTGATCTCAACTCATGCACATGTTATATTTGATGAAATGCTAAGCCTATGAATCCTTGCATTTACTATCATCTCCTATCTTTTCAATGAGACTTGTAAGACATAACCCAACTCGAGTCTCATTAGACCATGCATGTTGTTGAGTAGGGAAGATTAAGTCGACTTGTAGGTGTTGTACAATCTAATCGATTCGGCTCCGGGACCCAAACTTTCCTAGGATTGTAAGATATAACCCAACTCAATCCATCACAACAATAATTGCTTGCTTATAATTTGAGAACATGTTTGTATGATCATATCCCATGATTCCCCTATGACCCCATGACACCCTAGTGCCTTTAATCAATTGTTTTCACCCCTTTCATTCATCTTGCTTGTTTATTTTCATTGTTATTCTAGTTTAGTAACCTTCTACATCAACCCAATTTGTGACACCCCTTAGACACCACTAGTTACAATAGAAATCTCATTTCAACTCCCGTCCCTTGGGATCCGACCTTTACTTGCCTCTTTACTAATTGTAGAGTTGCTTGTTAAGCTATAAATTGTGTTTTGATTCGACCATGACCAACGACCACATCTTAATTTGTGAACACTTAGCGGGATCGCATCAAAAATGGCGCCGTTGCCGGGGACGGTGTTTGTTTGATTTAGATTTCTTTTTATTGTTATTAGTTGTGTCCTTCTTCACCTTGAGGAAGTAAAACTCCTCAAGGTTTGTTCTAATTGTTTTTGAGTTGCTTGATATTTTGCATGTCTAGAAGGTTACAAAGTGATTTGTTACCTTTTGACCGTGAAATCGAAAGAACCTTGACGAACAATAGGAGACTTGTTAGGAGGAATTTGAGAGGTGTTAGTGAAGTTGTTCAACCCACTAGTGAGTTTGTCAATCCTTTCGCAATAGAAGGAGAAGAAAACCCATTACACAATACCCCACAAAATCCACCTACAATGCCAAAATTCTCGTCACACTCCGTACCCACCGAGGAGAATCTACCAAATGGTACTCCTACACCGCAACATCTCACCGGAAATTTTATTGCCAAGTCCGCCTTCATCCAACTAGTTGAGAGGAGCCAATTTGGGGGGATGCCTAGCGAGGACCCTCATTCTTATATGGAAACCTTTTGCGATTATTGTGATGCTATCTCTCAAACGGGCGTGACTCAAGACCAAATTAGATGGGTCTTATTTCCTTTTTCCTTAATCGGCACCGCAAAGCAATGGTTGAAGGGCCTTGATAAGGCCACCCTTGGAATAGATTCTTGGAAGAAGTTGGCTCTAGCTTTCTACAAAAAATTCTACCCACCGGAAAAGACCAACATGCTAAGAGCTCAAATTACGGGTTTTAAGCAAAGGGATGAAGAGTCTTTGTAGAAGCTTGGGAGCGGTTCAAGGGAATTTGTCGCTCATGTCCTCACCATGGACTTAGCGAATGGTTTTTGGTGCAACAATTTTGGAATGGTTTATATGAAGATTCTAGGAACATTCTCAATATGGGATCGAATGGGACGTTCACCGAGGTTGATGACAACCAAACTTGGAGCAAAATTGAAGAGATGGCAATCCACAATTCACAAAATAGTAGGCCTCGCAAGGCTACTAGAGGAGGAAAGTATGAGGTGGACGCCGTTACTCAATTAGGTGCCCAACTAAGCTCCCATATCGATACAATCAACTTGAAGTTTGAACAAGCTATGGCTAGACTTGAGGAAAACTCAAAATCATCGAAGCATCATGTCAATGCCATGACGGCATCCTCATCAATCCCAAGTGGGATATGTGAGAATTGTGGAACTTTGGGTCATGACCCTAGTGAGTGTAGGGGAACAACCGAACAAGTGAATGCTTTCCAAGCATATAAAAGTGGTACCCCTTATTCAAATTTTTACAATGAAAACACCAAGTTCCATCCAAATCTCTCATACAAAAGCCAAAATGTTCAAAACCCTCAAACAACTTACACTCCACCACCCATGAGAAACCAAAATCAAAGACCCTTTTACAATCAAAACCAAGGTTACCAAAATCAAAATCCATACAATCACCAAAATGACCAAGGTTTTGATGTCCAAAAAGCGGTCCTCCAAATGCAAAAGAATCAACAAGAATTTTTCACCCAAATGCAAAAAGATAGCCAAGCAAAAGAAACCACCATCAACAACATTCTAGCTCACACCAAGATGTTGGAAACACAATTGACTCAACTAGCATCTTCAAGCTCACAAAGACAAAAGGGACAATTACCACCTCAATGTAATCCCCCTAGACATGAAACGGTTAGTGCCATTCACTTGAGAAGTGGTACAAGGTATGAAACACCGAAGAAGCAAGTTGAGGATGAAGTTGTGGAAGCTAGTGAAAAGGAAGAAATTGTGCAAAACTCCAAAGATGGAGAATCATCAAAAGAAGAAAGTTCAAAGAAAAATGAAGACAAGGCCAAAGAAAAGGAGCCCATTGTGATTAGACTTCCTTTTCCAAGTCGTCAAGCCAAGCCCAAATTTGATGATCAACTTGGAAAGTTCATGGAAATTGTGAAGAATTTTGAAGTCTCAATTCCTTTCACGGAATTTTAATCAATCACGTTCCGGCCTATACGAAGTACATGAAAGATATCCTCACAAAGAAGAAGTCAATCCGGAAACTTGAGACTATCGCCTTCACTAAGGTGAGTAGTGCAATACTTCAAGGGAGTTCACCTCCAAAGTTAAAGGATCCGGGAAGCTTCTCAATACCGTGTACCATTGGCGACACGACGATCAACAAAGCCTTATGTGATCTAGGGGCTAGTGTGAGTGTCATGCCGTACTCGGTAAGTAAAAGGTTGGGGATGGGAGAGCTTAAATGCACCAACATCACACTCCAAATGGCCGATAGATCGACGAAGACGCCGTTAGGGATATGGGAAGATGTCCCCGTGCGAATTGGGAAGTTTTTCATCCCGGTGGACTTTGTCATTGTTGATATGGAGGAAGATTCCAACATTCCAATCATCCTAGGAAGACCTTTCTTACACACCGCCGGTGCGGTAATTGATGTGAAACATGGTGAGCTCACTCTAGAAGTGGGAGATGAAAGCATAACTTTCAATCTGGACAAAACCATGAGAGCTCCTCGTTTGCATGAGCCATGTTTCATGATTGATCATTATAGCCGAAAAGATGAAAGGAAGAAATCGGAACTCCAATGGAGGAAGAAAATTGAAGATGCTCCATTCAAAGAGCAAGTGAATAGTAACAAGGAGAGCTTGCAAAGCTCATCAAAATCAACCAAGGAAGAAGAGGATGGCCTCATTGGCCAAGAGAAGAAATTGGGAGAGTTGTCTCCATCTAAGCAAGAGATTTTCAATGATCAACTCAATGAAGTTTGTGGTCTTTGGGACGACGAATTTGAAGGGATTTTTAATCCCTACATTGGACATGCCATCGATCATGATCAACAACAAGGGCCACGGTCTATTGAGGACCTCTACCATAATAATGAACAAGCTTTTGATTACTTCTTCAAGGTGTTGAGCAACATCAACAACACCTTGAACATGCCCCCTTGACATCTCATCAAGAATGAGAGTTTGGTGGAGTCCTCCCTAAACCACCACTTGTAAATATTTCTAACTCCCTAACTTACATTTCAATTCTTGTATTGCATTCTTGTCATCTTTGGATTTTTAGTTACTTTGATCAAAATAATTGTCATGTAAGAGAGAAGTGAGGGAGGGACTAACAATTTCAATTGATGTGTAGTGCTTTACCTTAGTGTGGGGATGGCAATTGCCTAGGCTATCCATGCCTTAGTAGTGCCCCGACAATGAAGAACACAAGACTTGAAAGAAAGAATGGAAGAATGATAAAGGGAATGCGCTGTGCACGGGTGGAACTGAATCCGTGTACACAGAGGAAGAATCCGAGCGGATTCCCAAGAATCCGCCCGTCTTATGCAATCCGAGCGTCCTGCAGAAAAGACGCCCGTCTTGAACTGAGCTGAATTTTGAAATTTTCTTGACCGTTAAAGAATCCGAGCGGATTTCTGAAAACCCGCCCGTCCTGAAGAATCCGTCCGTCTTGTGAGAAAGACGCCCGTCTTTGCAGCTGAGGAAAACAAGCAAATTTTTCTGGACAGAAATCCGTCCGTCCTTGAGCAAATCCGCCCGTCCCGTGTTCAGCAAATCCGAGCGGATTGTACCAAATCCGCCTGTCTTTAGGCGAGTTTTTGCAAAGGTAGAAGAAGCAGAATCCGCACGGATTGAGCCTAATCCGCACGGATTGCCCCTGCAGTTTTGAAACTTTCGGTCTCTTAAAAACCCCTCCCACCTTCATTCATTCATTCATTCATTCATAAACACTACCCACAACATCAAAACCCTCATCCTCTCCATCATAAAAACAAAAACCCTCAACAACATTCACCAAAATCAAATCAAACCATCCTTCCAATAACAAATTAATCACTCCTTCTTCAACAAAAATCAAAACCAAGAACAAAATCTTCAACCTTTGAGTCGATTCTTGTTTTCATAAAGGCAAAGCCTTTCACCTTCAAATCGATTTGGGCATACTACAAATTGAAGATTTTTCACTCTTTTCTTGGTTAAGCTCATCAATGGCAAGGACTAAGGGAGCAACAAAGGCAACAAAGGCACCAAAGGCTAAGGCACTCTCACAAAGGCAAAACGCTCTTCAAACAAAGAAAGCTTTGGCTATGGTGGTGGCAACACCAAACTTGGAAGTGCAACAACAACAACAACCTTCTATGGGACCATCAACATCTTCTACTCCGGTAATTAATCAACTTTTGCATTATCCGGAGGTAACTTTTATTTCCGATACCCATAGAAATACCTTTGTCAAGTTTGCTATGAAATCTATTCAATCCACCAAATTCATATGTAAAGATGCCTTGGAAAAATTGGGTGTTCTTGAACAAACAAAAGCCTTTTTCAAAGCCATGGGGTTGAAGAAATTGTTTGAAACAAAGGAATTGACATACCCCTCCCTTGTCTTGGAATTTTTAAGTTCTTTAAAAGTCACCAAAGTTGAGAATAGAGAAAATCTCGAGTTTCGTCTAGCTAATGTTAGTAGACGCATTACCTTTACGGAATTAGGTGAAATTTTGGGTCTTAGTGATGAATCGAGTTATCTTAAGCATTATGGAAAGTATGACCCCGAGCCTCTTTGGGAGACAATCTCCGGGAAGAAATTTGAGGATTTTCATGCATGTCGTGCTCTTTTGGTCCATCATCCGGGCATAAGAGTATGGCACAAGGTTGTGGGAAATACCATAATTGCTAGGAAAGACACCAATCATTTCACAAGACTCGATTTTATTCTCCTTGAATCGGCTTTGAATATCGGAAGAATTCACACCAAGCCTTACAATTCTTTGAGGCTATTGGTTGATAGATGGCTCAATGTTGATAGTGGGAAGAAGGGCACGACCGTTATTGTCAATGGCGGCCTAGTCACGGTCCTAGCTAAACACTTTGATCCTAATTTCAATAAGGATAAGAAGTACAAAGCAAAGGAAGGTGGCCATCTTATTGATATGCATATTATGATTCAGAAGTTCAAGTGGGTTGCCCATAACCCCCTTGACACTAAATATGGATGGTTAACTAGTGAAGCTAGATCGTTCACCTTGCCCTCGAAGATTTGTCGCCTAAGCGTCCACCGGACCAATTATCTACTTCCCCTTTCCGAAGAAGCCGAGTATATCATTCAACAACAAAAGGGTGATCTTGAAACCCCCTCCTCTTCCATTGTCATACCACCTTACCCCTTTGAGTATGAAGAGTTCAAGCCGGAAGGAATTGAAATTGGGAAAGACTATGTGACTCTTCTCATGCAAGCAATGCACAAGCAAGCCCATGAAGATCGGAAAAATGCGTATTTGGCTCAATATCCACCCCTCCTACATCAAGCTAGGCAAGGACTCCTTGATCCATCTTGTCCTTTGCCTAGTTGGGCGGATAGAGAAGTCTTATTTCCGGGTGTATCTAGGGACGTGGTGGGAGACAATGAGGTTGTTGGAAATGATGAAGAAGTTGATGATAATATTGAGGAAGAAGCAATGGAAGAAGAAAGAAATGGTGAAGATGATGATGAGCAAGATGAGGAAGAAAGTGAAGAAGCAAATGACAAGGAAAGTGGCAATGTGACCACTTCTCATGAGGCAAGTGGTGATGATGATAGCATGATGGAAGACTAGCAAGCCTTGGAGACTCCTACACTCCCATGGTTTGTCTATATCTCTTTGTATTTTATTTAATTTTGATCATTGTTGGAGTAGTCCTAGCAACATCAAAGGACTCACACCTCGGTACCATTGAGGTGTTCTTATTCTATTGTTCCCATTTGTAAAATCCAAAATGACAAATTAGTTTCATGCATAGCATAGTGTGTGCATGAACTATACCCATCCTTGGACATTAGCAATAGTGTCTCACTCGGTTTGGGGAAGTTAATGCATACGCAACGGGAGGTAATCTAAATTATCCTCTCCGTCATAACAAAAACCATGCATCATGTAGTGTAGCTTAGTATAGATTGCATTTAGTATAGAAATCATGCATCATCTTTGCATAATTTCCATCATTTTGGCCATTGAGGACAATGCCCATATTAGTGTGGGGATGGGAATTCTAACATTTAACTCTTATTCAAAAAATCCAAAAAAATTGAAAAATTTCAAAAATCATAAAAATTGAAAAAATTGAAAACCCAAAAACAAGTTCATTTCCTTTGTATATATTGTCTTGTATATATTGTGTTTGTTTTATCCTTGTTCACATTGATTGACTAAGCCACATCCGAGACATGAGGATATTGAAGACCGCATGGTATGATCTTTCCAATCTCCTTTTTCCTCTTTATGTTAATGACTATGTGGCTTTATTTTGATTGATGCGGTATAACAATGTGAATCTAGGACTTGCATTTAGATTATATGTCATATTAGTTGGTAGAATCATATGCATTAGGATGTTTATATGTTAGTTGCATCATGGCATGTAGTTTGCATGTTAGAAAATTTTGCGAAACCGTCTATTTGGGAAGCTTGACAAGTGTATATAGGCCCTAGTAGATGCTTTTTCTTCTTAAGACTTTGCTTGTTAGAATGCTTGTAAAACACCCTAGGATGTGTCATGCTAGTATCCTTTGACCCATGGTTTAAGGCCGAGTCAAGAGTACCTTGTGGTGTGATAACTCCTTGGCTACCGTTTATTCCAAGGTGACCCTTGAAACCATGCACCCATACATCCATCATCCATGTTCTACCATACATTTTGTCAAAAAGGGAATGGGCACAAAAAGAAATCAATTTGAGTTCAATGAAATGAAAAATGAAAGAAAGTTTGCAAAATGCATCAAAAGAAAAGAGGAGCAAAAATAGACTCCTAAAGCTTCAAATATAAGGCACCCTCGTTACTAATTGGGGTGACTTTGAAAATGTTCAAAAAGAAATGCAAAAAAAGTTGTCAAGTATTGAAATGCCAAAAATCAAAAGAAATGGCAAAGAAAGTGTTCTCAAATGTCAAATGCCACAAGAAATTGGGGGGAAAAACAAAAACAAAAGCAAACTCCCAAAGTGAAACTCAAATATCTATTGATCCCTTTATCAATCGTATCCATTTTTGTGCATGGTAGAGAGGGGACGACCCTTCTTCTTGTCTAGGCAAGAGGGGGAATTCCGCGATCCTCCAGTGTTTCTAACACCATAGGGAGTCTACTCTTGACAAAAGCATTTAACGATTGAGGACAAAGGTACCCTAGCTTGACACATTTTGGAGGTGATTTATTGGTATCCTTCTAGGCTTAGTAGTTTGAACAAATTGCATCTATGAAGGATTGTGTACCCTTGAATTACTTCCCTTGTAGATAATTTCCGCCACTTAGATGAGGAAAGTGGCTATTCTTTTTGTAGATGCATCCATTATGTGTTTTTGTGTGCTTAATGTTTGGATGTGTCGCCATTTTGGCAAGACCCACCTTGCCTTGCAAGAAGGCATCCTACCTCATGGTTGTCTTGTTGTGAGTTGAAGGGGCGGAGTGAGACCCGCTAATTGTCTCATATCGGCTATATTATTAGGATAGGTTAGTATTGGTCCTAGTCTTTGTCACCTCTTTACTCGGGACGAGCAAAGGTTCGGTTTGGGGATATTTGATGTGACCATAATTGGCGCATATTTAGACCCCGAATTAGCCTTGTTTCCATGCTTTTTAGTGCTTATTTGGGTCATTTCTTATCTTTAGCTCTTTGTTTTGCATATTCTTTGAGATTTTGATCCCTTGGTAGGAAAGGAGTAAGAATCTTGCATTTTCATGGCAAAACGAGACTAAATTGATCGAATTCAATGACCAAGCATCAAGGAGAGACATGATTAGAAGGCCTTTTTACATATCATAGTAGAAGAGCAATGTTGAGGAAAGATCCTTGAGTCCCCAAGAAAATCCCCAAGGAATTTATGAAGAAAAGGGAAGAAAAGAAGAAGTTACTATGCTGACTGACAATCCGAGCGGATTGTCAACAATCCGCCCGTCCAGCCTCTGCACGAATCCGAGCGTCCCGTGCCTGAATCCGCTCGGATTCCCCCTCAACAATCCGTCCGGATTCCCCAGAATCCGCTCGGATTCCATCGCCCAAATCCGGCCGTCCCGACCTTATTCCGCCCGGATTTCTTCACAGCACGGATTGTCTTCTTCAAGCTACGAAAAGAGAAGCCCTTCTCTCAGAAAATACCGGGTCCTCCTTGCTCAACTTAAAAAGTGTAATTACTAGTTTAGCCTTTAGTTAACCCTAATGCATCCTCCCTAATTTTCACTATAAATACCCCATTAGGCTAATTAGAGGAGCATGTTCTTCTTATCAATAATTAGTGTAGTTAATATCAATCAAATCTCTCTTTAATATTGTAATCAAGTATTAATCAAGTTTTAATCCAAGTTTTAGTTCTTTAATCTCTCTTTTGTTCATCCTTTATTTTGGGTAATTGAAGATTATTTGGGTTATTATTGGGAGATTGACAACCTCTCAATCTAGCATTCAAGTACTTCTATTATTCTTGCTTTATTATTGGAATCATTAGTAGGTATAATCTCTTAATCCCTTTTTAATTATTGTTAATTACTTTCATTTATTCATCATGTTTCATATTGTTAGTATGATTGACAACCTTGCTAGCATGATCAACATGATATTGAGTGAGTAGTCTCTTAGCTAGGGTTAATGGGTGATTAGGGGAAACCAACATGGGGAATGATTCATGCTTAAATTAATATGCTTTCATGTTTTATTTGCTTGCTTGTTTTGATCTCAACTCATGCACATGTTATATTTGATGAAATGCTAAGCCTATGAATCCTTGCATTTACTATCATCTCGTATCTTTTCAATGAGACTTGTAAGACATAACCCAACTCGAGTCTCATTAGACCATGCATGTTGTTGAGTAGGGAAGATTAAGTCGACTTGTAGGTGTTGTACAATCTAATCGATTCGGCTCCGGGACCCAAACTTTCCTAGGATTGTAAGATATAACCCAACTCAATCCATCACAACAATAATTGCTTGCTTATAATTTGAGAACATGTTTGTATGATCATATCCCATGATTCCCCTATGACCCCATGACACCCTAGTGCCTTTAATCAATTGTTTTCACCCCTTTCATTCATCTTGCTTGTTTATTTTCATTGTTATTCTAGTTTAGTAACCTTCTACATCAACCCAATTTGTGACACCCCTTAGACACCACTAGTTACAATAGAAATCTCATTTCAACTCCCGTCCCTTGGGATCCGACCTTTACTTGCCTCTTTACTAATTGTAGAGTTGCTTGTTAAGCTATAAATTGTGTTTTGATTCGACCGTGACCAACGAACACATCTTAATTTGTGAACACTTAGCGGGATCGCATCATCGACCTAGCCTTGACCTACATCCTAGTTGTTCCTTGGACCACCGTTGAGACCCCCAGACTATTCCTTGACCGTCGACGACCGGGGATTGGGTGGTTGTTGTGGTGGTTTGTTTTTGTTTATCGGTTTTACTGAATTAATAAGAACGGGTTTCGTACCCTCTTTCGTGGTTGTCGTGAGTGGGGAAGGGGGTGGTTGTGCTCGTGGTTGTTAGTCAACGACCGTGGTGGTGGTCGTTGGGACAAAGGCGCCGCCTTTAGAGGTGGTGACCGAAAATAAAAAAAAAGCAGGGGAAAAGAGGTAACTTTGGTCTGACCACCTTAAGACCGCCTGTTTGATCACCCTAAGGGACTCGCCGGAAGAATGGGACGATCCCTGGAGTCACTACACACCGATGGTGGCAGCGGTGGTGGTCAGAGGTGGTGGGGATGTTTGTGTTGGTTGTTGCGTCGGATTGAAGTCACGGTGGGTGTGGGTGGTTAGGTAGCTAGTCCGTACACCAGGAAGGTTGGGTTAGGTTGTTTATTACGATTTTTGCACTCGATCGGAACCTGGGGGTGGGTCTAGACCCACTATGGTTGTAGGTGGCAGGGTACGGTAGTGCACAGGGTTATGGGTGTGTGTTGGTTGCTTGACGAGGAGTTTAACGGGCTCGTGTTGATGGGGTTGTCATGGGTTATGGTTTGTAAAGACGGTTTTGAACTCGTGTTCATTGGTAATTCAAATAATGAATCGTAAACCTTAATTAAATCATATAATTTGGTACTTTAATTTATTATTTGGTTATTAGGTGACGGTTTTGTTGAAGAGTACTTTTGAGCTTGCATTTGAGCAGCATACTTGGATTAAGTGCTAATCAGGTAGGTTTTCCTACTCAACTAATGTGCCTTATTGGCTGTGTTATAATGTGGATTGATTGGAGTTGTCTTAATTGACTATTGAAGTTTAATATTAATGATTGGATGTTCAGTCTTATTAATGTTGGTTTATTGGTTTGTTTTTATGGAGGAGTTATGCCCTAGGCGGTGCTGTAGACTTGTCTTTGGTTGTGAATAGTAGTGCGATCACATGTTTAACTCTCATGATAAGAATACGTAAGGGATGATTCAATTATATAGTCAACTGATCAACATTAATCGGTAATGATTGGCTAACTAGAGTTTGACGTTATTGTCGTTTGACGGTGGTGATCAGTTGATCCCTTAAGGTCACACCTATAGGACAATTCCATTAATAGATAAGTTAATTAATTGTATATCGATACAAGTTAATTAACTCCTTAAAATTGAACAATTTGTTTTGTGAATGAGAATGTTTATATCTTATTGTAATTCGATTAAATAAGATTCATTTTAGTAATTAAAATATTAGTATTACTAAAATTTTTTTATTGTTTATGAAACAATGGAGATAAGAATGAATGGTTAATTATAATTACAAAATGTTGTGAATTATATTAACATGACCCGTTTTATGCCATGTAATTGTGAATTACTATTTGTTATTTGTGATTTAATTAATTTATATAATGATATTTAATTGTTAAATATGCATTAAATTGATTAATAACATGTTACATGCTACATGTTACATATTGTATGACCATATTACAAATGACAAATTGACAAACATAAAGTTGACCGAAAAATTGGAGGGTTTTGGGGTTAGTGGGTTTTTTTTTTAATTGTTAAAATTAGACACAATCATTCCCTAAAAACTAGCCTTGCAAACCTATCATTTTGAGAAGAAAAAAACCAAAAGGTGAAGGCCATGCATTGGCCTTCTTCACCTCCCCAAACCGGCACCCCCTCCATATAATGAGAAAGGTGTTCTCATTTTTCCTCTAATGAAATATTAACATTCTTATATGATCATTCTCACACATCTCTAAAATTAGTTTTAGATCTCAAATTGTTCAACCAAATTCTAATAACACATTATATTTTTATTAGAGTAGTAATACAAATATTATTAGAATCTTTGAGGAAAACTAGTATATTAATCTAGTTAATTAATATAATAGTATTAAGGGTTTTGTTTTGGGTGCAAAAAGAAGAGAATCTCTACACTTGAGATTTGTTTTGGAGGATCATCCAAAATCTTTAAGCTCAAGAACAAATAAGAAATGTATCCTTATTTGTGCCCAAAATTTCGAACCATTTACAATGTAAGGAACATTGTTTTCTTCTTTATCTCTTCATTTTTGTTATGCATGCACGAGATCCTAAATGACTAAAGTTAAAGGGTTAATTAGTTCACCATTATAAATGTCTAATAATAGGTATATGAACCTAACAATTGGTATCAGAGCATAGGATGTTGCATGCATAATCGATTTATAAATTTTTCGAGTTATAAGTAACTTAAATAAAACTAATAATTTGTGATTTATTAGATAATATCACGAAATTATATTGCATGTTGTATATTCTGGTCCTAAAATGTAGTTAGGTCATTTTGATGATTTATGGTATTTATTGCTTATTTTAATGATTTTTAGTGATTTTATTATATTTTAATGGGTAAAATGGTATTTAAAATACTAAAAATTGTTAGACTTAGTTTCTGACCTTGAAGTTTTTATATGACCTTACATGCATATTTTACTTATTGTATGTAAAATTTCGTATAAATTTGATTTATTTTGCATGATTTATGATTTTTATGAGATAAAAATGGAATAAATGGAGGTAAAATGGTTAAAAATAGTTAAGCTTCGAAAAAGACCATGAAATTTTAACATGTTCTCACATACACATTTTACTCACTGTGTGTAAAATTTAAGATGAACTTGATTCATTTTGCATGATTTATGAATTTTTAGTGTAAAAATGACATAAATAGTTACTATTTTAGAAAAAATAGCTAAAACAAATTATATGGCATGAAAAATTTGTTTTAGGTTGCATTTATATCCCACTTATCAGATCTAAAGCTGGACCATTGATCAGATTAATTTTCATATGCTTTAGATGTTTTATTTGATAAAACCGATAAATCGCAACTATATTTTTCTCGAATTAAATTCGAAAATTTTAACCTATATTTTTGACATTATGAGTGTCATGGATATATTCCATAATTTTAAAAAATTTAAAATTCAAATTTTGAAATTATTGTAATTTAATTTGGATTTATTTCATAAAAGTTGTGATTTAGAGTAAAAAATGAGCATAAATATTATATCCAGTTGAATCATTGTCAAAAATTGAATAATGACTAATTGTTGAGTCTTAAGAAAGTTAAGATAATTAACTTTGACTAAATTTAGATTTTAGTATTATTTTGCGATTTTAATAAGTTAAAAATCGTGAATTTCCATAAAACCGGGTTATATGTACGAAATGAGTTTAAATAGGGCGATTTGGCACATAACTTGGCATGATGGATACATATTATAATGCTGGATATTTCATTGATTAATGTCATATTTTATTTATGTAATTTTGAATTATGTAATTTTATCTTAGTATGGCCTTAGTTTTAATCGATATTTCCCGTAATGTAAGGAGATATTGATTCGGTTGTAATTTAATGTGATCTCATATCAATTTTATTTTTACTAGTTTTTCATATTAAAAATGTATAATAGGAATAGCTATGTATTTTATTATTATTTGTAATTCCGGAATTCCTTTACGACGGTGCCATTCGGAAAGGCGTTCCGACAAAGACGGTGTTCTTGGGAGGCGTGCCACTTGAAGATTCAAGGGACCAAAGGAGTTGGTTTCCGAATTTGTAATAGATCATTTGATTTTCTATTTTAGGAGGCCATACTAGGAATTTTTAATTAATTCTTTGCAGTTTTCTTTTATATGTTGCATGCATTGCCAAATCGCCATAAACAACACATGCATATCATATCGAGTATTCGACCGTGTCAATTATAATTATCGTTAGTTCGAAAATTTAGTTCACTTAAATTTGATAGATAATAAATTGACTCGACCTCTCACGTTATTAAGATTGAGACATAGCCTTAACAAATAGTAGGAACCCATGAATCTCAATTTATTAGGGGTACAATACGGTATTGAAATATTATACCGGGGTGCTTTCTTTTAATGTTGGGTAAGTGGGGTAATAAAATGTTATTACATTTCGAAATTTGGTTGATCTCAATGAAAGTATTAGAGGGACCGTTGTCCCAATAGGTTCGGGCTAAAGATGAACTTAATGTAATTTTATCGACCAAGAGTTCTAAGTGTAGAATTGGTTAAATGAGTTAACCCACCAAATTGTATTAGTAAAGGTTGTAGAGGGACCGTTATCCGACAATCAAGCTAGTATGGATTTGGATCTCCGAATCATTTATATAAGTGGGTGGAGGTCATTATATAAATACTAAAACATGCTAAAATATTTTTATATATAACGATGAATGTTTGGTTTTCTCACTACTTCGTTGTTTTAATGTTGTTGTATTTCATTACTCCTTATCATATACGATATCATTTCGATTATAACACGAGTCTCCACTAAACCACTATTGGTAACGACAAATAGAATCTCTTTCTAAATCATTAAAAGAACCATATCATAGGTTGTGGATAGCTCCATAGGAATCGTTCTATTCCATAGAACTCGATAGGAATCGTCCTGTACAAATATAAGATTAACATCTTAAATTCCTTACATACCTATATATAATTTCTTATGAACAAGTATGATTAGAAGTGATGATTAGTCAAAATATGTTTTGATTATATCTTCTATGCATCCACGGTTCAAAAGTCTTATTCCTCAACCTAAACACTTGTCATCAAGCACTTAAGTTGTTAACAACATGACAATGTTAAATTGGTAAATTAATTTGTTAGAAAATTTGATTAACCAAATACCACAATAGAGTTAACCCTTGTGAAGGATTAACTAGGAATTTAAATGAAGATAAGTCTTTATTAAGTAGAAATTCTTGAAGCCAGTGGGAGCAATAAGAAGTAAAGTACCTATCTTAATTGTTAAGGATAGAACTAGGCTCGAAAGAGAAAGTGTTAGACACTAAAATAGAGACAAACCCCAAATAAGAAAAGATCTAGGAAGTTGGTTGTGTGACTCCAACATATTCCTTCTTGAATATCTATGACATTGACATTACATTATTACCAAATACCACATCATGAGTATTTGATACAAATTTGTGGATTTCGTTATGATATTTGGCATTATCGTGTGACGACTAGCAAGAATAAGTTCAGAAATTTGCATGAATAGAACTACGGTAGTTGTCATTTCATCCATGAACATATGAATGTTGTAATGTACTCATTTTAGTTTTATATTTAGAAATGTACCTCAATAATTGTTATGATGTACACTAACTCTAAATAAGAATATGATTCAAGTTTTTGTATAAAATGCAAGGGGTTTCTCTATTATGCAATTAAAACAAGTGTTGTGCCCTTACATACCACGATTGAGTTTATGGTGAGACCATACAAATCAAGGTAATTATATTCAAACTAAAAATAAATGTCATATATACCAGACTCAAGTTGGTGACCCCAATCATTTCTCAATTCTTGATTAAAAATCGCATTTAGAAACTAGTTTTGACTAGACTCACAAACCATTTGATTGGGAATCTTCTGGTGTGTGCGAATCTTGTATTCAAAGCAAGTTAATTCATGACTTTTTCTGGAAAAGGATTATGAATAGAGCTAGATATTCGCCCTATTTACACTCTGAAGTGTATGGTCGAATACAATTACAATCAGAGAAGGTTATTACTTCTTCATCTCTTTTACCAATGAATTAGGTAGATACTTGATATCCACTTAATGAGTTAAGAAGAGAAATTCTTTAAATAAGTTCAATGAATGATTAAAAAGTATCAAAACCGACAGATTATAAACCAAAGTATTAGTACTTTGTTAAAATGGGGAACAATAAAGTGATCACTTTTATCTGCACTAAAAACAGTGTGATATGGTATCGCAAGTTCACTTTCATTACGATATGATTGAATCTTTACATTGTAGTTGAAGGTAGTTTCTATTATAAAATTTGTCTGGCATTTAAAATTTCCAGTAATATAAAACATGGTTAAAGCAATTATCTACTTTTCATATGAGATATGGT
This sequence comes from Silene latifolia, assembly GCF_048544455.1. NCBI lineage: Eukaryota > Viridiplantae > Streptophyta > Magnoliopsida > Caryophyllales > Caryophyllaceae > Silene > Silene latifolia. Next base: position 159,272,233 of record NC_133537.1, read on the forward strand.
TAGGCATGGTACCTAGATTGTAGCTTGTTTCGATAGTAAACATGTGCTCTCTCTTCCTACATGATCACGAGAACAAAAGGTTTGTGGCTTGTGATGCTGTCTATTAAAGAAAAGAGGATTATTTCTTAAAGACAGAGTGAGAGAAAATGTTCAAGAGCCACAAACTGAGAATAAGACGTAGGAAGATGTTCCTTCTTGGTCAAAATCAGTAATTATTGATTCAAAACCTAAGTGGACAGGAGTCATGTTATTTTTTCAAAGTAACAAACCTGTCACTTATAAAGATGCTTTATCTTATTTCAACTCCGCAACAGTTCGAACTCAACATAAACATTAAGATGTTTGCATAACTTGGTTGATTGGTGGTAAGAGGTTTACACCAATTGCAACGCTTCGTTAAATTCGGATTTAATAATATTATTTGACTGTTGGAGTTTAAAATCATCTTGCATGAGTTTTGTAAATCGCAACTATCCTAAGGTAGAATACGAACTTAAGAAGAAATATTAAGTAAAACTCAAGGAGTTGAATGGTATGTTTCAGTCATGTAATAAACTTTTCTCGAATTGTCGAGTATTTTTGTTTATACATGAAGTTTAGTGGGAGTAGGGTGGTATTACTAGTCTTATATGTAAGGGACATATTGATCATTATGAATGAAGGAAGACTAAGGAGAAGAATAATACATCTCTAAGGTATCCAGGACTATAAAGATAGTCCTAAGAGGATATTAGCATTAAATGAATATTCTTATGTTGATAAGAGTCTAGACAAGTTCAAAGGTGTTGAACATGTAGAAATGTAATCCACTTTGCTTCTGCTGCGGGATTAATTCATTACGCCAAGATTTATCACCATTCTTAAACTTCATATACTTGGAGTATGACGAGAAGTTATAAATCGAATCCTTGAGAGAAGTCTCTATATAGCCATATAGTTCATTGGTTAGTACTCATGAAGCATTAAAGAGATGAAGCTAAAGTGATTAGAAATGATATGGATTTATGTGCAAGGTGTTACACGATAACCATATTCTAATCACACAAAGATGGTTAGAGAACCATCTTGGCTATATTATTTAAGGAGGATATCTGCTAGAAATGCCCTAGGTAGTAGAACAATGAGATATAAACAATGGAAATTAATTACACTTGCAATAATGGGATATGCAAGAAGGAAGGGGTCATATAAGGATTCGGTTTTATGAATTGGAGAAACTATGGTAGTTCGTTCCAATAACCGAAGGTCCTATCCCTCCACACTGTGAGGACAGTGGGAGTTATTCAAAGGCAAGAGAGCCTATGTCCAGATTGGATCTAGACACGTACTCAAAGAAGTTCTTATAACACAAGATTATACACAAGAATGGGAAATAGTATATAGTAAGGTTAGGGAAAGTGCAAAGTGTTGCTAAAATTTGCTAACCAAGGCCTTTTCACTGGCTAAGCATGATAAGTCATGCCATTTCAATTGAGTTGAGATGTATAGTTATATACAATATTAAGTATGTCTTATAGATTACGTAGTAATTGATATGGTATCAATCTTACATATGTGATAATGCATTCAGCGTTTGAGTTTTATTAAAAAACTCTTTTATCACTTTGCTATATCTAAATAGGTTGTAAGGAAAATGTTGAACCCTATTAAAGTGAACTGGATTAACATAGTATTGGCCCCTAGTTGCTTATATGAGGTGACGTCTCGAAGTGACTAGAATGTGATGCGATTGATGGCAAGTTCAATTGCCATAGGATCATATGGGATGACTAGTCGATCACATGGACAGACTGTATAGGACACTCTGATTGGCTTTGATTTATACTCTACGATTGTCGTAACTGAAGTCAAAGGAGTATATTTTTGGTCATGATGAACTGTGGCTATACAAAGGGAATAGTGTGATAGGAATTGCCCACCTCTTTGTCCGGGTTGTTTGAAATCTTAGGGCCACTCGAGGAGTAGTGAACTAAAAATGCTTGGCCAAGCTCGGAAGGTATCTACGGTAGATTATTGCGGTCAAACAGTTGCTCTCCAGATCGAGGAAACCACTCAAGATATGATCAAATGGAAGTACGCCCTGCAAGACACCTTGCATTGAGTGGGAGATTGTAATAGGACAAGAGAATTGGCGACACACACTTGTCTCGGACAAGTGGGAGATTGTTTAAGTGTCCTCAACAATAGTGCGATCACATGTTTAAATCTCATGATAAGAATACGCAAGGGATGATTCAATTATATAGTCAACTGATCCACATTAATCGGTAATGATTGGCTAACTAGAGTTTGACATTACTGTCGTTTGACGGTGGTGATCAGTTGATCCCTTAAGGTTACACCTATAGGACAATTCCCTTAATAGATAAGTTAATTAATTGTATATCGATACAAGTTAATTAACTCCTTAAAATTGAACAATTTCTTTTGTGAGTGAGAATGTTTATATCTTATTTTAATTCGATTAAATAAGATTCATTTTAGTAATTAAAATGTTAGTATTACTAAAATTTTATTATTGTTTATGAAACAATGGAGATAAGAATGAATGGTTAATTATAATTACAAAATATTGTGAATTATATTAACATGACCCGTTTTATGCCATGTAATTGTGAATTACTAGACAATTTGTTATTTATGATTTAATTAATTTATATAATGATATTTAATTGTTAAATATGCATTAAATTGATTAATGACATGTTACATGCTACATGTTACATATTGTATGACCATATTACAAATGACAAATTGACAAACATAAAATGGATGTCCATTTTATGGGTGGACCGAGAAATTGGAGGGTTTTGGGGTTAGTGGGTGTTTTATTTTAATTGTTAAAATTAGACACAATCATTACCTAAAAACTAGCCTTGCATACCTATAATTTTGAGAAGAAAAAAAGCAAAAGGTGAAGGCCATGCATTGGCCTTCTTCACTTCCCCAAACCGACACCTCCTCCATATAATGAGAAAGGTGTTATCATTTTTCCTCTAATGAAATATTAACATTCTTATATGATCATTCTCACACATCTCTAAAATTAGTTTAGATCTCAAATTGTTCAACCAAATTCTAATAACACATTATATTATTACTAGAGTTGTAATACAAATATTATTAGAATCTTTAAGGAAAACTACTATATTAATCTAGTTAATTAATATATTAGTATTAAGGGTTTTGTTTTGGGTGCAACAAGAGGAGAATCTCTACACTTGAGATTTGTTTTGGAGGATCATCCATAATCTTTAAGCTCAAGAATAAATAAGGAAGGTGTCCTTATTTGTGCCCAAAATTCCGAACCATTTACAATGTAAGGAACATTGTTTTCTTCTTTATCTCTTCTTTTTTGTTATGCATGCACTAGATCTTAAATGACTAAAGTTAAAGTGTTAATTAGTTCACCAATAGAATTGCCTATAATAATAGGTATATGAACCTAACAGACAGTCGCTGATGTTGGTGTGCCTCAGGCTTAGGCCCTGAGGTGGCGTGTTGTGTATACTCCGGCCTAGGGAACGACGGGGTGGGAGTTTAGGGATTTGAGCTCCGTATTGCTTAAGTGTTATTGTTGATAGTTGTCGTTGGTTATTGTTTATTTTGGCCATTAGCTGATCGTGTGTTCTTTATGAGAACTAAAATTATCACCTGCTTTAATTGATGGTGGCCTATGTCGATCCAATTAATAATTTTCGATTAATTTCGGAGCAGAGTAATTATTTACAGGTATATGAGACTCGCAGAATAAGGGGAGCTGGGGCGTGAGGACTCTGCGTTGGCGTGGACAGACTTAGGGTCTAGCTCACTTAGTTTGGCACTCGATTTTACTATAAGACTTATCTATTTTTATTTTCGCTGCGAGACTGTATTATTTATCTATTTCATTTCAGTTGTACTTCGCGTGATGTAATAAAACCATTAGACACTTAAATTATTGCTAGACTACTTTGGATATTCAATCTTGTATCATTTACCCTGGGGAACTGTGATGGTAACAGCCTCAGTTATCTAGGAATGCCTAGTTAAAGCTCTTGGATAAATGGGGGTGTTACAATAGTTGTATGTTCTCATCTATTTATATAGGTAGGTTATGTCTATAAGGAATTAATTAGGAAAAATGTAATGTACCATATTATTAATATTATACAATTACATATTCTATTATTATCTTTATTAGGCTACACGAGTAACTAGAACACGACCCAATTAACAAATCCCGACCCATTCATTATTTTATTATATTCATTATTATAAATTATAAATGTCGTAATTAATTATTAAGAATGCTAATAATCGTAAATATAAATTCCACCAAATTACGGGGTATTACAATGTTGGCTTGTATGAACTTAGCCACATGTTTGGACATTAGAGTGCTATAGGACACTGCTTCTACCCATTTTGTGAAGTAATCGATGGCCACCAAAATGAAACAATTTCCTCCCGTTCCAGCTGGAGTGATTTTCCCGATGATGTCGATTCCCCTAGTAGAAAATGGCCAAGGAGATGTCATTGTGTATAGTAGAGATGGTGGGACATGTTAGACATTTTTGAAGATCTGGCAATTGTGGAAATATCTTACGTAATTGATGTAGTCTGTTTCCATTGTCGTCCAGTAGTAGCCTAGACGCATGATTTTCTTTGCCATCATTGGTCCACTCATATGAGGACCGTGATACCGTCGTAGAGTACCAAAGATAAATTTATAATTTCCAAACTACTACTATAGATAGCGGCAGTCAGGGTCGAACCACAGAGAGGCGATGCAAATAATAGTTGTCCGATTTTAGTCTTAAAGTAACAAATGCGTGGGTGTTTGTTTTGAATAGTTCTATAACTAAAGGTAATCAAATTAGAACTAAACTAAGGCAAATAAATGAATGCTAAAAGAAACTGGATGAAATCAAATATTAAAAGGGTGCTAAGATGGTCGGTTCACTGTAATTTCAGCGGCAGTACACTAGGTAAGTCCGAAATAATCAAGTAGTCTATTTCCCTCCCCTATCTTTCGATCTTATCGGGTCGGTCAATTCCTAAGCATTCAACTAGTCGCGTGCACTCGATTCGTCAAATATGGCAATTAAATTAATTAAGCCGAAGGTATTCTCACGTGAGCCAGTCGATCGACCAGGGTAGGCGGTCGATCGACCATGGCGCGATTTAGGTCTTCCTATTTTATGCCGCCTACACTACAGTTCCCCTACATCTTAGCACAGGGTATTTAGCTAGACATATTGGTGATAATAATAACAGTAAAATTGATAAACAAAGCAGATGATTTCATAATTGAATTAACTAAACAAATAATTAACATGAAACGATAATTTGGCTTTGGGATCCTATCTAGCAATTCTAAACTACTGAAGAATTAAAGCAATGAAATTGAACAAAGAAACAGAAGAATAACGTGCGAAGAACTGAAGAGGAAATGACCAAAGCTTAATGCCAAAAGTAAATTTTATTGACGAAAACTAAACTAAACTAATGAATACTGAATTGTATGTTAAGAACTCAATGATGAAAACTCCCTGATAGATGCTGAGGAAGAGTTACGTTATATAGGAATTATCACGTAACCTAATCCTCTTAACCTAATTACAATGGGCTTCCTAATTCTCGTCCTTTTAATTTCCGCATCAACTCGTGGAGTGGTCGATCGACCACTGAGGCCAGTCGATCGACTGAGTATCGCTGAACAGTAACTTCTGATCTCATTAAGGAATCGCGCACTGGTCGATCGACTGAAAACACCAGTCTATCGACTGCTTCATCAGGTAGTTGCTCCAAAAGCTTCGTAAATTCGTCTTTCGGGCCTCGATACGCGCACCAAGTTCGCTTCCCGAGTAAATACTTTATGTCAAATAATATGCCAAGTACTCGGGGACGGATTCAGCTTGATTTCCGCTGAATTCTTCTCATTTATGCAATATTATACAAAAAACACAAAAGTAGACGGAAATGGGAAAATAGTAGCATAAACTACATATTTGAGCTCTGAAATGCGTGTAAAATAGGGTGTAAAATAACATATTTAGGACACGCATCAAACTTCCCCAAACCAAACCCTTGCTTGTCCCCAAGCAAGAACTAGACTCGATCCTAAAACCTAATGGAACGAGTTCAATCTCAGAGCGAAATGCAAACCGAATAGCCTAAACCAATTTAATGCTAGAAATCAACAATCAATTAGCAATATGAATCATGCAAACGAATTATGAAGTCGTCAAAAACTGCTGAACCGTCAACTATAGAGACTTATCAATTCGGACTCTCACGGGTCGCTCATATCACACATAAGTACATGTGAATATATGTAAAAGATAGAAAGAATTCATTTTGTAGTGACACTCACCTACATAAGACCTATAAGAACATGCCTGCAATCTAATATGAAAATAATCTTTACAACCGTACATATGCATTCCAACCATAAAAGACCATGACACATGCCGAGGCAATTTTGGATATGTGAGGTATGGGTAAGAAGGGGCTAAAATAAATTTGGATAAAAACAAAGTTAAAAGCCAAGCTAGTAACTAAGGGAACCAAATTAATAACAACATCTAACTTCTTGCTCAAGATTAAATCGATGAAACAGTGCTATAACTAGCATTAAACTCACAACCCAACAACACACTACTACAATATTAGGTTAAGAGGACGCCACTTAGAGTACGGTTGGGAACGAACCCGTCTTACATCAACCAAATAATTTTGGCGCCTTCAATGATCACATGTGTAATACGGTTAATAAAAAGAACCGTCCTCTTTAAAAAATCAATAAGGACGGTTGGTCAATTTAAACGTCCTCTTACTCATATCCAAGACGGTTATGTCAATGAACCGTCATCTTTATTTTTGACAAAATTAAAAACACTCAACTCGTGTTTGCAGTTCTCTTATAAAATCGAGCAAACCCTAGACATAATAAGCACAATCGTCTCTTGTCACCACCGCACTCTCCTTCATCATCGCCCTAGATTCTGGTATGTATTTTACTTTTCGATCCGTTTTATTTTATGATTAGTGTGTATTAATACTTCGCTACTTGCTCCTCTTCACGCCTAGTATCTTTATAATACTGATGGGAGTTACTAATTGAAGTTACTGGTAGCCATCGTTATATCTACCTACTTACCCCCAGTCACCCCATTCACATACACTTTTTGTATTGAATGTCTATTACTTGAGGTCCTGAACTAGTCTCAGCTATCAACTATGAGTACAATGCTAAGCAAAAATGCAACTATGATGTTAAATGAAATTTTAACTTACTGGTAGTTGCTTTCAACATATGGGTATTCTATTTTAAAGCTAAGAATTATGCTAATTAGAGGATTTAAAAAAACAGCAATTGAGGAATAGTGTTCCACTATTGGAGCATTTAACCCAATTAGATGTATGTATATCTGGTAAAGTTCGAAAATTCATACTGACAACCCGGGTTTGTGTTTGATGAATCGATGACTCGCACGCCTTTGTTTTATGGCCGACTTGCTTTTGAACCGGAGCTTTTATCGTGTATTTGCTGACCTTTCTTTGTTCTCCAGAATCCGGATGAACAAACCAAAGTGCAGGTATTATGGGGTGAAGCAAGTATGATTGAAGCCAAATGGTTATTGCTTGATGCAGCATTCGAGGATCGTGCCAACCACAGATGGTTAGTATATGCATCACTTAGTTTGCTTGTATTGCTTTTTTGTTGATATTAATTTTGGCTTGCCTTGACTTCATATCAACTTTCATAATACGTCAAAAGGAAGGTTGCTATAACACAAAGTTGTTGCCCTTATACCAAAGATAAATGGCTTAAAGGATAACTGGTAACCAACTTGTTCTTTGCTTTGTAAATCCATTATAATTATAAGTGAATCTGTGGAATTTCAGGAATTCGATAGCCAGTTATTTCGGAATATTGGGTACCAGTCTGAGATGAGATTTACTCTCTACTTCATGTATAGTAAACTTATAAATTACTCATTCACAGGCACTACTCTCCATTGTTATACCGTCAGCTAAAGTGCATCTTGTAAACTGTACTAAAAGCGCCACATCTTGTACTACTGAGCCACAATTGTGTGGTTCATGATTAGGATAGTAAACTCATCAGTGTCATTCTATGTGTAACAATGTGAAAACTTCCTAGTTTATAAAATGTTTAAGTTCATTTTATTAACCTTCTTCATTTCTATGTTCTGAATTCGGCCAGTACACTGAACCACACTTTCATGAACCATATCAAACACCAAACCATGCTACAGTGTAGTTAAGTTCATCTAATCAAATGCACAAATACTACATTCTGTAAGATGTTTAACAATGTGAAACCTTTCTCGTTGATATCAGCTATAACGACTGTTATAACGACTGCCATGTTCACCATCTAGTACAGCTACTAATACTTAATATATGGCTTGGCCGAAGACATTTTTATTGATGGATATACATATATAAGTACACTACCATTCTCCTAGTAATTAACTTAGCACTCCCAGCCTCAACTCAATCATCAGCCTCTATATCGAGATTAAGGAAAAGCCACTACATTTCAACGTACCACAAGTTCCACCCTTTCATGGACTGTTTTGATCTTTGTCGACGCCCTTTTGTGATGTGAAATGATGTTTAAAGGCTGCAAATTGATGCCAATCAGGTTTTTTGCAATGTAAATTGATGTTTAAAGGCTATAGGTAAATGGTTCTATGTTGTTAGACATTTTTTTGTGTTATAAACTGCTGTTTTTGAGTTTGCAAATTGATGATTATATAACATAAGACGATGTTTTAGGTTGAAAATTACTATTATAGATAATTATTGAGAAAAACAAGAAGATTGCGGCCTAGAAGAAAACAAAATACTATGGTTCTCTAGGAGAATATCGAGGAATTGAGAGGAAAGTTGTAAGTTATCTTTTACTTGTTTAAGTGCTTTGCTTGATAAAAGTTTTAAATATTTGATACGGAGTATAAATATTTGAGCTAACTTAAGTTATATATAAGTTGTTTTTGGATTGTTTAAGTCTTTTGCATTCACGGTTATTTGATACTTTAGCTAACTTATGTTAAATGATTGTCTTAGAAAGCGGACTATGTCGCAAAGGAGCGTCCATTGGAGAAAGTTGATAGATATTTAACTTTGCTAAGGGCTCACAAGTGAGAGAATGGAGATATGACGATTATGTTAAGGAAGTCACTTTGAAAATTGTAAGTTATGATGACAAATTGACAATTCAGTTGTTATTTGAAATCTAGAAATTATTATGTGTAGGCAAGATAATATTGTATACAACTATTTTATTTGGTATTAATGGTGTAGGAAGCACTAAACAAGGACATGAAGAAGGCGGGTGTGTTTGTTCCCAAAGGACGGGAAGAACACTCGCTAAGGCACTTAACAAGGCCGGACATCTTGGTCAAGTTTGAGGAGTTCCCAAATACCCGGCTCGTGTTAGTGCTTGTGTTAAACGATTAATGTATTTGTAGTATGTATTTTGCTAGCTGAAATTTGTTCCATTTTGTTTGGTTGGATTTAGTTTGTAATGTAAAATTTGCGGGAATTTCAGCAATGTAACAGGATATATTTGAGATATACGGCTGCTAATGTATACGACATAAAGAGACGGTTTTTATTTTTTAACAAATCTAGTGATGAAATTGCACGGACTCGTGCCAAAATCGTGCCAGAAATATTCATTAATTACGCGCTATATTGGTTTCAAAGCAGGTAAAAAACATGATGACGGTTCCTTAATGAAGCGTGATGAAAATGCAGAAAAATTAGGCGCGTCATGGTTTCAAAACAAGACGGTTTAGACATGTAATCGTCCTCTTAGATTATAAAAAGAAGACGGTTCAATACCACAACCGTCCTCTTATTTTCTGCAAAAGAAGACGGTTTGACTTTCCACCAACCGTCCTCTTAGGCAACGAGGACGGCTCATTTTAGGACGGTTGATTTAAGCATTAAGGACGGTTTTAGACCGTTCTCTTTGTCCGTTTTTGTAGTAGTGACAAGTAAACTCCCCAACAATTAGAAATAATACATGGGAGTATAAAATCACCAACTCATAACAATTGCAACATGTGATTTTTCGAATTTTCTCTTTTTTTTTTTTTCTTCTGCAGTACTCAGTCTTTTTTCTTCTGCAGTACTCAGTCGATCGACCACTTGGTTCAGTCGATTGACTGACCTCTTTTTTTTTCGAACTCTTTTTTCTTTCTTTTTCTTTCTTCCCTTGTCCTTTTCATCTTCCCAACATCATTCTCATAAAGAGCATTAGCTACCAAAAACGAAATAACAATCCGAAGAACATAAACTACTAGCTTGACAAGGGCAGGCTAAATGTACGATGTAGTAACGGGACAAAAAGGCTATTTTTGGCAGTGTGGAGCTTATGGGCAAAATGAATAAAGGGTGACCTCTACCACATGTGTCAACTAACCACGAACCGAATGCATACAAGTATTAAGCAGATTAAATTCATATTTATGCATATTGATGTAACATGTCTCACAAGGATTAACTACTCACATTCCTAGATAAACCGGTCATGGATGTCGCCTGTTATACGGCTCTAAACCTCAGAAAATGATGTAGTTTGCCATAAATCCAAGTCAAGTCTCAAGGTTCAGCGAATAAATTAACGAAAACGCGTAGATATGCAATAAGACTCTACTAATAACATGTCAATTAGCAAGGCTTAGGCATAAACAGATGAAAATGCAATGTCATCATTGAAATACTACCGTTCCGACTCGACCTACATGCTGAAATAAACGTGCAATTTTTCAATTTTTTCAATTTTTTCAATTTTTTCAATTTTTTTTATTTTTTGAATTTTGTATATATATAGGAAATGAAATAACAAATGCAAACTGAAGTGCAATAAACGTGAAACAGAAATGAAATAAAACATGTGAATGCAACGCAAAACCCTTCCCCAAACCAAATCACACAATGTCCCCATTGTGCAAAATCATGTAATGAAATAAAAGGGAAACGGGAATTTGCGATAAATTAACTAAATAAGACATGAAGAGGAACTCGGAAACTCACAAGACTTTAAGCGCAGAAGGAAACCTCCCCAAACCAGCGTGAGCTAGGAGGTTTCAGTAGCCAGCAGTGCTACCATAGGTACCTAAAAAGAGACAAAAGTACCGCGCGTAATTCCGAGAAAACAATTTACGAAACGCAAAATTATGTGCAAAATAAGAAAATGGAAGAAAACAGAAATAAATCGGAGAATAAAGTGGAGAAAAGACTCCCTCAACTCCGAAAATCGACTAAACACAGCAGGGGAATGATCGAAAACAGGTATAGCAGCGAACATGGTCGATCGACCATAGCATCGAGTCGATCGACCAGGATGACATGAACAAAAGCTCCTGTAGCGTAGCTTGATCGGTCGGTCGACCACTCAAAGCGATCGATCGATCGGGAAACTCTTTGTAAGTTTCTGATTTCGTCTAATTAGCTCAATAAATTGAGCTAATGTGATCTATGAACCTGCAAATGCACATAATAACGCGCCCAAAATTACGCAAAACCCAAAGTAAAAGTTTAAAATCTTTAAAATCCTATGCAAACATATTAAAGCGAAGTCTCGCGCAAACCAAAACAATAAAAAGTCTAACAAAAGCAATAAAATGTTTTTCAGAAAAGTCTTAATCAACTAATAGTTGATCAAGAATGGCCACGGAATGGCCCACTTGCTCGGCTTCTGACTACAAGAAGTAGCATCTACAGTGCTCACCTTCTTAGCTGCACTCCTATCAATTCCAATATCCGCAGAACTCAACGGATCAACGTCTCTAACATCTTCCCAATCAATGACCTCGTCTGGCTCATCAAAATCCAAATCGGACTCCGTCACCTTGACTGGATCCTCATCAGGCTCCTCATCAGTGCCATAGCTAAGACATCCTAGACCGCCTCTTTGAACGATTGGCTCCTTCACAGCTGAAGCAATGAACGACTCTTCCTTCCCCAAACCATTTCCTGCAATATCTAAAACAGAAGAATCTTCCTCCAATTTGCTCCCAATCAGGGGCGGAGGTGTTATAACAGGAGTAGGCATAGGGGCAGGCATATCAGAAAGCACAAAATAAGATTTCTTCTCAGAAATCATATTACAAGTGACTGGCCACATAGGATCTTTCTTCTTAGCTGTCTGGGCAAAAACAATGGACTGTTTCCCTACTTTAAAGGTCAATGTCCCTAAGCGAATATCTATAACTGCACCAGCAGTGTGCAGAAATGGTCTACCCAAAATGATAGGAATGTGAGTATCCTCGGGTATATCTAGTACAACGAAGTCAACTGGGAAAAAGAACTTTCCTATTTGCACAGGAATATCCTCTAAGACTCCTATAGGCTAGACCGCAGAGCGATCAGCCATCTGTACTGTCATGTTAGTAACTGCAAACCTAGTCAATTTCAATTTCTTAGCAAGACTCAAAGGCATAACACTAATACTGGCCCCTAGATCACACAAGGCCTTCTCAATAGAATAGGTGCCAATATTACATGGGACTGAAAAACTACCTGGGTCTGCTAGCTTATGAGGTGCAGTATGAGTCTAATAGGAACATGACTCCCAGTTAGTGCGACAGATTGCACAGTGTCAAGTGACTTCTTTTTAGACAAAAGCTGCTTCATAAATTTCGTGTAAGCAGGCACTTGATTAACTAATTATAAGAAATGAACTTGCACATTTAAACTGCGAATAACATTCTCAAATTTGTTAAACGATACCTGTTCCTTTGTCGGCACAAATCTCTCTGGATAAGGGGCTGTAAGAAGCAACTTATCTCCTCTAGGTCTCTCATACCGGCATCAGTGGACTTAGGCTGAAAATCCACTACTTTGTCCTTGTTGTAGCTCGAACCTTCTTCAGACCGTCTCAAGAATGAACCATTAATCGTCATTGGGTCATACTTTGGAACCAGAACAGACCCATCGGCATTTGGATCTTGCCTCAATAATTTCGGAGTTGTCGTACCCCAAAACAAGTGGTCTCTCAAGTTATCTGGCATTGGAGGACGAAAAGGTTCACGATCAGCAGTATCCTCAGTCGATCGACCATGTTGGTCAGTCGATGAATTGACTTCCTCGAGAACCGGAAAAGTCTGTACTTATTTTCGCGGGATGGTCGATCGACCGGGTATGTCAGTCGATCGACTGATATACCTGCTGATCGTCTTTTTCTTGCTACTGATCACTCCGCCCTTTTTCTTGCTTGGTTCCGCCTCATCTTTTTCAGTGACATCTTCGACCATAGTGGGCCCATCAAGGGTAGACCCAGTCCTCAAAGTGATAGCATTTAGGGTCTCTTTTTGATCCGGCTGCGACGATAATAGCCCCGGAGCTCGAGTTGCACTTTTGCTTGCCAGTTGGGCAATTTGACTCTCCAACATTTTTGTAGAAGTCTCTCTAGCTTGAGACTCCTTTTGTAGCAAACCCGACAGATTTTGAACCATGTTTTTCAACTCAGAAATGTCAGAACTTTGAAATTGCTGCTGCTGAGGCACATAGGGAGGCTTTTGAAATTGCTGCTGCTTATGAGGGGGCACATAATTCTGCTACTGTTGCGGTGGTGGACCTGGATTAAGGACATTCTGGTTAGTCCACCTCAAATTGGGTTGGACATTAGAGGGATCGGGATAAGTGCAAGTTTGCCTATTATGTTGAAAGGCAGCACATATTTCATTCGAACTGGTACAAAATTCCGAAACATGTCCCTCTGCACCACATCTTTTGCATGTAAAGGGACCTTCTGAAACTGCATTAACTTTATATATACCTCCCTTTTGAGATCCCCCAAAATCTATCTTGTCAAATCTCGCGGTAAGGGCTTCTATTGCAGCTACAGCAGGAGATTCGGCCGATCTTCTCTGATTTCCTCTAGAATTCCCATGCTCAGCTTTATGGATGGCAATGTCATCAATGATTTTCCACCCCTTTGTCTCACCGCTATTTTCTTGAAATCTCCTATTAGCTGCAGCATCTAGGATAGCTCTTTGATCGTCATAAAGACCATTGTAGAATTGGTTGCACAGAAACCATTTCTCAAACCCATGGTGTGGAATGGTTCTCACTAGTCTCTTGAAACGGACCCATGCCTCATGAAAATCTTCATCAGGACCCTGTTTAAAACTCGTGATCTGAGCTCTAATCGCATTGGTCTTTCAGGCAGAGAAATATTTCTTGTAAAATGCTAGGGCCAGCGAATTCCAATCAGTAATCTCGTTAGCAGCTCGATCCAAATTTCGGTACCATTCCCTTGCAGCATCACGAAGCGAGAATATGAACATCGTCTCCTTCACCTGGTCCTCGGTCACACCTGCTGGTGGGGGTATGGAACAGCAGTAGTCAATGAATGTCTCCATATGTTTAGCTGCATCTTCATTTGCAGCTCCCCCAAATTGGTTTGTCTCAACCAAGTTAATATAAGATGGTTTTGGCTCGAATTTCCTTTCCGTCCCGGCTGCCAACGCGAATCCCTTATAGCGATTCTCAGCTTTTGGCTCGGAGTGACTGGCTATACTTGCTTCTTCAGCCATATCTAGAGATGTAACGGTCTCAACTGAGGAAGTAGAAACAGGAGATGAAGGTGGATCCACCTCAAATAGCTCGTTCTCGTAGTAACTAGACAGAGTACTCAGCTCTTTCTCTGTCGGCAATACTCTAGATGATCGTCTCAACTCGCGCAAAGTCCTTTCGATCTCAGGATCTAACGGTCTCAATTCACCAGCCTGTGACCTGCGCATAAGAGGAAACTATAAGTAGAATATGAGAAAAGTTTAAGGAACAGTTGTCCCTTAAACTAAGAAAAAGACTAAAATAAAAACAACTAAAAATTAAACAATTACCTCCCCGGCAACGGCGCCAAAATTTGATACCGTCGTAGAGTACCAAAGATAAATTTATAATTTCCAAACTACTACTATAGATAGCGGCAGTCAGGGTCGAACCACAGAGAGGCGATGCAATTAATAGTTGTCTGATTTTAGTCTTAAAGTAACAAATGCGTGGGGGTTTGTTTTGAATAGTTCTATAACTAAAGGTAATCAAATTAAAACTAAACTAAGGCAAATAAATGAATGCTAAAAGAAACTGGATGAAATCAAATATTAAAAGGGTGCTAAGATGGTCGGTTCACTGTAATTTCAGCAGTAGTACACTAGGTAAGTCCAAAATAATCACGTAAGACGGGAAAAATAAGAAGTCCTCTCGGTCCATTCTTAACAAGTAGCATCTTTCGATCTAGCTACGGGTCCCTAATATCACTAGTACTGACTCTCGTCCTGAAAAGTGATTTAAATGCCTAAATTAACTTATCTCACGATCTTATTAATTTAGTCGTCTTAATTAAGTAGTCTATTTCCCTCCCCTATCTTTCGATCTTATCGGGTCGGTCAATTCCTAAGCATTCAACTAGTCGCGTGCACTCGATTCGTTAAATATGGCAATTAAATTAATTAAGCCGAAGGTATTCTCACGTGAGCCGGTCGATCGACCAGGGTAGGCGGTCGATCGACCATGGCGCGATTTAGGTCTTCCTATTTTATGCCGCCTACACTACAGTTCCCCTACATCTTAGCACAGGGTATTTAGCTAGACATATTGGTGATAATAATAACAGTAAAATTGATAAACAAAGTAGATGATTTCATAATTGAATTAACTAAACAAATAATTAACACGAAACGATAAATTGGCTTTGGGATCCTATCTAGCAATTCTAAACTACGGAAGAATTAAAGCAATGAAATTGAACAAAGAAACAGAAGAATACCGTGCGAAGAACTGAAGAGGAAAGAACCAAAGCTTAATGCCAGAAGTAAATTTTAATGACGAAAACTAAACTAAACTAATGAATACTGATATGTATGTTAAGAACTCAATGATGAAAACTCCCTGATAGATGCTGAGGAAGAGTTATGTTATATAGGAATTATCATGTAACCTAAACCTCATAACCTAATTACAATGGGCTTCCTAATTCTCGTCCTTTTAATTTCCGCATCAACTCGTGGAGTGGTCGATCGACCACTGAGGCCAGTCGATCTACTCAGTATCGCTGAACTGTAACTTCTGATCTCATTAAGGAATCGCGCGCTGGCCGATCGACTGAAAACACCAGTCTATCGACTGAAAACACCAGTCTATCGACTGCTTCATCAGGTAGTTGCTCCAAAAGCTTTGTAAATTCGTCTTTCCGGCCTCGATACGTGCACCAAGTTCGCTTCCCGAGTAAATACTTCATGTCAAATAGTATGCCAAGTACTCGGGGTCGGGTTCGGCTTGATTTCCGCTGAATTCTTCTCATTTCTGCAATATTATACAAAAAACACG
This sequence comes from Silene latifolia, assembly GCF_048544455.1. Taxonomy (NCBI): domain Eukaryota; kingdom Viridiplantae; phylum Streptophyta; class Magnoliopsida; order Caryophyllales; family Caryophyllaceae; genus Silene; species Silene latifolia. The sequence continues at coordinate 159,288,595 of NC_133537.1, forward strand.
AAAGTAGACGGAAATGGGAAAATAGTTGCATAAACTACATATTTGAGCTCTGAAATGCGTGTAAAATAGGGTGTAAAACAACATATTTAGGACACGCATCAGACCGCATTCTCCATTATTGACTTCTTCCATAACTTTTTTTGCTTTTGAATGATCAAGGCAAAGCAAAATGACGCCTTGTAGCATTCTTTTGTATAAATCCCTTTGTTTTAGGATATATTGAGATGCTAGTAGATGTATTGCTTTCTATCCCCTCTTATCCATATCTGGTGGGTATTCGCCGTTGAGTTTGTAATTCAACATGGCTTGGTACCAAGGCTCATCTTTATTTTCGTTTTCATCGGTAAGAAAGTGGGCATAAGCTGGTTCGAACCGTCGCTCAATGCACAGTGGCATTTCTATCATGTTGTCGGGCATGTTGATCAAGGATGCATGTTTCGCAAGACAGTCTGCAAACTGATTTTCTTCTCGAGGTAGATGCAAAAAGATTACTTTGTCCAAGAATTGGGCTACTTGATCTATCCTGGCTTGATATGGCACAAGGCTGTCACTTCGGATTTTCCAAGATCCGGTAATTTGGTTAATGATTAAACATGAGTCGCCATGAACTCGGAGTCTCTTGATGCCTAAACCGACTGCTGTTTGTAAACCAATGAGGCATGCCTCATATTCTGCCGCGTTATTTATCGCCTGGAAGTCAAGTTTGACAGAAATCGATGTATGCTCTCCTTCAGGAAAAATGAGCAACACTCCTATACTGTATCCTCTGAGATTTGAAGCCCCATCGAAATAAAGATCCCATGATTCTCTATTGGTGTGTAGAATGTCTTCATCTGAAAATGACCATATATCTATTACTTGGGCATTATAGATTGGGTTGTCTGCGACGAATTCGGCTACCGCTTGTCCTTTAATGTCCTTCAAAGGTACATATTTGAGATCAAATGCCGATAGCATCAAATTCCATCTTGCTAAACGCCTATTTAGGACAATTTTTTCGAAAATGTACTTGATAGGGTCTATCTTCGAATACATAACGGGATAGCTAAGCATATAATAACGTAGCTTCTTGGTTGCCCACGCAAGAGCGAGGTTTGTCTTTTAAAGAGGTGTATATTTAGCCTCATATTCCAAGAACTTCTTGCTAAGGTAGTAGATAGCTCTTTCTTCTTTCCCGACGGTCTGCGGGAACATAGCGCCTATGGCTGTTAATGTGACTGTGAGGTACAAAGATAAAGGCTGACCTTTCTGCGGTGGCATCAAGACAGGTGGCTTAGCCAAGATCTCCTTGATTCTGTCAAATACCTTTTGACAATCATCGTCCCACATAGTGTGGTCCGTCTTCTTGAGCTACTTAAATATGGGTTCGCAGATCATAGTAAACATTGAAATGAAGCGACTTAATATTGTACCTTGCCCAGGAAGCCTCAAACTTCCTTTTCTGTCTCTGGCTGTGGCATCTCGATTAGAGCCTTGATCTTGGATGGATCAATCTCTATCCCTCTTTGACTGACTACATGTCGCAAAATTTTACCGGACCCCGAATGCGCACTTCTAAGGATTAGGTCTCATGTTGTACTTGCGTAATCTGAGATAGAACTTGCGAAGGTTGGCGATGTGACTTTTCCTATCCTCTGACTTAACGATCATGTCATCTACATATACCTATACCTTCTTGTGCATCATATCATGCAACAGGGTAGTCACGGTACGTTAATATGTTGCTCTCGCATTGATGAACCCGAATGGCATAACGGTGTAGCATTTTGTACCCCATTGAGTGACGAACGCCGTTTTATGCATGTCTTCTTCAGCCATCTTGATCTGATTGTATCCTGCGTACCCATCCATGAAAGAATGGAGTGCATGATCTGCTATATTATCTACTAGTATGTCGATGTATGGCAGTGGAAAGTCGTTTTTCGGACTAGCCTTGTTCAAATATCTGAAATCAACATAAACCCGGATTAGCCCATCCTTTTTGGGTACGAGAATTATGCTAGCTACCCAATCCGAGTAATCGGAAACTTTGATGAATTCGGCTTTGAATTGCATGTCTACTTCTTTCGTAATTTTAAGAGCCCATTCTGTTCTCATTCGGCGAAACTTCTGCTTTACATGCTTCAAATCTGGTTTGATTGGGATTCGATATTCTGCAATGTCTCTGTCTATTCCTGGCATGTCTTTGTATGACCAAGCGAAGACGTCTTTGAACTCGTGGAGAATGTCGATGAAACAAGCCCTTTCAATTGGGTCCTGGATCGTCCATATCCTAAGTTTTTGGGGTTCTAAATCTGTCCCTACATTAATAGATTCGGTATTCTCTATAACTGGTGCCCCTTGTCCCTCTTCTAATATTTCTTTGATTATGTAGGGAGGTAATTCGATTGATTCTGGGTCAGAATCATCCTTTGTATCATCATAAACAAAATTGCAATCAAGATAACACGAAGAGTAAGCAGAATCAGATTTATTCATATTAATGTTTGAAAATAGCTGAAACAAAGAGGCCATCTACACAGTAGTCAGGGCGGCACAGGGACTGTTCTTGGGACATTCCCCAGGTTACTGTTACCATACAACGCTATGCTAACGATGGGATGGGGAGTGACAATAGGAGGAGACTCTTTAGCGACTTCTCTAGACTTAGACTTAGTTTCCGACACCGACTCCGACTAAGACTCGAACTTGTCATCTTCTGGTTCTCCTTTGAACATCTATCCTTCTCCAGTTGTGAGTTTGAAGAGCCTTCCTTGATTATTGGTCCATTTGATCAATTTTCTCCATCCTTTCTGCTGACTGGCTAGATCTGCATCTGTGATGAGTGCTGCAGGGTTGAAATGGTCATCCCTTAGTATCATGGTAATAATCTCATCTTCTTATGCCCTGACTAATCCATCCTCTCCGAACAAAAGGCTAACGTCGTGTTTGTTGAGACAAGGTGTCGGACAAGCTCTGACCGTAGGAACTATTTCATAAGGAATGATGTAGCAATCATGGAACACTTCGATTCCGGCTAGGTTGTTGCCTTTGAATATCCAAGGTTCAGGAAATCCGTGAAAAGATTCATGGCCTCCTTCTTTGACGAAATACATATTCAATGTAGGGTGATATGGTCTTATTTGGACTCCCTGATGTTTGCGATTATGAACTTGAGCAAGCATTTCAAAAGCCTCTGCGTTTGTAGGCTTGTATCCCAATCCTAATGGTATCTTCTCGGAGTGACCCTCCTTGAAATATGGGAAAGTACTATTCGTGATTCGGTTTAGTGGCATTCCTGGGAAGTATCCATGCGATTTGAGAATGTGGTTTACCATTGTGGAAGCGGGCCCACGTGGGCGCTTGGGAACAAGCGTTTGCAATTGTGGAGTCGCCACCAATTTATTGTGGAAAATTGGAAACCGTTCGAATACCTCGTGACATGTCAAGACACAAAGTAGTGACATGAACACCAAGAACTCGTGACCGTTAGCATTAATGTCTAGAATGACTCTCATGGATGCCAATGAACACGGATGTTCACAGAGATCTGGAGTAAGGGGTGAGGGTACGTATTAGGAAGCTTTTTTGATCGAACACCTAATCCCGGCCGCCTCGATAGCGGCCTCTACTAATGATTAGGGAAGCTATCTATACTTGATATGTTGTCGATTAGATGCATGCAATGCAACATCCATTAGATTAATCCTAGCATGTGAGAATTAACTAAGTCGGTTAACACGTAATTTAACATGCAATAATGTCGAGGTAGGAATTTAGATTGATTACATGTGAGAGCATACAAACAATACGATAAAATAAATACAATAATAATACAATGAATAAAATTACAATAATTACATTGGATTAATTGATTTACGTCGAAAATACACTTAAAACGGATGGTTTGAGAAAGAAAGAATAAATAAATTAACAGAAATTAGGGTGATAATACGATTAGTAGTTAATCAATACGTAATTAATAAACTAGGTCAAGGCAAAACGGGAGTTGAGGGACAGAAATCAACCAGGAACAGGCGCATCAGAGCTGCCTCCCTTGGAAGAGGTGCAACAGTTGCTGTGCCGTTCCTTGGCTCAGTTCTAGCTGTGAAGTCGGAATTGCAAATTGTTAATATTCTTTGGTGATTTTAATGATTGATTATTAATAATTGACTCGGATGAAAGTGATTAACATATTATTTACATGTGATTAAGATCATAAAAGCGATAAACATGAAACAAAACTAATTAGGACTAATTAATACAAGATTTATAAGATTATTTACAAATTAACAATTTAATTAGGTTAAACAAACTATTAATGATGGATTAATGATGGTGACGACAAACAACAGATGAAAATATATCAACGATGAATTTCAGAGACTCAATATTAATGAATCGAATCTCTAAAACCCGGATTGATTTCAATGACGAAAACCCGCGAATATGGATTATAAGGGATTTAAGTCGGGAATTTAATGATGAATTAATTACTAATGATGATGAATAATATATTACATGTTAGAATTATTATGCTTAAATTATTATATCAAAGAATCAAAGAACAAACGAAAGCAAAATAAAAGGAACGAATTGACAAAAGACGAAGGAAGAAGAAAGGAAGCAGGAACTGCGGCAGCCTCACGAAGAGGCGCAGCAGGTGCTGCGTCCCTTCGAAGAGGCACAACAGTTTCTGCGTCCTTTTTCGAAGTTTGTCTCCTGTAAATCTGTGAAAAGGGTTTGAAATAAGGTTTTACAAATCAGTTTTAAGAGTATTTTCGACATAAACCTTACAATATTAATTACGATAATAAAGAACAATAAACAAAAGAAGGATTTACACCCTCAGACTTACATGTTTGACGAAACGAGATGAACTAAGTTAACGTTTAGTGATGCTCGACTCGAATGTACGACGAAAGTGCCCTCTTGGAGGAAAACAAATAATATTGATTAATGTTGATTGATGTGGAGTTGGTCAAATTGGCCGGTCATACAAAATGAGGGTGGTACTCAGAAAGATCCGAGCTTACGTGGTCGAAAGTTCAAGCACGTAGACGCCAAGAAGTAAGAACGTGGTCTAGAAGGCAAAGGGAGAAGCGAAGGGCGGACACTCGCGTGAGAAATATGTGAGACCGAAGGTCTCTATTTATACTAATCACACGGAGGAAGTAGGGTTTTTCGGAGAAAATTTGGAAGTGAATCTTGAAAAGATATGAAAAGATACGAAAAATATGCAGAAAAGGACTTGGGAAGAGGCGCAAAGCAGCATGCGTCTCTTGGAAGAGGCGCAAAGACTTGCTGCGTCCTTTCCCAAGTGGTTTCCTCCTGCGGAAGAAAGATTTCCGTGTTTTGATTATGGAATAACGGATTAATCTTGTTTTCCTTAATATTTTGTGTGAATATTACGGGAAATTCTTTACCAAAGATTAGAAGATTACAAAATATGGAATAGAAATATCCGGAACATTCAAGAACATTTCTGACTCGGTTTTAGAAAATGAAGATGGTTTTTTGACCCGGACTCCAAATGTACTCTAATTACTGCCAAAACGACCGTATCGACACGTAGATGACAATTAAGAGGTAGACACAAGTGTTTGAGCGATCACCTAACGATAAACTTAAGAACTGTCACAAATCGTTCCGCGTACCAAACATGCGGCCCAATCATCACCGGGTGGTTTGCGGGAGGTGAAGAAATGAGGTATCTACTGAGCCCCCACTTTGACTGAGGCTTGGACAAGGCGAAAGTCAAAGTATGGACATCAGGTCAATCGAAGATTACAACCTGACGACTATGGCGACGTGAGGCGGTTCAAGGGGTCTGAACCAAGGACCTGTCGTCGGGAACATTTTAGAGTTTGTCGACTTTTGGGGAGGGTCGTTTAAAGTCCATTAGACTACGTGAGGAGGCTCGCCATCAATAAGAAGAGACCATACCTGAAATTCCTTGAAACTCCAGGGGAAACAAAACGCGATATTGGGAGAAGACAGCAGGACATAGTCAGGAACTGCTGGGAGAAATCTGCTTGTGGTCGGCTTCAAACAAACTTCGGAAGAGCTTAGGGTCGATGTTTATCTCCATGTCTCGAGAGGGAATGTCTATCCGTGAACTCTCACTGGGGAAACATAATCGGGAACTGATCTCCATGTCTCGAGAGGGAATGTCTATCCGTGTACTCTCGCTGGGGGAACATAATAAAGGCGTGTTGAAACACCTGTCAAAGAAGAACAGCTCGTTGTGACAAGCAAGGTCTTGGCGAAAATATGGCGACTGTTGCTGTTGGCTTGGAAATACGGATCCAGACGAAGAATAAATGTCAGACGGACCAAATATGTGATATGGCATCGAGGAAGAGGCGCACCAAAGATGAGCCCACAAAATAACGAACTTATAACGAATCTTTGAAAATTCCTATGGAGGGAAACTGAGGAAGAGGCGCAATAAGAGATACGTCCCTTGGAATAGGCGCAACACCTGCTGCGTCTTTTCCTGGGCGTGTCAATCCTGCGTAAAAACCCGATAAAACAGAGGGGTTTATTTCAATATTTCGAAATACAATTCCTCAATTTCTCTCTCAAATTCCAACCATTTCCGTTAAAATTTGCTCCAAAAGCTTGCATTTGCCATGACTAATCGAGGTATGTTAATTAATCTTGCATTTATCTTCCGTATTTGATCAAATGGGACCGACAAAATTAGGGTTTTCAACCCTAAATTAGTCGAAAATTTGGGGCTTTTTCCCCAAATGATTTTGACTTGCAAAATTGACCTTGTAAATGGCTAATTGGTAATATAAGGATCATAACCATGTATTTGTTTCACATTTTCATTGAGTATTGAGCATTTGAGTGAAATTGTGACGGTTTCACAGCTAAACCGTAAATCGCTTCGAAAATAGCCTTAGGATTGCCCATTTGTGACAAAACTTGATATTTGAAATCCTTGTGTGATGGGTAAACTTCCTACCATCTCGTAATTTTTATTTGTGACGGCTTTTTCAGGACACTTTCTAGGGCATAATCGCCGTTATAACGAAATGCTGTCAAAATTCCGACTCGAACCCATGACTAGGGTTCAACTTAGGCTTGACTTGACCCAAATTACCACAAGAGCGGTCGGGTTTGTGGAAAAATTTCCGAGGATGGCGATAAAAGAGCGATTGCGGAGCTTCGAAAACTCGAAAATCCCCTAATTAAGGCTTGTCGTCACTTGACGCGGCCTAAATTCATTTTAATTTTTCAGGTGACGAGGCTTCTACGTCTGGGAGGGATCCCATGGACGTGGACACTGCCCTTGACCCTACTCAGATGCTTGAGGAGGCGTTGGAGGAGGCTTTTACCACTACGGTGACGGCTGCTGAGAACGAGGTGGTCGCCAGCTGAGGGGAGCACCTGCGTGGACTGAAACCTGGGACAGTAGGCACCTGCTTTGGGCTGCGGAGGGTCACCTATCCTACAGGATAGTGGAGAGCTTGGTAAATCGAATTCATTACTCTTCATTCATCTTCTTTCATTTCTGTTTGTCATTCCTTTTCTTCTTCATTTGAGCTAAATATAGCTTTTGTTTCGAATCAACATAGGAGGCCGGGAATATCATAACGTTTTCGGGCTACACGATGGAGATGGGGTGCTACAGAGGCTGTCAGCTAAGGAGCGAGCCATGATCGAGCGGGGAGCATTCGGCGCCCTAGTGCAGGCTTGGAGGGATATCGCGAGGAGGAAGCTTCGGGCTAACCTCAGTCTCGTCCGAGCTTTCTTGGACAAGTTTTGGGACACGACCGCCACATTTCACATGCCTTTTGTGAGGTGGGGGTTACGTTAGAGGACTACGGCATGATTTCTAGTCTTTCGTGTGGGACTGAGGTGGTGGAGTGGCCGGACTGCGATGAGAGTAGACTCGGCCGAGGCGAGGAGGTTGATCGGCTGGAACTTGGCGCCGAAGGCTGATGCGGTACCTGGTTTGGTGCCTAGTTCTTACGTTCGGGACTACTTTGCGGGGAAGGCCCCGGCGTCGGTGGTGATCGAGGGGAGGGAGACGGCTCCTCCTCCCTCTACTGCAGAGCAGAGAGTTCGTTTGTGGCTCTGGTGGTTTCTGTCTTCGATCTACCTCGGAGACAAGGGATATAGGCTTTCGACGAAGCTCCTTCCCTTTCTTTCTGACCTAAGCTCCCTAGGCCGTTGGGACTAGGTCACTACTGGTTTTGCAGTCCTCATCCGCTTCATGAGGGCCATGGTTCGTCCGGAGTTGATGGAGAAGGGGACTTCTCCTGTTGCTGTCGGCCCTAGACTGATGTTGGAGGTATGAACCTTCATTTCATTTGATGAAGGATCATTTCTTTTCTTATTAAATCACGAAAGATCGTTATTGATTATCTTGCTTTACAGGCGTGGGCGTACTCCTACTTTTCGGGTCTCGCGCCCAAGAGGACGGAGCCGGTGGAGAAGGCCTATCCCGTTGTGAGGGATTGGGTGGTGTGCCTTACGAGGACTCGGCGTTCCTTCCACGACGTCTGTTGGCGGGAGGTGAACACTCTTCAATTGGATGGCGTGAGTACTTCACCTTCGTTCGTTTCTTCATTACCTTTTTCAGAACTGATCATAATAATGACTTCTTGTTTGCTTTTCCCAGTGGGTGCCCAGGCCTTGGGTGGAGTACGCTGGCGCTCCTCCATTTGTGGCTGAGGTCCTTCGACCTAGGAGCTCAAGCCAGTTGCTATTGAGGACGTCGATGGGTCCTGTGTAGTACTTGAGTGAGCGTGTGGCTCGTCAGTGCTCTCGGGATGTCTTGACGGTTTCCATCGATCCTCCTCGAACGATGTTTCCTCGGACGATGTTTAGGGAGCCTTCTGAGGCTGAAAGGGAGGGTGACCTGGCAGGTGTTGGTGGTGACGCCGTCCTTCTTCCGGGCGAGGACTACTCGGCGTTCCTCTACGGGAGGTTGGCGTACTGGCCGGTCGTGGTAAGTGTTTTACGCTTTATTTTTTATTATTTTGAGAACACGATGAATGATCATCGGTTAATGGAAATCAGTTGACTTTGCAGGAGGTCGAGGCGGCAGGCATCGAGCCCCCAGAGTACCCCGAGACCCTCGAGTACACTGACGCGACATGGATGACGACGATCTCCGAGCTGCGTGACTTTGATGCGGCGGTGAGAGATGCTGGCTTGGACGAGTGGCAGCATCTGATTCGGAGGGTGAGTCTCTTAACTTGTATAATTTTGTGTAAGAACACATTTCCTTGAGTTTGTCCAATCGTTAAGAATCTCTTCTTTTGAAATGCAGGTTGCGCCATCCCGATTTGTGGCTTTATGGAGGGTAGCCAACCGGGTGCGGGATACTGCCGTCGAGGCACTTGTTGGCGGCCGAGGACGTCAAGTATGAACCTTCTATTTTACTTTATTTTTGAATTTTCCTTGTGTTTGAAATGGTTGACATGAGCCAATTCTTGATGTTTGCAGAGGGAGCGTGAGCTGGAGCGAGAGCTTGCCCTGTCCCAGGAGGAGACAGCTCACCTACTGAGGGAGCTCGAGGTCCGTGACGCCGAGGTTGCTGCTCTCAAGGCGAGAGTTGCTGAGCTAGACGACGACCGGCAATAGCTTTTTGTTGCTTTTTGTTTTTTTTTGGCTGTATTTGTACATTTTTAGGACCCACATTTTGGACATTCGAACTTTGTTTTGGGGCTCGAGCCCCCAGTTTGGTGTACATATCCCTTCTTGGTTGTATATATGATGGCCTGAGTGCCTTTGCTGCTGGGTTGCTTTGTTTGTACCTGCAGGTTAGCTTTGAACAAGTTTGGTAGATAATGGTTTGCGCAGTCATGCTGCCGCAATTTACACAAAAATCACATAGAACATACATTTGTACACATGGCCTAACTTAGCGCAAAACAATGACTCGAAAATGCAAAATTTTTTGCAGGAAATGACCGGACGGTAGGGAGGGTTACCCCCTAAAAAAAGGAAAAAAAGAAACATATAAGTTTGAAGGTTAATGTGTGATGGGAGTAAAATGATTCCCTAAAAAGAAAAAATAAAAAAGAAATGTATAAGTTTGAAAATGAATAAATTAAATTGGTGAAATGATTCCCCAAAAAAAGAAAAATAAAAAGAAATGCATAAGTGTGCTAAAATGTCGGTATCGCCTCGAAATGCGTGACCGTGAAATTAGGAAACACGAAATATGGCAACTTGACGTATTTACCAAAATAATAACCCGTATGAATAGGAAATTATTCGTTGAGGAAATTAGGAAAGATCCAACACGGAAAATCACAGAAAGAAGGCCGAGGAAGAGGCGCAACAAGAGCTGAGTCCCTTTGAAGAGGCGTAGCAGGTGTTGCGCCTGTTCCCCAGTGCATCCGTCCTGACGGATTTTAGGAAACAACTTTTAGTATAGATAGAGACGTCGAGGGAGGTTTTATTCACATAATTCTTCCGTCTTTTCTTCGTCTTATTACATAAAGCTTTCAAAATAAGCATACATTATGAATACTCTAGAAATTCGTCTAAAAGAATGGACAAATGAGTTCTCTAATGTGGAGAAACACGACATGTGTGCTTATAATCTTGGATCACAATTGAGTTTGAAGCTGATCAAGGTAGTCAAACCGTTCCTAGATGCTTGTCTTGATTATTGGGACCCGAATTATCACGTATTTGCCTTCCCTGGAGGCGACATTTGCCCATTTCCTGAAGAAATTGCTGCAATTGGCGGTTGGGACCCAAAACATTTTCCTACTATTTCCTCCACTTCTCAGGGGTATAAGAACAAGTTTAAGGACTTGCTTGGGTTGGCAAGAGCTGATGTGGACCGTCTTGTGACTTCTAAAGGAGTGCAAATGTTGGATTTCATCGATCGGTTCATCAATAGGGCAGATCCCACTATCACTTATGTTGCGAGGCGAAGGGCATTCGGGTTTTGCCTATTACATGTATATGTCCTTCAAGGGCATGTTGATGAGGATTTGAGAGGCGACCCTCATTTCTTGAGCTTGATTGAGCAAATAGAGCTGCGCAGGAGCCCAGCTTGCCAGTGTTTAGGAGAGATCTTATTGGGTTTAGATAACAGTAAAGCCAATAGTGACCTCCCTTATTTGGGGAGTCCCATTATTTTGCAGGTAAAAGAATTATTTTTTTTTTTCGTTTTTTTTTTTAATTCCTGCTTCTGGTAGGTCTAGCCTATGGAGCGTCTTCGATTGATCGAGCCCCCAATTAATGTTCCTGCTTATCATGCTCGCTCAATTGCAATGAGGACCAGACTCTACATGGTGGACTTCACTCGAGTCTGCAACTACTGGGAAAACAAATTGAAGAGTGAAGATGGCCCCTTAATTAGATGGATCGTACCATGGTGGCATCTCGAATCTATCACTGGAGTATCTTCCTTGGATCCTACCCGATCTGTTCGCATTCCCGGCTTGGAGTTTATGGTATGCATCTTCCCGGAGAGGTTGATGAGGCAGGTTGGATTGAAGCAGATGATTCCGAAGCTTGACACTGTCCCGCAGACTGCCGTGGCGTTTACTACTGAGAGTCGAAGAGAATGGGCCATCAAATGGGCTCAAAGGAACATTTGGTTCTTGAATTCTTCTGTTAGTGCTCTATGGGTGTCGGATTCCTATCTGCGGTGGAGGAAAGATACAACTCCGGAGGAGCGCGAGAGATTGAGGAAGCGCGAGCCTGTTGACTACAAGGTTCGCGAGGTGGAAAAGGAGAAAGAGAAGCATCTGACTGAGGGAGAGGAAGAAGCCGGATTTCGAATTGTTCATCCTTCGAAGAAACTGAAGACTTCTCCTGCCGTCGAGATGGTGGTTGACAAGAATGGCAAAGCAAGACCACGAGAGAGACCGTTGGTTATTAGGTCTGAAGTGGCGCAAGAGCGTCCGGCTCGAGGTCGGGACAAGAAATTTGACAAAAATGACAAAGGCAAAGGGAAAATGGAAGAGTAGCCTAAGTCATTATTATTATTATTATTTATTATTATTATTATTGTAAGAAGAAGTTGGGGTTTTAAGAATCCTAGTCTTTTTAGCATTATTTTTATTATGTAACGTACTATTATTATTATCATTAGAAATGAAATAAAAAAGGTTAAATGGTCATGAAACCGTTATGATTTTCTATGATTATTCTTGTCGAATTTCAAATGCAATTGCAAATGAACTTCTATTCACATTAAAAATAATTAAATGGGTTGTATCCCGTGAAGGATTGCCTACGTATTCATTTAGAAAATGAAATCAAACCCTTGCGCGTAGTTCGAGTAAATGTAAAAGAATAATTTTTCTAAGCAAGAGCTTGTAATGAACTTAGAAAATAAGCATGAGCTTTACTTACTCCTAAAATGCAATTTAGTTTGTTTGATGATATGAGGATGACAAATTGTCAAAATGCAAGAGCAAGATGACATTAGCTTAATTCAGCTTGGCCATGGGCCGTTTATTTCGTGCCACAAGAGTGACACGTGAGGTTACGCGAGGCACGTTTTTGCTCCTATTATAGGCATAGTAACATTTTAGTTGGTCGAGGTTTGTTGGGTTGGCAAATTCGTTCCCATCTAGGTTTGTGATTCTAACCGCACCCCCTGGAAGTATGGACTTGACTAGAAATGGTCCGGCCCAATTGGGTTTGAATTTTCCTCGTGGATCGACAGGTAAAAGAGCTCTAATTGATTTGAGGGCCAAGTCTCCTTCTTTGATGTTCCTTGGCTTAACCCTTTTGTTGAAGGCTCGTTTGATACGTTCTTGGTATGTTTGCACATTATGTAATGCACGTAACCTTCGTTCATCCAGGAGGATGAGTTCTTCATATCTGTCCCTCTTCCACTCGGCTTCTGGGATTTGACTTTCGAGTAAAATACGTAAGGATGGTACTTCTAGCTCGACTGGTTTTACAGCTTCCATGCCGTAGGTCAAATAGAATGGGGTGGCCCTAGTGGGCGTCCTAACAAATGTACGGTATCCTCATAAAGCAAAGGGTATCTTGCTCGGCCAATCTCTATAGGTGTCAATCATTTTCTTGAGAATCGTGACAACGTTTTTGTTTGCCGCCTCTACCGCGCCATTGGTTTGTGGTCTATATGGCGAGGAGTGGTGATGCTTAATTTTGTACTTGGCTAGCAATTGTTCAGTCTCAGCATGGAAATGTGATCCATTGTCACTGATGATCTCATGTGGGCAACCATATCGACAGATAATGTTGGTTTGTATGAAAATTGTCACGTTCTTGGCTGTAAGACTGGTGTAGGAAGCCGCTTATACCCACATGGTGAAATAATCGATTGCTACTAGGATGAAACAGTGACCTCCTGTTCCGGCTGGACTGATCTTGCCGATGATGTCAATTCCCCAAGCAGAAAATGGCCAGGGAGATGTTATGGTGTAAAACAATGAAGGAGGGACATGTTGTACATTCCCGAAGATTTGGCAATTATGGCAATATCTTACATATATGATGCAATCGGATTCCATCGCGGTCCAATAATACCCTAAACGTGTGATTTTCTTTGCCATCATGGGTCCACTCATGTGAGGGCCATATTCTCCATCATGGACTTCTTCCATCACTTTCCGTGCCTGTGAATGATCAAGACAGCGTAGGATTACACCAAGAGGTGTTCATTTGTATAGTTCTCCTTGCATGAAAACGTATTGGGAAGCTAGCAGACGGATAACGCGTTGTCCCCTTTTGTCCATTTCTGGTGGGTAGGTGCCATTGAGCTTGAAGTTTAGGATTGCTTGGAACCAAGGTTCCTCTGTGACTTCCTCTTTATCGTCGTTCGATGCATAAAGGCATTTCTACCATGCTATCCGGCATATTAATCAAAGATGCAAGTTTTGCAAGAGCATCTGCAAATTGATTTTCTTCTCGAGGTAGATGTAGGTAGGTCACTTGATCGAAGAATTGGGGAACTCGATCTATTCTGGCTTGATAAGGTGCTAAGCTTTCACTTCGTATTTTCAAAGATCCCGTAATTTGGTTGATGATCAAAGATGAATCCCCATGCACTCGAAGATTCTTGATGCCTAAACTTAATGCCGCTTGTAATCCAATGAGACAAGCTTCGTATTCTATAGCGTTATTTGTCATCTCGAAGTCGAGTTTGACAGAGATTGGTGTATGCTAGCCTTTAGGAGAAATGAGCAACACTCCTATTCCAAATCCTCTTAAGTTCGAAATTGGCCCTTTCGGTGGGGCTCAAGGTCATCCCTATCCTAAGTTCTTGGGGTTCTAGTTCAGTTCCTACGTTGATGGGTTCAGTATTTTCTATCACTGGTGCCCCTTCCCCCTCTTATAGTATTTCTTTGGCTATGTAGGGAGGTATTGAGTCTGGGTCTGGGTCATCCTCATCATCATCGTAAACAGAATTGCAATTAAGATAACACGAAGAGTAAGCAGAACCTGATTTATTCGATCATATTAAAATTTGAGAAAAGTTGAAACAAAGAAGCCATCTGATCTGTAGTCAGTGGCGGTTAAGGGACAGCCGTTGGGACATTTCCTGAACTACTGTTTCTATTTGACACTAAGCTAGGAGAAACAAGGGGAGTGGGAATGACGACAGGAGGAGACTCTCTTGGAATGTCTCTAGACTCCGACTCTGACTCCGACTCTGACTCTGACTCTGACTCAAATTCATCATCTTCTGGTGCTCCTTTGAACATCTCTCCTTTTTCATTGGTGAGCTTGAAGAGTCTTCCTTGATTGTTTGTCCACTTGATCCATTTTCTCCATCATTTCTGCTGATTGGTGTTAGTTTCTGTGTCCAGTGTGGTAATGATCTCATCTATGATGCTTTCGGTGCTCTTGATTAAGGGAAGATCTTGTAGATAGACATCTTCCTCGCTATCCGTCCATATCCCATTGATCGCCTCTTCGTTTGGGGAGATAAGTTATGAGCAATCTAAGGTAGATTCATCACTTGTAATCATCAGAACTCCAAGAGGATTCTGAGTGTTGTTAGGCTTACCTACAGGCGGTATTGGTAGGCGACCGTCTTCAATCAAATCTTGAAGTACATTTTTCAGTTTGTAGCATTTCTCTGTATCATGTCCCTTACCTCTATGGTATTCGCAGTATGAATTCTTATCCCAGAACTTGGATTTCTTTTCTGGTTCGGGTGTAGGGCCTATGGGTTGAAGTTTACCCAGCTTCATCAACCTTTTTAGACCATTGGAATATGTATCCCCTAGATTTGTGAATTTCCTTGGTGAGGTACTCTTCTTAGATGGCTCGAGAAGGTTAACTTCATCAGTTTTGCTAGTAGAGCCGTAAGAACGACTTGTTGAGCCTTGATATCCACAACCTATCGTTTTGGACAAGAGCCCTTTACGGATGTCATCTCCGATCCTTGTCCCTAGTACGGTTAAGTCTTTGAAGGTCTTAATGTTTTGATACCTCAAATGATTTACATAGATGGGCTTTAGGTTGTCCACGAATTTCTCCACGAGGGTAGCTTTGTCTGGACGTTCAACAAGTTAAGTACTAGTGTTCCTGCACCTACTCAGGAAGTTGGTGAAACCTTCTTTGTCATTTTGGGTAAGAACCTCTAAAGTGCGCATGTTGACTTGGATTTCAGCATTATCCGCATATTGTTTAGCAAACTCGATTGCGGCATCGTCCCACGTAGCGATTTTCTTATGCTCTAGCGAATAGAACCATTGTTTTCGGATGGTGTCAAGAGATGAAGGAAAGATCCTTAAGAACATCTCGGGTTTAATGCCTTTGATAGACATATAATCCTTGAAAGCACGGATATGGTTCAAAGGGTTTTCATGCCCCTTGAATTTAGGGATATCCGTCATGTTGAAATTGGTTGGCAACTTGGAACTCACAGCTTCATATTTGCGATTATTTTCCCTATAAATGTCATCCCTTTTGAGATACATCAATTGTTCCTCCAAGTATTAGAGTCGTTTTTCAGCTACAGTCACACCTATGGGAGGGTTTTCGTCCCCGAAGTTGTTCACAAATTCATCAGACACTTCACTTTCTCGAGGAGGCATCCTCGTTTCCACGGCATATATTCAGCCCTCAATTGTGTCAAGGCGATCATACACTTGGTCTTGAGTGACTTTGAGACAAGCTAGCGCGGCTAGGATTTGATCATTACCATTCTGGAGTTGGTTGAAGTTCACGTCGCTTGTTTCATGCATCTTGGACACTGGATAAGAGATCGACGACGAATCAAAACACGATCGACCATTCTAGCACACTTACTTGAAAAGAAATGTTATGACTTGTGAAGTGGGAGTGTGCCACTTGTGTCAAGTAAATTTTGAGGAAATGACAAAGTTTGAAAATGTTGGTCCTAGTCAACTTTAGTGTAGTTGTTGGAGTAGACTCGAAGTGGGGTTTTGAAATGGGTTTGAAGGCCCGAATTTTGACTTGACAATTGGATAGAGTTTCGAGTAGTTTTGCGCTAATGTTAGGCCTAAGTTCAAAATCTTTACATTTAAAAAGGATTTTGATTTTACAAAAATTGTCATGATTCTGTTTAGAAATGGTGATCACATATGGTACAAACATTATACAAGCATTATAACGGGATGCTGAGTGCATTTAAAAGGGTTTTGGTTTACAGGGTGGGTTGCCATACCGAACAATCAAACCCGAATTCTGTGGAGAGGCTCGTACCAAACAAGAGTAAGGCCGATTCCTAGTCCATTTCCTCAAGTAGTGAAAGTCCTTGATACAAACAAGCGTAAGTACCATGGTATGGATGACGTCAATCGCTATCCATCCTTAGGCCCAAATAAGAATTTGGACCGTCTAGACGGGACGATTGGTCGAACGGGTTGGGTTGGGCCTAGGAAGGCCGAATAAACGGTCTAAGAAGACCGAGTTATGAAAACCGACAATTGTCTCGTACAAACTATTCCCTAAACTTGTTCAAGTTTCACCCTTTTGGCTACACGTAAGTGTATTATCCCCAGCGGAGTCGCCAAACTGTGGACGCGGGCCCACGGAGGCGCTTGGGAACAAGCGTTTGCATTTGTGGAGTCGCCACCAGTTTATTGTGGATAATTGGAAACCGTTCGAATACCTCGTGCCATGTCAAGACACAAAGTAGTGACATGAACACCAAGAACTCGTTACCCTTAGCATTCTATGTCTAGAATGACTCTCGTGCATCCCAATGAACACGGATGTTCACAGAGATCTGGAGTAAGAGGTGAGGGTACGTATTAGGAAGCTCTTTTTATCGAACACCTAATCCCGTCCGCCTCGATAGCGGCCTCTACTAATGATTAGGGAAGTTATCTATACTTGATATGTTGTCGATTAGATGCATGCAATGCAACATCCATTAGATTAATCCTAGCATGTGAGAATTAACTAAGTCGGTTAACACGTAATTTAATATGCAATAATGTCGAGGTAGGAATTTAGATTGATTACATGTGAGAGCATACAAACAATACGATAAAAGAAATACAATAATAATACAATGAAGAAAATTACAATAATTAAAGTGATTTACGTCGAAAATACACTTAAAACCGATGGTTTGAGAAAGAAAGAATAAATAAATTAACAGAAATTAGGGTGATAATACGATTAATAGTTAATCAATACGTAATTAATAAACTAGGTCAAGGCAAAACGGGAGTTTAGGGACAGAAATCAACCAGGAATAGGCGCAGCACAGCTGCGTCCCTTGTTAGAGGGGCAGCAGTTGCTGCGTCCGTTCCATGGCTCAGTTCTGGCTGTGAAGTCAGATTTGCAAATTGTTAATATTCGTTGGTGATTTTAATGATTGATTATGAATTATTGACTCGGATGAAAGTTATTAACATATTATTTACATGTGATTTATATCATAAAAGCGATAAACATGAAACGAAACTAATTAGGACTAATTAATACAAGATTTATAAGATTATTTACAAATTAACAAACTAATTAGGTTAAACAAACTATTAATGATGGATTAATGACGGTGACGACAAACAACAAATGAAAATATATCAACGATGAATTCCAGAGACTCAATATTAATGTATCGAATCTCTAAAACCCAGATTGATTTCAATGACGAAAAACCCGCGAATATGGATTATAAGGGATTTAAGTCGGAAATTTAATGATGAATTAATTACTAATGATGATGAATAATATATTACATGTTAGAATTATTATGCTTATATTATTATATCAAAGAATCAAAGAACAAATGAAAGCAAAATAAAAGGAACGAATTGACAAAAGACGAAGGAAGAAGAAAGGAAGCAGGAACTGCGCCAGCCTCACGAAGAGGCGCAGCAGGTGCTGCGTCCCTTCGAAGAGGCGCAGCAGGTGCTGCGTCCTTTCTCGACGTATTTCTCCTGTAAATCTGTGAAAAGGGTTTGATCCACGTTAAGATCTTCCAAGGGTTTAACTAATGGATGTTCTTTGAGGTAATCATCTTCGTCGTTGTCTGTCCAAACGCCATTGATAGTGTTGAGCTCTTTTAAGCGTAAAATTTTGGCCTCTAGATTAATGATCTGTCGAACCAATTCATCAACTATCATGATGACTTCTTGCATTGTAGATTCATGGGATAGAGCAATGGGCATTTGCGTGGCTTCCTTTTCTTGAGTTGACGCATTAGGATTGTGTAGGGACGACACGACATCTTCCAGTTCAGCGACATGTCTACTCACGCACTTTGCCCATGCGACAAAATCTGCAATAGTGGGTGCATGCGATGGTAGAGTAGCTTTCTCCATGGTCAACCATGTTGAGCTCATCTTCGACTGGAGGGATACGGGGTGAACAATCCAAGGTGGATTCCTCATCCGAAATCATCAGAATTACAAGAGGATTCTTAGTGTTTTTAGGCTTACTTACGGGAGGGATATGCAAATGTCTGTCTTCAATCATGTCCTGAAGAGCATACATTAACCTATAACAGTTTTCAGTGTCATGCCCTTTACACCTGTCATACTCACAATAAGCGTTGCCATCCCAGAATTTAGACTTCTTTTCTGGGTCAGGTGTAGGTCATATTGGTTGGATTCTGCCCTGTTTTGTCAACCATTTCAGCGCATTTGTGTATGTGTCACCCATGTTAGTGAACCTCCTTGATGTATTGTTCTTTTTAGATGACTCGACGGGGTTGACATCTTCGATTTTTCTAATGGAACTGTAGGAACGACTTCCAGTTGATGTTGAGCCTTGATATCCGCGCCCTACAGTTTTGGACAAGAGTCCTTTGTGAATATCATCTTTGATCCTTGTACCCAGCACTATTAGATCTTTCAAAGATTTGATGTTTTGGTGCCTCAAGTGATTTGCATTGATAGGCCTTAAATTTTCTACGAATTTCTCCACATGAGTGGCCTCATCTGGACGCTCAAAAATTTGGGTGCTAGTCTTTCTCCACACACTTAGGAAGTCGGTGAAACCTTCTTTTTCGTTTTGGGTGAGGACCTCTAGAGTGCGCATGTTGACTTGGATCTCAGCATTATCCGCGCACTGTTTAGTGAACTCGATAGCAGCATCGTCCCAAGTAGAAATTTTCTGGTGATCTAGAGAGTAGAACTATTGTTTGGGAATGGTATCGAGAGATGAAGGAAAGATCCTTAGGAACATCTCTGGCTTAATGCCCTTGATGGACATGTTGTCTTTGAAAACACGAATGTGGTTTAGATGGTTTTCGTACCCCTTAAATTTTGGGTGTTTGTCATGTTGAAGTTGTTTGGCAGTTGAGTGTTTAATGCTTCATACTTTCGGTTATTTTCTTTGTAGATGTCATCCCCCTTGAGGTACATTCGTTGCTCTTCCGGATATTGAAGACGTTTTTCTGCTTCAGTGAGAATAGGTGGAGGATCGTTGCATATCGGGTTGTCTGGAATAGGACCATCGGCAGGAGGGAGTCTGGCTTCAACCGCCACAATGCGGCCTTCGATCGTTTGGAGATGAGCGTATGGGACATCTTGACTTGCTTGGAGTCGGAGTAGTGCGGCCAAGACTTGATTATTACCATTATCATCGGGTTGACCATTGACGCTTCCTTGACTTTTGTTAGTTTCGACTATCCTGGTGATGTGAGACGTGTCGTATACGCTCTCAAACAATATTTATATTCTCAACAAACTAATCCTAGTAGAGCGGTAGGTAGAGGTCGGATCCCAAGGGACGGGTATTGTATTAACTTATCAGTTGTAAATAGCTATGTCTTAGTATCACAATTTGGGTTGAGGTTGAGATTTGCAATCTAAACTACTTAACAAAAGGAAGAGTAAATAAATGAAAGCAAAGCAAAGTACGCAAATAGAGTTTGTAAACAATTGATTAAAACACTGGGTGTCATGGGTTCATAGGGAAATCATGATGAGATCACATAAATAAATTACATAGATGCAAGCAAATTATTGTTGTAATGGAATCGAGTTTGTTTATATCTTACAATTCCTAGGGAGACTTAGGTTTCGGAGCCGAGTCGGTCACAACTTTACAACACCTACATCGACTTGGTTCTCCCTATTCAACTATATGCATGGTCTAAGAAGACTTGAGTTGGTTTATGTCCTACATGTCTTGTGGAAAGGATAAGAGAATCATGCTAAGTTGTCAATCAAGCATTTCATTAAGCATAACATGTGGAAAAGTTGAAACTACAACAAGCAAGCATTCATATTAACTTATTAAGTATAGATATATCCCATGATTAACTACCCTAATCCCCCACGAACCCTAGTTAGGGAACTACTCACTCATTATCATGAAAAACATGTTAATAATGGTGTCAGTCATCTTAACAAGTATAACCATGAAAGATGAGTAAAGCAATAAACAAGGGTTAAGTAAAGAGTAAAGAAATTGTACCAACTTTAAGATGAACAAATGAAAAGGAACGAATAACAGAAGAAAACTTTATTGATGATGAAGAGTTGTCAATTCTCCAATAAACATCCAAATAACCTTTAATTACCCAACTAGATCTAAGAATTCTTGACCAATAATTAAGGAAGGATTAAAGTGTAATTAAGCTAAATCACATGTTTAATCTACTAATTTTATACTTAATAACTTGTTACTAATCTCCTATTACAAGGGAGTATTTATACTTAGTACAAGTATTAGGTTAACTAAGGGCTTAATTGAGGATTAAGCCCCTTAAATGAAGTTCAACCCCTTGCAAGTGCTGGCATGGGACGTACGACGACCTCCCTCTGATGGATGCTCATATTGCACTGAGGGATGCTCATCCTGCTTTAGGAACGCCCGTCCTTCTCAATGGGACGGCTGCCCTGTCTCTGGGATGCCCGTCCTGAAGGGCAATTTTGCTTCTTCTTTCATTTGGCTGCCCCTAATCACGGGGATCCTTTAGAGGTCGTGGAGTCCTTTATCATTGCCCATTTACTTGTTTTATTAACTTATGCTTTTAGTATTGGTCTCCTCCTTCATGCTTGGTTGTTAGATGCGATCAATTTAGCTCCGTTTTGTTCCGTTTAAGCAAGGATAGCACTCCTCTCCTACCAAGGGCACAAAACCTCATAGAATATGCATAATAGGAAGCTAAAGATAAGAAACGACCCTAATACATGCTAGAAAGCATAGGAACGAGGCTAGTTAGGGGAGTAAATGTGCGTAAATACGAGTCACGTCAAATATGCCAAACCGAATCTTTGCTCATCCTGAGTAAAGAGGTGATTAAAACTATGACCTTTATTTATACTACTCTAATAGCATAGCCGATGTGAGACAATTAGCGGGTCTCACTCCGCCCCTTCAACTCACAACAAGACATCAAAGAGGTAAGATGCCTTCTTGCAAGGCAAGGTGGGGCTTGCCAAAATGGCGATGCATCCAAACATTAAGCACACAAAACACATCAAAGGATGCATCTACAAAAGAATAGCCACTTTTCTCATCTAGGTAGCGGAAATCATCTAAAAGGGAAGCAATTTAAGGTACACATTCCACTATAGATATTAGTTCTCCAAGTTACTAAGTCCAAGAGGATACAAACAAGCCACCTCCAAGTTGTGTTAAACTAGGCTACTTTCGTCCACAATTGCTAAATTCTTTCGTCAAGGGCGATCGGATGGGGTGGAAGGATGATCCCTATGATGTTAGTGGAATATGACATGACAAATCTCGGATTCTCTACAAGTGTAAAGGCCAAGGATCATCCCAAGCTCAACAAGGTGGCATAACAAAAAGGTTTTTGAGAATGAAAGGCTCAAGTCAATTAAAACAAAGGTAGTGGATTTAAGTAGCATTCAAAATTTGGCCTCATTTCAACATCCGCATTTCATATTTCAAAACTTTAAGATGGGGTTTGTCCCTCATTTGCTAGTATCCTTTGCTTTCGCCAATCGCTTATTAGCTACTCGGTTAACCTCTAGACAATAGCTTTTCGGGGTGATAGTCACTTTGTCTTTGGGTGGTTGAATTCACAACCGTATGGGGGCCCAATTCAATGGATCCCTCACCAAAGCACATTGAAGTGGTATGCCTCCATTAAATTTCTCGGCAATTCAACAATTCAAAATATTTGAGGTTTCTTTAGTAATTAAAAACGATTCCACATCACAAAACTTTTAAAATGAGCACTTCAAACTTATTAATGAAAAGTATTTTTGGGTTGCCAAGCCACCAAGTCAATTAAGGTCCCCTAGATAAGTTGATTAAGTCCATATCACATTATAACGTTGGATAGATGACTAACATGCAAACCCTTGACTAGGCTTTAGACCATGGGACAAAAGATACTAGTATGACACAACCTAGGGTGTCTTGAGGGTATTCTAGAAAACAAAGTCTTAAAGAGAAAAGTTATCTACAAGGGCCTTATATACACTTGTCAAGCTTCTCATTTAGGCATTTTCACAAAATTTTCTAACATGCAAACTACATGCCATGATGCAATTAACATATATACAAATCTAATGCATATGCTTCTATAAACTATTATGCCATATAAACTAAATGCAACTCCTAATATCACATAGGTATAAACCGCATCAACAAAAAGTACCCACATTGTCATTAACATATAAGAAAGGGAGAAGGAGATTTGGAAAGATCATACCATTCGGTCTTCTTTGAATCCCTTATACTTCGAATGTGGCGTAGTCGTCTCCATGTGATAAGCGTGACAAACAAACATGTATGTACAATTCTATGCTACAAAGAAAGAACATGTTTTTGGAATTTCTTAAATTTTTCAATTTTTATCATTTTGGTAATAAAGGTTAGATGTTAGAATTTTCCATCCCCACGCTAGTGTGGACATTGTCCTCAATGGACAAAATGATAGGAAATATATGCAAATGCAAATACATGAAGCGATATGAAATGCATAAATTCTATACTAAATGCATACTACATGATATATATTACACATGATGCAAACTAAACTATGCTACATGAATCATGCTTTCGATTAGGTTGGAGAGCTAATTTGAATTACCTCTGGTTTCTTATAAATGAACTTCCCCAAACAAAACTAAACACTATTGCTAGTGGAAAATGGGGAGTTTATTCATAAGTTATGCAATGCAATGCATGAAAAGTAACTTGTCATTTTGGATTCTTCATGGTGGGAGCAACAAAAAAAAGATATTCACCTCAATTTTTGCCGAGATGTGAGTCCTTTGATGTTTCTAGGACTCAAAAACTCTTAGCCATAAAGAGTCCAAAAATGACTCTCCAAATGCTCTATACTACATATTATACAAGTTATGCAATCATGAGATAAGAAAAACAAAGCAAAAGGAGGGGTAGGAGACTCATAATGGTATAGGATGAGATGTTATTGTTGGAATATGTGTCCTCCGACAATAATGCGATCACAACTGTTGATCATGATGATCACATGCTTAAATCTTATTTTTAAGAATACATGTGGGATGTAATATTTTACAGTCAACTGGTCCACACATATCGGTAATGATTGGCTGACTAGAGTTTGACATTACTGTCGTGCGACGGGCGTGATCAGTTGATCCCCTTAGGTCATACCTATAGGGAAATACTCTTAATTGATTATTTAATTAATCGTATGCCGATACGAGTTAATTAAATTTCTTAAAATTGACGGATGATTTGTGAGTAAAGTTAACGTGTCTTATTGTAATTCGATTAAATTAGATACGATCTAAGTAATCAAATTGTTTTATTACTTAGATTAAATTATTGTTCACGAAACAATTGAAACAGAATGAATAATTTATTATAAATACTAGTTGTTGTAATTTATAATTTGATAAACCATTTTGGTACAAGTAATCAAGAATTACTAATTATTTTTGTATGTGACATATTTAATTATATGATGATTTTTATATGTTAAAAATGCATTATAATGTAACATGTCATGTAACATGTCACATATGTCACAATTGACAAATGACAAAAATAATATGGACTACCATTTTACATGGTAACCGAAAATTAGGAAGGGCATTAAGGGTTTGTGTTGTTTAATTTATTTTGCCTCTTGTGAAGAGCAAAAATGAAATGCATTGGGCATGCTACCCAAGGCCATATTTTTGGCCATCCATAAGAAAAAGAAAAGAGTTTTTCTCTTCCTTGGATTATTATTCATTCTAGTCTTATATTTTCTTCTCTCTAGTTTTTGAAGAAAAAGTTTAAGAGTAAAAATAAACTCATATATCACTCCCTCTTGAACCAATTTTTCAAGAGCAAAAATTACAATTTTTGTGTCAAATTTTAAGTAAAACTTATATTATTTCTAGTACAAAATAATATTAGTTGTTAAGAGATTTCCTTGGGTATTCACATTTGGGAGAGGTTCTAATTTGGACCTTTTGTTCATCAATTTTAAGGAAAGCTCAAGAACTAACAAATAGGTGAATTTGTTGGTGCCCATTAATCCGAAATCATATAGTAAGATTGATGATTTCTTCTCTTATCTTATTTATGTTTGCATGCATAAGATCTAGCTTTTATTTTATGACTAAATAAATCTTTTCATATATGAATATGTAAATTAATGAGATTAATGAATCTAACAGCTATGAAAGCCATCAACTCCTTAATTGCGTCGTCCTCCTTTCGCTAGTTCAACAATCAACTATCGCTCATCGTGATATCATCCTCCAAGCATCCGGAGGCATCACCACCATCATCTTCTTTTGAACTTTGCTCACTTTCTTTATTACTTGCTTCACTACTCTGAAAGTTTCTATACCATTTTAGTCATGCGATTTTAATGGAGATCTAATTAACTCATTAATTTAGATGATGGATCTAGTTGCATGCATGATAAAAGAACAAAATAAGGAGAAAACAATTTTTCTTACATGCAAAGATGGACGAAATTTGGGCACAAGTGTAGGACTCCTTCCTACACTTGATCTTGAGCTTAGAACATTAGGATGATCCTCCATGAACTCAATCTTTCAAATGAGAAAGTCTCCTCTTGATTGCACCCAAGACTTACCCTTAATACTATTAATCTTATTAACTATATAATATTAATAGTGAACCTTAAATTTTAATTTAATAAAACTACTACACTTTTAGTAATATTTTCATATTAGATCTATGTACAAATTATGATGCATAAAACTATTTTATGAGATTTTTGTGTGAGAGAGATACAAACATCCAAAATGCATATATGATAAGAATATTTTTATTAGATGGATGTCTCTTAGTTGAAAGAGAGAAGGGGGGGGGGAGAGAGGTTCCTATGGGAGGAAAAACACTCAATGCATGCCCATCTCACTTTTGCTCTTACCCAAAGTAATAGTTATGCATGACTAGTTTTTAGGGTAATTATGTTGTCTATTTTACAATTAAAATGAAACACCCACTCACCCCTAAAACCTCCTATTTTCGGCACCCATGTTAAAGTGGAGTCCATTTTATTTTGTAATATCTAACATTGTCACACAATATGTCACATGTAGCATGTACCATGTAATTAATCATATTAATGCATATTTAACAAATAAATATCATTATATAAATTAATTAAATTATAAATAACAAGATATCTAGTAATTCATAATTACATGTGTATAAAATGGGTCATGTTAATATAATTCACAACATTTTGTAATTATAATTAACTATTCATTCTTATCTTAATTGTTTCATAAACAATAATCAATTTTAGTAATAAAATATTTTAATTACTAAAATGAATCTTATTTAATCGAATTACAATAAGATACAAATTCTCACTCACAAATATAAATTGTTCAATTTTGAAGGAATTAATTAACTTGTATCATTATACAATTAATTAACTTATCTATTAAGGGAATTGTCCTTTAGGTGTGACCTTAAGGGATCAACTGATCACCACCATCTAACGACAGTAATGTCAAACTCTAGTTAGCCAATCATTACCGATTAATGTTGATCAGTTGACTATATAATTGAATCATCCCTTACGTATTCTTATTATGAGATTTAAACATGTGATCGCAGTATTGTCGAGGACACATACTTCAACAATCTCCCACTTGTCTCAGACAAGTGTGCATCACCAATTCTCTTATCCTATTACAATCTCCCACTCAATGCAAGGTGTCTTACAGGTCGTACTTGCATTTGAGCATATCAAGAGTGGTTTCCTCGATCTGGATAGTAAAGAGTCTGACCGGAATCATCTACCGTAGATAACTTCCGAGCGTGGCCACACATTTCTAGTTCACTACTCCTCGAGTGGCCTTGAGATTTTAAATAACCCTGACAAGGGGTGGACAATTCCTATCACACTGCTTCCTTCGAACAGCCACAACTCATCATGACACAAAATATGCCCATTTGACCTCAGTTACGAAAACCGTAGAGCATAAATCAAAGTCACTTAGAAACTGTGACACCTTAGGCGAACAATCTCTAGTCAAAGAATCGACTCAAAAGAATACTACAGTAGCTCTAGCCACGACCAGGCTATATAAATATTGCCAGAACTCTATAAGCGGTCACTGCCCGACAGAGTGTCCCATACAGTCTGCCTATGTGATCGACTAGTTATCTCTTATGTCTCTATGGCACTTGAACTTGCCATCAATCGCATCAAACTGTAGTCACTTGGAGACGTCACCTCATATAAGCAACTAGGGGCCAATACTATGTTAATCCAGTTCACTTAAATAGGGTTCAACATTGTCTCGACAACCTATTTGGAAAAACAAAGTATTAAAGAAAAGAGTTTTGTATAAAACTAAAACGATGAATGTATTATCACATATGTAAAATTGATAAAACATCAATTACTACATAATCTATAATTCATTTTTAATCTTCTATATAGTTGATCATCTTAATTCAATTGAAATGGCATGACTTATCATGCTAAGCCTATGAGAAGGCTCTGGTTAGTAAGTCTTAGCAACATTTTACACTTTCCTAACCTTACTATATAACTTTTCCCATGGTCCTGTATAATCTGTATTGTAAAACCTTTTGAGTACAAGTCCAGATCCAATCTAGAGATAGGCTCCTTAGCCTTGGAATAACTCCCACTGTCCTCCCAGTGTGTAGGTATAGGACCTTCGGTTATTGGAACGAACTACCCCAGTTCCTCCAATTCATAAAACCGAATCCTAACATCATCCCCTCCTGTTTGCATATCGCATTATTGTAAGTGTACTCAATTTCCGTTGTATATATCTGATTGTTCAACTGCCTAGGACGTTTCTAGCAGATATCCTCCTTAGATAATATAGCCAAGATGGTTCTCTAACCATCTTTGTGTGTTTAGAATATGGTTATCGTGTAACACCTTGCACATAAATTCGTATCATTTCTAATCACTTTAGCTTCATCTCTTTAGTGCTTCATGAGTACTAACCAATGAACTATATGTCTATATAGAGACTTCTCTCAAGGATTCGATTTATAACTTCTCGTCATACTCCAAGTATACGTAGTTTAAGAATGGTGATATATCTTATCGTAATGAATTAGTCCCGCAGCGGAAGCATGTGGATTCAATTTCTACATGTTCAACACCTTTGAACTTGTTTAGACTCTTATCAATATAAGAATATTCATTTAACGCTAATATCCTCTTAAAACTATCTTTATAGGTCTGGATACCTTAGAGATGTATTATTCTTCTCCTACGTCTTCCATCATTCACAATGATCAATATGTCCCTTACATATAAGACTAGTAACACCACATTACTTCCACTAAACTCCATGTATAAACAGAATTACTCGACAACTCGAGAAAAGTTTATCACATGATCAAAACATAAAATGCAACTCCTTAACTTCTACATAAGACTTCTTCTTAAGTTTTTATCCTACCTTAGGATAGTTGCGATTTTCAAAACTCATGCAAGATGATTTTAAAATCCAACTATTACAAAATCCGAATTCAATGAAGCGTTGTTGTAGCGTGCAAAACCCTTTGCTATAAATCAACCAAGCTAAATAAACATCTTCATGTTTATGCTCACTTCGGACTCTTGTGGAGTTGAGATTAGATAAAGCATCTTAATAAGTTATAGGTTCGTTACTTTCAAAAGGTAATATGACTCCTATTAACTTAAGTTTCGAATAAATTTCTACTGATTTTGACCAAGAAGGAACATTTTCGTACGTCTTACTATGTCTTATGCTCAGTTTGTGGCTCTTAAACATTTTCCCCCACTCTGTCTTTTAGAAATAATCCTCTTTCCTCAAAAGACAGTATCACGTGCCACAAACTTTTGTTCTCGTGATCATGTAGGAAAAATGAGCACACGTTTACTATTGAAATAAACTACAACTTAGGTACCTTTCCTAACCATATCTCATATGAATTGTACTTGATTGCTTTAACTATATTTTGTTTTAGTGTAAAAATTAAAATGCTAGACAAATTTGTAACAGAAACTACCTCCAACTTTATAGTAAAGATTCAATCATATCGTATAGGATTCTTTGTATCCTTCTAACACACCTTATATTTATAGGGTGTGATTATGATAGTGATCTTGTGATACCATATCACACTCTATATGGTGTAAATCAAGGTCACTACTTTATAGTTCCCAACTTTATCAAAGTACTAATACTTTGATTGTATAATCTCGAGGTTTCGATACTTTTTGTAAAGAATTCATTAAACTTGTTCAAATAATTTCTCTTCTTACCTCATTAAGTAGATACCAAGTATCAACCTAGCTCTTAGATAAAAGTGATGAAGTAATAATAAATCTTTTCTGATTGAAGTTGTATTCGACCATATACATCAAGGTGTAAAGAGATTCCTAATCAAAATGGATTAGAATATTGGTCAAAACTAGTTTCTAAATGCGACTTTTAATCGAAAATGAAGATATGATTGGGGTCACCAACTTGAGTCTTTCATATGACATTTTAATTCTAGTTTAGAATATAATTATCTTGATTAGTGCGGTCTAACCAAATCTAATCATGGTATGTCCATGGATGAAGTGGTAACTACTTTAGTTCCATTCATGTTAATATCATTCTTGCTAATCGTCATACGTTTTTCAATATTAGAATTTTAAGGATTTTACAAAACGTACGGATTGTGTCATGAACACATCCTCCTCTAAATACCCATTTAGAGAGGCGGTTTTGACATCTATTTGACATAAAAAGGAAATGTGCTAACATGACTTAACTAGATTAAAATCATTATGTTTATCTTATTCCTTTCTTTACTTTAAAGATCCACAAAGTTGTATCAATTACAAATGAGGTGGTTTTAAGCAAGAATGCTATATTAATGTCATAGATATTTAATTGGATACATTGGGGTTATACACCCAATCTACTTGATCTTTACTAATTTGGGCTTGTATCTACTTTAGTGTCCAACACTTTCTCTCTTGAACCTCGTTCTATCCTTAAGATAGATGCGGTCCTCTTACAGCTCCCACTTACTTCTAAGAATTCTCACTTGATGAAGACTATTCTTCACTTAATTCCTAGTTAATCCCTCATTAGGGTCAACTCCTTGAAGTGTTTGTGGTATTTGGTCACAATGATTTCTACAAATCGATTTACCAATTTTATGTTAACATCGTCATGTCCTTAACTATTTAAGCGCAAAATGACAAGTGTTTAGGTTTGAGCAATAAGATTGTTGAACCCTGGATGCATAGAAGATAATACCAAAACATATTTTGAGTAAGTACTTCTTCTATTCATACTCTTCACAAGAGATTATAGGTATGTAAGGAATTTTAAGATGCTAATCTTATATTTGCATAGGACGATTCCTATCGATTTCTATGGAATAGAACGATTCCTGTGGAGCTAGTCCACAACCTATGATATGGTTCATTTGAGGATTAATAAAGAGATTCTATTTGTCGTTAGCAATTGTGATTTAGCGGAGACTCGTGTTATAATCGAATGATATCGTATATGAGTAGGAGCGATGATAAAGAACAATATAAAACAACGAAATCGTGGGAAAATAAACATTCATCGTTAATATGTGAAAACATTTTAGCATGTTTTAGCATTTATATAATGACCTCCACCCAATTATATAAATGATTCCGAGATCCAAATCCATATTAACTCGGGCACGGGGAAACCGATACATCCCTCACTAATATAACTCGGTGGGTTAACTCTTTAACCTACTCTACACTTAGAACCCTCGGTCGATGAAATTACGTTAAGTTCATCTCTAGCCCCGGAACATAAGACTAGTCTTCATGTCCCGTTGAGTCCAACCAAATTTCGCGTGTAATAACGTGATATGACTCTTAATTATGCACATTTAGGCCTAATAGAACCCATTTTGCATACTAATATAGCATTTCATGACCATTTTATCCGTCAATTCCTTCCGATTTTGCTTTCCTATTGCATTGTATATGTCTTGTAGGAAAGAAGATAATGAGGTGGAATTCCCGTTTCTCGTGCATATTCGGAAGCTTGTTGAAGATCATGGATGGAAAAGTATGAAGAGGAGGCAAGAATGATGACCAAGGATGTAGGAATAAAGAGTATAGAGAAGGATCATAGGCTTAAAAGCAAGGATGACGAGAAGGAAGCCATTACAAGAAGAAATTGTTTGGAACCAAACCAAGAGTTGCTTGTTTGGATCTGAAAATATGCTAGATGAAACGGCGTCGAAAAATCAAGTGGTCTATGCTTTTGAATCACTCTAATAGAGGTCCGGATGAGGAAATGACGTCCGTTTCACAATCCGAGCTCAAATAGACAAGCTGTCCCAGGATCCGCGCGTCCCGAACTCAATTCGGGCGTGCCAGACTCAATCCGGGCGTCCCACACTCAAGACGAGCATCCCAGACTCAGGCCGGGCATCCCGGACGAAGAACGAGCGGATTGTTAGGCAGTCAAGAATGGAGAAGAACCTTGTCCCTGGATCCGAGCGTCCCGAGCTCAAGACGAGCATCCCAGACCAGGATCCGGGCGTCCCGATGCCCACTCCAAGAGAATTCCCTCATAGGACAAGCCGTGCTTTAAGCCAATCCGCGCGGATTTCCTTGGGAGTTTCTACATGATCCGCGCATTTCCCTCGGGACTTGCAAAGCTCTATTTAACATTTAAGCATTGTTATTTACTAATCTACCCTTGCTTAACCTAATGATGTACCACTATATATACTCCATTGTATTACCTAGCTAAGACCCAAGTTTTCTTAGATTAAATCAAGCTCTCTTAGATTGTGTTAGGAGTAGATTAGAATACATTAATCTCAATCATTTCACAAAATTACACATTAATCTTTCCTTAATTATTGTTTAAGCATTCTTATTTCTTATTGGGTAATTGAAGATTATTGGGTTATTATTGGAGAATTGATAACTCTTCATCAATCAATCAAGTTTTTTTATATTATTCTTTCCCTTCCAATTGTTCATCTTAAGTTTGATATAATCTCTCTACTCTTTTATTGTTTATTTTCTCACTCTCTTATCATGTCTATACTTGTTGTGATGGTTGACACCATTGAAAACATGTTTCCCATGATAATAAGTGAGTAGTTACTTAACTAGGATTAGGGGAGGATTAGGGGAGTTAATTATGGGATAGATTTATGCTTAATGAGTTCATATGAATGCTTGCTTATTGTTCTTCAACTTATGCACATGTTATGTTTGATGAAATGCGAGCCTATGAATCCTTGCATTTTTTGACTATCTTTTATCTTTTCAATGAGGATTGTAAGACATAAACCAACTCGAGCCTCATTAGACCATGCATAGATTTGAATAGGGAAAACCCAAGTCGACTTGTAGGTGTTGTAAAGTATTAACCGACTCGGCTCCGAGATGTAAGTTTCCCTAGGATTTGGTTTATCATGCATGTAGTTTAATAGGAAGAATTAAGTCGACTTGTAGGTGTTGTACAGTGACAAATGACTCGGCTCCGGGACCCAAATCTGCGTATGAATTATTTGACATGAACTAACATAATTTCAACAATAATAAATTGCTTGCATCTATATAACTCATTTATGCTTTCTTACTATGATTCCCCTATGATCCCATGACATCCTAATATCCCTTTATTATTTGTTTACATCTTTATTTACTTTATTGTATTCATTAGTTTAGAATCTTCAAACCAAATTAATTGTGACAACCCTTAGCACAACTACGATTAGATTGAACAATTTGAGTACCCCCGTCCTGTGGATCGACCCCGACTTGCTTGATATGCTAGTAGTTGGGTATAAATGTGTTTGAGGGCGGACAGCGACACACTCCATCAAAATGGCGCCGTTGCCGGGGACGTTGTTGTGTATTTGAATCGATCTTTTGTCTAGTTTTAATTGTGCTTCTTCTTGAGGAGCCTTGGTTCCTTGGGAATTTCGTTTCTTGTGCTTTAACTTTGAGGAACTTGTTCCTAAATGTTCGTTCTGTTGGAGTAGTTTCCTCCACAATAAGTGCATTAACATATTAAATCTTGTAAAAGAAATATCAGGGATTTATCTTTTTATTTGTCAGCCGGTCATCGTTAATCGGTAATGATTGGCTGACTAGAGTTTGACATTACTGTTGTGTGACGGCGGTGATCAGCTGATCCCTTTTAGGTCACACCTATAGGATGACGCCCAAAAAGAATGAATTAATTGTTTGTATGAGATACAAGATAATTAATTCCTTGTATTAATTGAGTAATAAGTCAAGTGAATGTATTATTTGATGACCAGTTACGAAGTCGGGCCAAGAGGATTTATTATTTGATTATTCGATAATTAATTAATAAATTTTAATTGAAATTTAATAATTAATAGTTAATTAATTAAATTTATATGTTGTTTATATAAGTTTTGAGGTAAAGGTTATTAGCTATTTAAATTTACAAGAGGTTGTAAAATTTGCTAAATGGGGTAGTATTGACACATTGTATGTTGATAAAATGGTCTCATGATAACTTAATAGTTAAGTAGTCATTAGTGGTTAATTTGTATTATTTAACGTTAATTAAATTAATGTTTAATTATGTAAGATAATTAAATATAAGACTTATAAGCATTTGTGGGACAAATATCGGAAATCGAAATGGACTTAATAGGGTCCATTTGGACCGAAATAAATAAGGTCATTAGAGACCATTTTAGTCAACAATTTGGTGGATATACCACATGGGATGTTCCTCTCAATTGTTTACATTTGAGAGCACTATATATACCCCTCTTTACTCATTTGCATGGTTGTTTTTTTTAGACCAAAAATTCTCTAAAACTCTTGTCTTGGCCGGTTCATGTAAGGAAGGAAAAGAGTTCATTTTTCTTCATTTTTCCTCATCAAAGATTGATCAATTTGTTGATCATAAAATCTAAATATAATTCACAAATAATAATATACATCATATAATATTATTAGTGTAATAATATTACATAATACAAGGTTACTACTAATATTATCTAATTAGTAATTTTAGTAGTATTTTGGGTTTAGGAGATTGCCTATTTTGGTACTTAAGGTGTTGGAGGATCATCCTTATTGTATAAGCTCAAGAACAATATCAAGGAAGGAGTACTTGAGTTGTGCCCATTTTTTACCATCAATAATGTAAGGACATTTTGTCTTAAGATTGTTTTATACCATCTCTTTAATATTTTTTCCTTGCATGCATGTAGATTTAGACCACTAAAATTAACTTGTAATTTTAATATCATAAGATGAGTATTAATTTGGCCTAAATAACTAACATGTTCTTACCAATTTATTGTAATTTCCGTGCTTGTAGTTGTTTCCTTGTCTTCGCTATGATGATGGCCCAAATCTTAGTACATGGAGTATGCGGTGGATCTTTTGAGTATAACTACAATGGGCATGGGGAGTTTGAGGAGCAAGTCCACACAAACCTACCTTACTACTCATACAATGAAAGTTCTAACTACTACCCCAACTTTTCCCACCAAAACCCCCACATCCAATATCCACAACAACTACCCTCCCAATACCCATTTTACAATGAATTCCAAATGCCACAATACAACCACTCTCACACCCACCTACAACAAGAAGATGAGTTGAAATTTGACATTCAAAGTATGGTTCTGCAAATGATGGGGACCAACAAATTTCTTCAAACAAGTGCTAGAGGAGAGCCAAAATAGGGAGAATGTTCTTCAAAGCATTGTTACCCATGGTGAGGAGTTGGCAATTCAAGTTGCCCGAATGAAGGAAGCCCAAGTAACTACTCCTCACCATTCCTTAGACATTGATCATGAATTCGAGTTTGAAGGAGTTACCTTTGATGAGAAGTGGAAGGACCCAATCTCTTTGAGCTCTTGTGAGTGTGAAAGTGTTGTATTTGATGAAGAAGATATGAGGTCGAGTAAGCCAAATACTCTTAGCCTTTGTGAGTATGAGGGTGTGACGTTTGATGAGAACATTGAGATGGTGGAGGAAGAACTATTGACGAGAAGTAAAGCTTCTATTTCTGAATCGTATGGAGAAAGCGATGATGACGCATCTATGGAAGAAGATGATGAGGTAAAGATGAACTCAAATGATGAATGTAGTTGTGAGATCAACTTTCTTGAGGAACCCATCCTTGAGAAGTTTGAATATTATTTCAATGAGGAGGAAGAATGCCTCTTCCTAATTGAACATAAGAACCTTCTCACACCCACCATGGAACCTATGATTGTTGGAGATGATATGGTAAACCTTCTCCAAAAGCTCAAATTGTTGTATAAAAGGTACTTGGCGGAGAAGGTCAAGAGCAAAGCTATGAATGAGCTTATTTGTGGAGACTTGGCACCTACAATCTCAATTCCTAAGGTACCCCATCATCAATACTATGAGAATTCTCCTTCTATTCTTAAAGGATTAATAAATCCAAATGCTATCATCATCACCATATTTGAGGGAGACGTGAGAGAATGGAAGCCTCCCGATGACAAGAATTTTAAGCTTGCTAATTTGGAGAGCCAAAAAGGCTATGATGAAAAGGCAAGGTGAAGGGGAGAAATTTCAATGAAAAGCCCCTTGTGGAGGATTGGCTCTATTCCATTCTGAAGTGGCAATGGTTCTATCTTTAATTATTTGAGGATTGTTGTTAACTCCATCAAACACATTTATTATCTCAACAAACAACTAGTTAGTGGTTCAGTCGAGGTCTATCCACGGGACGGTGTGCTTTGGGTTCTAAGTCTATCAATCTCAATTTATGCTAGTGTAACAATTGATTTGGGTTTGTAGTTGTGTTCTAGACTAATGCAAGCAACAAAGTAAAAAAAGCAATAAAGCAAGTAAAGATGTAGACAAATAATAAAGGATACTAGGATGTCATGGGATCATAGGGGATTCATGGGAGTTGATCATACAAACATGTTCT
This sequence comes from Silene latifolia, assembly GCF_048544455.1. Taxonomy (NCBI): domain Eukaryota; kingdom Viridiplantae; phylum Streptophyta; class Magnoliopsida; order Caryophyllales; family Caryophyllaceae; genus Silene; species Silene latifolia. The sequence goes on from NC_133537.1 coordinate 159,324,303, forward strand.
CATTTATATAGCAAGCACTTATTGTTGTGGTGGGATCGAGTTGGTGTATAAGCTTACAATCCCTAAGAAGGGTTGGGTCCCGGAGCCGAATCGATTAGATTGTACAACACCTACAAGTCGACTTAGTCCTTCCTATTCAACTATATGCATGGTCTAATGAGGCTCGAGTTGGTGTATAAGCTTACAAGCCCCATTGAAAAGATAGGTGATGGGTAGAAAATACAAGGATTAAGAGGCTCGCATTTCATCAAACATAACATGTGCATAAGTTGAAATCACAACAAGCAAGCAAATTAATTATGGAGACATATTAGATTAAGCATAAATCAATCCTCATGTTGATTACCTTTAATTTCCCAATAATCCTAGCTAAAGAACTACTCACTCATTATCATGGGAAACATGTCATTAATGGTGTCAATTATCACAACAAGTATAAACATGATAAGAAAATGAGGAAATAAACAATAAAGAGTAAAAAATAAAGAGATTATACCAAACTTAAGATGAATAAATGGAAAGGAAAGAATAATAGAAGCGAACTTGATTGATTGATGAAGAGTTGTCAATTCTCCAATGATAACCCAATAATATTCAATTACCCAATAATAATAAACTTGAACAATAATTAAGGAAAGATTAATGTGGAATGGTTGAGATTCATCTATTCTAATCTACTCCTAATCTATTCTAAGAGGATTTTCCATTATCGGAACCTCTCTCTTTGATTATTACAAATGGAGTATATATAGTAGTACATCATTAGGTTAAGCAATGGTAGATTATTAAATAACAATGCTACGTTTTAAATAGGGAATTCCAAGTCCCGAGGGAGATGCTCATTTTGGACTGCTACTCCTAACATGATCTTCTCGGATCAGCTTGAAGCACGGTTGATTCTGCCAAGAGATCCGCTCGTCCTGTTTGGGAGACGCTCGGATCAAAGGTCCTAGATACGGTCGTCTCGTGCTCGGGCCGCTCGGATCTGGACAAGGCAATCCGCCCGTCTTCTGCTTTAGGACGCACGGATCGTGGTACAGTTTTCCACCTCTTGCTTTAGAAACCAATTATCTACGTATACTCTTTATTCCTGCTTCATTGGTCATCGTTCATGCCTCCACTTCATATTAGTCCATCTAACATCGTCAACAAGCTTCCAAATATGCATGGGAGATGGGAATTCCGCCTCATTATCTTCCTTCCTACAAGACATATACAATGCAATAGGAAAGCAAAATAGGAAGGAAATTGGCGGATAAAATGGTCATGAAATGCTATATTAGTATGCAAAATGGGTTTAATTAGGGGACTAAATGTGCGGAAATACGAGTCACATCAAACATCCCCAAACTTAACCTTTACTCGTCCCGAGTAAAGAGGTGGCTAGAACTAGACCTTTATTTAAACTATCCTATTAATAATATAACCGATATGAGACAATTAGCGGGTCTCACTCCGCCTCTTCAACTTACAACAATAAATCCATGAGGTAAGATGCCTTCTTGCAAGGCAAGGTGGGGCTTGCCAAAATGGCGATACATCCAAGCATTAAGCACACAAAACAAGTAATGGATGCTTCTACAAAAGAATAGCCACTTTCCTCATCTAAGTGGCGGAAATCATCTAAAGGGGAAGCAATCTAAGGTTACACATTCCATTGTAGATATCATTTCTCTAAGCTACTAAGTCTAAGAGGATATCAACAAATCACCACCAAGTTATGTTAAACTAGGGTACTTTTGTCCTCAATCGCTACATGCTTTTGTCAAGAGTATGCTCCCTATGGTGTTAGAAACACTGTAGGATCGCAGAATTCCCCCTCTTGCCTAGACAAGAAGAAGGGTCGTCCCCTCTCCACCACGCAACAAAAAAGATCAATGGATAAAAGGGACCAAGATGTTTTTGAGTTTCACATTGGTAGTTTGCTTTTTGATTTGTTTTCCCCCTAATTTCTTGTGGCATTGTACTTTTTGAGAACATTTCTTTGCCATTTTTTATGTTTGGCAATTTCTTTTGCATTCTTTTTGAATATTTTTAAAGTCACCCTAATTTGTAACGAGGGTGCTTTTATTGAAGCATAGGAGTTCTCATTTTTGTACTCCTCTTTTCTTTTGATGCAATTTTTGTGCAAACTTTTTGATTTTCATTTTCCTACTTGAACTCAATTTGGAGATTTTTGTGCCCATTCCCTTTTTGTTGACAAAATATGATGATAGGGTGTAAGGACGGTTGCATGGCTTCAAGGTCACCTTGGAAAAAACGGTGGCCAAGGATTTATCACACCACAAGGTACTCTTGACTAGGACTTAGTCCATGGGTCAAAAGATACTAGTATGACACATCCTAGGGTGTCTTGAGGGTATTCTAGCAAACAAAGTCTCAAGGAGAAAAATTATCTACAAGGGCCTTATATACACTTGTCAAGCTTCCCAAATAGGCATTTTCACAAATTTTTCAAACCATGCAACTACATGCCATGATGCAACTAACATATATACAACTCTAATGCATATGCTTCTATCAACTATTATCCCATATAAACTAAATGCAACTCCTAACAACACATAGGTACACAAACCGCAATAACAAAATACACCACATCCTCCTTGACATGTAAGCCCATCCTCCTCATACGAATAATGAAAAAGAAATGGAAGGGAAATAGGGATTAGAACGATCATACCAAGCGGTCTTCACATTCCCTTGACAATGCCTCAAATGTAATGTTGTATCTATGTTAGAAGAGAACAATAATACAAGTATATACAATTCTACACTACTAATTTAAAGAACATGTTTTTCGAATTTTTAAATTTTCAAATTTTTTTTATAGATTTTGTTTTTATGAAATTAAAGAACATATTTTTGAGTTTTTCAAAAAAGTTCAAATTTTTATGTATTTTGGAATATAAATTCCCATCCCCCACTTTATTTTGGACGTTATCCTCAATGTACATGTATAGTAATAAGGTAAAAACTATATTAGGAAATAAAGTATTACTACTAATAATAATAATTGGAACAAACCGAGTAAAATAAATAAACAAACACGAGTCTAACGATGCTTAATTACGCGACCAAAGCACAAATAGGTGTCAAATATAGGTCGCGCTTCAGTCGCGCCTCGGTCACGCCTCGGTCGCGCCTCAGTTGAATGCAGGTCGGAAAAATGGTGCTGCCGCGTCTCAGTCTGTCCCATGCGCGCACGATTAGTGCACCTTAAGGGCACACGTCTCAGGTATCTTCATAGGTATCCGGGTCCATCATTCTTCGGACTTGGACTCCGTTTTTGACATACAAAACCGACCCACAAGATCTTCTTCATCGTTTCCAAGCTTAATTCTCAATATTTGAATCCAAGTTCCGCCAACGTTACAACTTAAAGCATTGTACCATTATAATTCATTAAGTACCGCCTTTGTTACTTGAACTTCACTAATTCGACCTTTGATGTGACCATTATTTGAGCACATTTAGTCCCCTAATTGAGCCTATTTTGCATACTATTATAACATTCTATGGCCATTTTATCCGTCAAAACCTTCCTATTTGCTTTTCTATCGCATTTCATATGTTTTGTAGAAAAGGAGATAATAAGGCGGAAATTCCCGTCTTTCGTGCATATTTGGAAGCTTATTGATGATATTAGATGGACTAGTATGAAGAGGAGGCAAGAATGATGACCAAAGATGTAGGAATAAAGTGTATATAGAAGGATCAAAGGGTTAAAAGTAAGAATGACGAGAGGGAAGGCATTACAAGAAGAAATCGCTCGAAAAATGAACTAAGGGTTGCTCCTTTGGCTCTGAAAATATGCTAGATGGAACGGCGTCGAAAAAACAAGTGATCTAGACTTTTGAATCACTCCAATACGAGTCCGGATGAGAAAATGACGTCCGTTTTACAATCCGAGCTCAAACAAAGAAGCTGTTTGCCAAGACGCCCGTCTCTTCCCCACAAGACGCCCGTCTTCTGGCTGGGAAAAACAAGAAAATTCACTGGAAGAGAATCCGCCCGTCTTCTCAGGAATCCACCCGTCTTCTCAGAAGACGCCCGTCTTCCCCCAAAGACGCCCGAGCAGAATCTCCAGAATCCGCCGGTCTTCCCCCAAAGACGCCCGGGCAGAATCTCCAGAATCCGCCCGTCTTCTCTCAAAGACGCGCAGGCCCCGACCACCGAATCCGCCCGTCCCATGCCTAAGACGCACAGATTCCAAGGCAGTCAAAATCCGTTTCTTCAAGCTTCAAAGAAAGAAGCCCTTCCTTCGAAAAATACCGGCGTCTCCCTGCTCAAATCTAAAAAGTGTAATTACTAATTTAGCCTTAGTTAACATAGTGAATCTCTACTATATATACCCCAATTGTAAATAATCAAAGGGGGATCCTTTTATCAAGTTTTTAGATTAGAATCAAGTTTCCTTAAATTAAATCAAGCTTTCTTAGATTAGATTAGGAGTAGATTAGAATATTTTAATCTCAATCTTTCCACAAATCTCACATTAACCTCTCCTTAATTATTGTCCAAGTTTATTATTTCAAGTTCATCACTTTTGGGTAATTGAAGATTATTGGGTTATTATTGAGGATTGACAACCCTTCATCAATCAATCAAGTTTCTTCTATCATTCTTTGCTTTATTATTTGGATCATCTCAAGTTTGGTATAATTCCTTTACTCTTTAATCTTTATTGTTCATTTCTTCATTCTATTATCATGTTTATACTTGTTGTGATGATTGACACCATTAATGACATGTTTCCCATGATAATGAGTGAGTAGTTTCTTTAGCTAGGATTAATGGGTAATTAGGGAAAACCAACATGGGATTGATTCATGCTTAATCTAATATGTTTTCATAATCAAATTGCTTGTTTGTTGTGATGTCAACTTGATGTACATGTTATGTTTGATGAAATGCTAAGCCTATGAATCCTTGCATTTTTACCATCTCTTATCTACTCAACTTGACTTGTAAGATATAAACCAACTCGAGTCTTGTTAAACCATGCATAGAAGTTGAATAGGAGGAAAGTAAGTCGACTTGTAGGTGTTGTACTGATCGGAGCCATTTGGTGTTCACAATTAAGCATATGTGGTCGTTGGTCAATGGTCGATACAAAACACAATTTATACTTCACAAACAACTCTACAATTAGTAAAGAGGCAAGTAAAGGTCGGATCCCAAGGGACGGGTATTGAAATGAAGATTCTATTGTAACTAGTGGTGTCTAGGGGTGTCACAAATTGGGTTGATGTAGAAGGTTACTAAACTAAAATAGCAATGGAAATAAACTAACAAGGTAAATGAAATTAGGGTGTAAACAATTGATTAAAAGCACTAGGGTGTCATGGGTTCATAGGGGAATCATGGGATATGATCATACAAACATGTTCTCAAATTATGAGCAAGCAATTATTGTTGTGATGGATTGAGTTGGGTTATATCTTACAATCCTAGGAAAGTTTGGGTCCCGGAGCCGAATCTCTTGGATTGTACAACACCTACAAGTCGACTTAATCTTCCCTACTTAACACATGCATGGTCTAACAAGACTCGAGTTGGGTTATGTCTTACAAGTCAAGTTGAAAGGATAGAAGATGATAATAAATGCAAGGATTCATAGGCTTAGCATTTAATCAAATATAACATGTGCATGTATTAAGATCAAAACAAGCAAGCAAATAAGATATGAAAGCATATTAATTTAAGCATGAATCATTCCCCATGTTGGTTTCCCCTAATCACCCATTAAACCCTAGCTAAGAGACTACTCACTCATTATCATATTGATCATGTTAGGAAGGTTGTCAATCATACTAACATAATAAAACATAATGAATAAATGAAAGTAATTAGCAATAATTAAAAAGGGATTAAGAGATTATACCTACTAATGATTCCAATAATAAAGCAAGAATAATAGAAGTACTTGAATCCTAGATTGAGAGGTTGTCAATCTCCCAATAATAACCCAAATAATCTTCAATTACCCAAAATAAAGTAAGAACAAGAGAGAGATTAAAGAACTAAAACTTGGATTAAAACTTGATTAATATTTGATTACAATATTGAAGAGAGATTTGATTGATATTAACTACACTAATTATTGATAAGAAGAACATACTCCTCTAATTAGACTAATGAGGTATTTATAGTGAAAATTAGGGAGGATGCATTAGGGTTAACTAAGGGCTAAACTAGTAATTACACTTTTTAAGTTGAGCAAGGAGCCTCCGGGATTATCCGAGAGAAGGGCTTCTTCATTTCGTAGTTTGAAGAACGAAACTGTCTTTGTCTTTGTGATCCGTGCGGCCGTGGGAGTCGGGACGGCCGGATCAGGATGGACGATCCGAGCGGATCAAGGAACAAGACGCTCGGATGGGCATGGGCAATCCGAGCGGATTCTGGTGAGGACGCTCGGGGGCGGGCGAGGACGGACGGATTCTCTACAATCCGTTCGGATTGTAGTTCAATGAGTTTCCTTCTTCTTTTTCTTCCCTTTTCTTCATGAATTCCTTGGGGATTTCCTTGGGGACTCAAGGATCCTTTTCTCAACAATGCTCTTCTACTATGCTATGTACAAAGGCCTTCTAGTCTTGTCTCTCCTTGATGCTTGGTCATTGAATATGATCAATTTAGCCTTGTTTTGCCATGAAAATGCAAGATTCTTACTCCTTTCCTACCAAGGGATCAAAATCTCAAAGAATATGCAAAACAAAGAACTAAAGATAAGAAATGACCCAAATAGGCACTAAAAAGCATGAAAACAATGGTAATTCGGGGGCTAAATATGCGCCAATTATGGTCGCATCAAATATCCCCAAACCGAACCTTTGCTCGTCCCGAGTAAAGAGGTGACAAAGACTAGGACCAATACTAACCTAACCTAATAATAATAGCCGATATGAGACAATTAGCGGGTCTCACTCCGCCCCTTCAACTCACAACAAGACAACCATGAGGTAGGATGCCTTCTTGCAAGGCAAGGTGGGTCTTGCCAAAATGGCGACACATCCAAACATTAAGCACACAAAAACACATAATGGATGCATCTACAAAAAGAATAGCCACTTTCCTCATCTAAGTGGCGGAAATTATCTACAAGGGAAGCAATTCAAGGGTACACAATCCTTCATAGATGCAATTTGTTCAAACTACTAAGCCTAGAAGGATACCAATAAATCACCTCCAAAAGGTGTCAAGCTAGGGTACCTTTGTCCTCAATCGTTAAATGCTTTTGTCAAGAATAGACTCCCTATGGTGTTAGAAACACTGGAGGATCGCGGAATTCCCCCTCTTGCCTAGACAAGAAGAAGGGTCGTCCCCTCTCTACCATGCACAAAAATGGATACGATGGATAAAGGGATCGATAGTATTTGAGTTTCATTTGGGAGTTTGCTTTTTGTTTTTGTTTTTCCCCCCAATTTCTTGTGGCATTTGACTTTTTGAGAACACTTTCTTTGCCATTCTTTTTGATTTTTGGCATTTCAATACTTGACAACTTTTTGCATTTCTTTTTGAACATTTTCAAAGTCACCCCAATTAGTAACGAGGGTGCCTTGTATTTGAAGCTTTAGGAGTCTATTTTTGCTCCTCTTTTCTTTTGATGCATTTTTGCAAACTTTCTTTCATTTTTCATTTCATTGAACTCAAATTGATTTCTTTTTGTGCCCATTCCCTTTGATGACAAAAATGTATGGTAGAATATGGATGAATGATGGAAGTATGCATGGTTTCAAGGGTCACCTTGGAATAAACGGTAGCCAAGGAGTTATCACACCACAAGGTACTCTTGACTAGGCCTTAAACCATGGGTCAAAGGATACTAGCATGACACATCCTAGGGTGTTTTACAAGTATTCTACAAGCAAAGTCTTAAGAATAAAAAGCATCTACTAGGGCCTATATACACTTGTCAAGCTTCCCAAGTAGACGGTTTCGCAATATTTTTCTAACATGCAACTACATGCCATGATGCAACTAACATATAAACATCCTAATGCAAATGATTCTACCAACTAATATGACATATAAACTAAATGCAATCCTAAATTCACATTGTTTTACCGCATCAATCAAAATAAAGCCACATAGTCATTAACATAAAGAGGAAAAAGGAGATTGGAAAGATCATACCATGCGGTCTTCAATATCCTCATGTCTCGGATGTGGCGTAGTCAATCAAAGTGAACAAGGATGAACAAACACAATATATACAAGACAATATATACAAAGGAAATGAACTTGTTTTTGGTTTTTCAATTTTTCAAATTTTTATGATTTTTTGAAATTTTTCAATTTTTATGGTTTTTGAATAAAAGTTAAGTGTTAGAATTCCCATCCCCACACTAATATGGGCATTGTCCTCAATGGCCAAAATGATGGAAATTATGCAAGAATGATGCATGATTTCTATACTAAATGCAATTCTACACTAAGCTATACTACATGATGCATGGTTTTTGTTATGACGGAGAGGATAATTTAAATTACCTCCCGTTGCGTATGCATTAACTTCCCCAAACCAAGTAAGACACTATTGCTAATGTCAAAGCATGGGGGAGTTCATGCACATGCTATGCTATGCATGAAACTAGATTGTCATTTTGGATTTTACAAAAGTGGGAACAATAAAGAACACCTCAAAGGAACCGAGGTGTGAGTCCTTTGATGTTGCTAGGACTAAACCAACAATGAGTCAAAGTTAAATAAAATACAAATAAACAAGATGCAAAGTTCTTTTCATGAAAAATAAAGATAAAGAGGAGAGATGAGAAAACTTCACTTGAACTAAGGTGGGTGCCTCTTGCCCGCTCCACCTAGTGATGAAGTAATCTCCTAGAAATCGGCATCATCTCCTTCAATATCGGTATCCCAAATATCCCTAGAAGCATCACTTAAACTTGGATCCATGAATTCATCTTCTTCACTCTCAAGCTTCACCGTATCACCTCCACAAGAGTCGCCGCTCTCCTCCCCTTTGCGACCGTTTGCCCCTTCATTGGCCTTGTCAGGAGTTAGGAAAGAGCAACTCCATTTGAGCCCATGAAGGAAAAGCTCCTTCTTCACTTATCCGTCCTTTTTGAACCATGTCGTGGTATTGAGGGTAAAGAGCATAATAGTTGTCCACCTTGGTTTCATATTGACGGTAGTGCAAGTCTTGCAAGATTCCCGTGACAAAGTCGTCACGGGGGAGGATGAAGGGATTCGGATGGTTGTAAGGTTGGTAGGGAAAGGGGTAGGGAGGCACCTTTATCTTTTCACCTTGAGTTTGTTGTTCTTGTTGTTGTGGTGGAGGAGCTTGTGGGGGTGGAGCTTGCCTTTCTTGACTTTGAATGAGGTAAGAGGGTATTGGGGACAAGCTTCCTCTCCTTGGGGAGACTCGAGGTAGGTCGGCCATCGGAAGGTAGATAGGATCACTTCCTTTTGTCAACCATTTGATCCTTTTATCAACCCCCTCAAGGGTTATCCAATGGTGTTGGACAACAAGGAGGTCTTCATTAATTCTCATTCCTCCCGAGAGTGGAGTGTACTCATTGTTCTCATTGAACCTAGGATTAAAGTGCTTTGCAAGTCTTGTTATGAGTCCACCATTCACTATATGCTTCTTCCCATCATCATCACCATTTCGGAATTTCGCCCACTTTTCTAGCAAGACTAGCGGTGCATTGAGATGATACCCGTCTCTTCCTTGAATGTTTAGATAGGATTCCATGAACATGAGGTCCATTTGATTCACAATAGCCGGGTCTCGGCGGGCGAAGAGGGTACCCGAAAGAAATCGGTATGTGAGCCTCAAGATTGGGTTTTGGATGTGAAAAGCAAGACACTCTTTGGTAAGAATGAAGTCCCGGCCCGTCATGGCCCTCCACAAGGGTGCGACACTATACTTCTTGGGTCTTGATGTTCGGGTAGGCGAGACATCAAGACCGAACACTCTCGCAAATTCCACAAGGGTCATTGTTCTAGAGACATTCTCCAACCTAAACTCTATGCTAATCACTTTGTTTGAAGTGGTAATCTTTAAGCAACTCAAGAATTCGAGCACAAGAGACCGATAGGTGGGTTCAAACATGCGAAAGAGTGTTGAAAGACCAAAAACCTCAAATAAAGCCTCCACTTGGTGAAAGATTCCAAGTTTTCTCAAAGTATCATGACAAAGGAATTTAGTGGGAAGAATATTCTTACTTAAGAGTCGATGGAAGACCAATCGCTGCACATCATCAAGGAATTCCACATTCGAGAAGTCGTCGAGCCTTGTGAGGTCTACAATTTCCACATGCTCTCTTCTAATGGTGTTGAGATGTGAGGTAGAGGAGCTTCCCACCATCCTAGGTCTTCTTGCATTTCTAAAGGAGGATCTTCTAGGTGCCATCCTTGAGTTCTTTTGATTTGGGTTATTTTGTTTGAAGATTTGCTAAGGTTGTTCTTTGTTGATTGAGAATTGGAAACCCTAGAAAATTTGGGGGTTTTTGATTTTGAGGGTGAAGATAGTGATTTGGAATATGTATGGGAGTTACAAGGGGGTGAGTTTTATAGGGTGAGTGGAAGGATTAGTGATGTGTCATTATATGGGTGGTGGGGTGTAATTTAATTGAGAAAAGTCGGGTCGAGAAACGGGCAGGGAGACGAGCGGATTCGAAGCTGAGACGCTCGGATTCTCCTCTCACGGGACGGGCGGATTCTGGGCAAGACGCCCGGATTCTGCCACAGAGTAAAATCCCAGAATTTTTCTCGCCTCAAGACGAGCGTCCCGAGCATAAGACGCTCGGATTCTTTGGTCGGGACGGGCGTCTTCTTGAGAAGACGGGCGGATTCTTCGACAGAGATTTTTCTTTGAAATGCTCAGGGAAAAGACGGGCGTCTTTCCACTAATCCGGCCGGATTCTCTCGGACGGGCGTCTTCTTCCTTAGGACGCTCGGATTCTTCATCGATCCGAAACCTTCAATTTCTCAACACGGTGGACGCGCGGTTTTTCCCTTGGACGTCCGTATTCTGCCAGGACGTCCGGATCTCCAGAGAGACGCTCGGATTCTTGCCGCGAGTGTTAATTTCTTCTCCTTTCTTTCAATGCATCCCCACACTTAGGAATTTTCTCCTTCCTTCATTCAAAAACTCATTAGTAACCCTCCCTCACTTGCGCTCATGAAAAGAATTTATGCTTATTAAACAAATGCAATTAAATAATAAATACAAGTTAGAGGGTTAGTATATTTACAAATGGTGGTTTAGGGAGGACTCCGCCAAACTCTCATTCTTGATGAGATGTCAAGGAGGAGGAGGACCGAGGTAGGTAGCCTCGACCTCTCCAACAAATGCTCCTTCATAGTATGGCTTCAATCTTTGACCATTTACCTTAAACTTGCTTCCATCTTCGGCCTTGAGTTCGAAATCTCCATACTTCCCAACTTCGGTTATCACATAGGGACCCATCCATCTAGAGTTCAATTTTCCCGGAAAGAGTCGGTAGCGGGAATTGAATAGAAGGACTTTGTCTCCCTTGTGCAAGGCCTTTTGTCGAATTCTCTTATCATGAAGCAATTTTGTTCTTTCTTTGTAAATCTTTGCATTCTCATAAGATTGTAGTCGGAATTCCTCCAACTCTTGGATTTGGATCATCCTCTTTTGACCGCTCAATTTGAGATCAAGATTGAGTGCTCGGATTGCCCAATAAGCTTTGTACTCCAATTCGATTGGCAAATGACATGTTTTTCCATATACAAGCTTGTAGGGGGAGGCACCTATGGGAGTCTTATAGGCCGTCCTATAAGCCCAAAGAGCATCATCAAGCTTTGTGCTCCAATCTTTCCGAGTCTTGTTCACAACTTTTTCAAGAATTTGCTTGATCTCTCTATTTGAAATTTCCACTTGACCGCTTGTTTGAGGATGATATCCCAAGCCGGTTCGATGTTGAACACCATATTTGGTCAAAAGGGATGCAAGCTTCTTTTCATGGAAATGTGTTCCTCCATCACTAATGATAGCTCTAGGAACTCCAAATCTTGGGAAAATTATCTTCTTGAAAAGCTTGGTGACCGTTTTTGCATCATATATCATTTGGGGTGGCAATTGCCTCCACCCACTTTGAAACATAATCTACGGCCACAAGGATGTACTTATTCCCATTAGATGTCACAAAGGGTCCTTGGTAGTCAATTCCCCAAACATCGAAAATCTCTACCTCTAGAATGCCCCTTTGCGGCATTTCGTTCCTCCAAGATATATTGCCCGTTCTTTGACAAGCATCACAATGAATGATGAATTCTCTTGTATCTTGAAACATTGTGGGCCAATAGAAACCCGATTGGAGGATTTTCGCAACGGTTCTTCTTGCTCCATGGTGCCCACCGTAGGGTGATGAATGACATCCTTCCAAGATTCCTTGGATTTCCCATTGAGGGATGCATCTCCGGTAGAGCCCATCACTACACTCCTTGTAGAGGTTTGGATCATCCCAAAAGTACCTCTTCACTTCGAATAGGAATCTCTTCCTTTGGTTGTGGTTCAAATTAGGAGGGAGCACTTTTCCAACAATATAGTTAGCATAATCGGCAAACCATGGGGTGATGTGCCTTTCAAGTTGAGTTTGTATAGCCATCAAAATATCGTCGGGGAATGAGTCATTGATCGGGGTTTCTCCATTTTCATCATGAAACCGGATTCTTGACAAATGATCCGCTACTACATTCTCGGCTCCTTTCTTGTCTCTTATTTCCAAGTCAAATTCTTGAAGTAGCAAAATCCATCTCAACAACCTTGGTTTTGCCTCCTTCTTTATCAAGAGATGTCGAAGAGCACGGTGATCCGAAAATACAATCACCTTGGATCCAAGTAAGTAGGACCGAAATTTATCCAAAGCATATACAATGGCAAGAAGCTCCTTTTCGGTCGTGTCATAATTCACTTGAGAAGGGTCGAGGGTTTTGCTTATGTAATAGATGGCATGAAGAGCTCTCCCTACCCGTTGGCCAAGTACCGCTCCAACGGCGTAGTTGCTAGCGTCGCACATAATCTCAAAAGGTAACTCCCAATTTGGGGGTTGGATGATTGGTGCCGAGATCAATGCTTCTTTGATTCTATTAAAAGCTTCAACACACTCGTCGAAAATTGGAATTGGGCATCCTTAAGCAAAAGTTGAGTGAGGGGTTTTGCTATTTTAGAAAAATCTTTTATGAAACGTCGGTAAAAACCCGCGTGACCGAGAAAACTTCTCACCCCTCTAACATTCACGGGAGGTGGGAGTTTCTCTATCACCTCAACTTTAGCTTTATCTACCTCGATGCCTTTTTCCGAAATCAAATGACCCAAAACAATTCCTTCATTAACCATGAAATGGCACTTTTCCCAATTTAAAACAAGACTAACATCTTCACATTTTTGCAATACAAGAGAAAGATTATGCAAGCATGAGTCAAAGTCCTTTCCATAAACACTAAAATCATCCATAAAAACTTCCATTATGGTCTCTAGATAATCGGAGAAGACACTCATCATGCATCTTTGGAAAGTAGCGGGGGCATTACATAATCCAAAAGGCATCCGTCTATATGCAAAGGTGCCATAAGGGCACGTGAAGGTGGTCTTATGTTGGTCATCCGGGTGTATAGGGATTTGGAAGAATCCCGAATACCCGTCAAGGTAACAAAAGAATTTGTTGGAGGCTAACCTCTCAAGCATTTGGTCAATGAATGGTAAGGGGAAGTGATCTTTCCTTGTTGTGGAGTTCAATTTACGGTAGTCAATGCACATACGCCAACCGGTGATCATTCTTGTGGGTATTAATTCATTCTTTTCATTTGTCACTACCGTAGTACCTCCTTTCTTAGGTACCACTTGGACGGGGCTAACCCACAAAGAATCCGATATGGGATATATGATTCCCGCATCAAGTAATTTCATGACTTCTCCTTTGACAACTTCTTGCATGTGGGGGTTCAATCTTCTTTGGGGTTGAATGGTAGGTCTATGGTCGTCCTCTAGATGAATCCTATGCATGCAAAAGTTGGGACTAATCCCCTTAAGGTCATCTAGACTATAACCTATAGCCTTCTCATGTTGTTTCAACACATTAAGCAATTTACCCAATTGGTCATCATCAAGTCTATCATTAACAATCACGGGTTTGGTCTTTGATTCATCAAGGTAAGCATATTTCAAATTTGGGGGAAGGGGTTTCAAAGTAGGAGTTTGTACCTCACTTTCCTCCTTTGGAGTGTCATTGAGAATTTGCTCCATCTCCATTAGACATTCCATTCTCATGACATATTCTTCTTCACTTTCATTAACCTCATCATATTCAAATTCCATGATGGGTTCCTCTTGCTCTTGAGTTTGTAGAATATCTTCTAGGATAGATTGCTCATCCTCTATGGTTTGACATGCTTTTACTAGAATATTATGCACCAACTCGGATTGTGCATGGGTGAGTTCTTTGTTAGCTAGAGCGGCCTCAAAGAGATCCACCTCTAACTCCCAATACATGCTTTTAGCCTCACTTGCTTCTAAGGCCTCTAATGCTTGCATGGGATCCTTGAAGTAAGGGATACTCAAATGGTCCTCTACAAAACAATCTATGAAATCCATTCTCGCAAAATATCAAACAACTAGAAAACAATTAGAACAAACCTTGAGGAGTTTTACTTCCCCAAGGTGAGAAAGACACAACTAAAAACAATAAGAGAAATCTTAAATCAATTAAACACCGTCCCCGGCAACGGCGCCATTTTTGATCGGAGCCATTTGGTGTTCACAATTAAGCATATGTGGTCGTTGGTCAATGGTCGATACAAAACACAATTTATACTTCACAAACAACTCTACAATTAGTAAAGAGGCAAGTAAAGGTCGGATCCCAAGGGACGGGTATTGAAATGAAGATTCTATTGTAACTAGTGGTGTCTAGGGGTGTCACAAATTGGGTTGATGTAGAAGGTTACTAAACTAAAATAGCAATGGAAATAAACTAACAAGGTAAATGAAATTAGGGTGTAAACAATTGATTAAAAGCACTAGGGTGTCATGGGTTCATAGGGGAATCATGGGATATGATCATACAAACATGTTCTCAAATTATGAGCAAGCAATTATTGTTGTGATGGATTGAGTTGGGTTATATCTTACAATCCTAGGAAAGTTTGGGTCCCCGGAGCGAATCTCTTGGATTGTACAACACCTACAAGTCGACTTAATCTTCCCTACTTAACACATGCATGGTCTAACAAGACTCGAGTTGGGTTATGTCTTACAAGTCAAGTTGAAAGGATAGAAGATGATAATAAATGCAAGGATTCATAGGCTTAGCATTTTATCAAATATAACATGTGCATGTATTAAGATCAAAACAAGCAAGCAAATAAGATATGAAAGCATATTAATTTAAGCATGAATCATTCCCCATGTTGGTTTCCCCTAATCACCCATTAAACCCTAGCTAAGAGACTACTCACTCATTATCATATTGATCATGTTAGGAAGGTTGTCAATCATACTAACATAATAAAACATGATGAATAAATGAAAGTAATTAGCAATAATTAAAAAGGGATTAAGAGATTATACCTACTAATGATTCCAATAATAAAGCAAGAATAATATAAGTACTTGAATCCTAGATTGAGAGGTTGTCAATCTCCCAATAATAACCCAAATAATCTTCAATTACCCAAAATAAAGTAAGAACAAGAGAGAGATTAAAGAACTAAAACTTGGATTAAAACTTGATTAATATTTGATTACAATATTGAAGAGAGATTTGATTGATATTAACTACACTAATTATTGATAAGAAGAACATACTCCTCTAATTAGACTAATGGGGTATTTATAGTGAAAATTAGGGAGGATGCATTAGGGTTAACTAAGGGCTAAACTAGTAATTACACTTTTTAAGTTGAGCAAGGAGCCTCCGGGATTATCCGAGAGAAGGGCTTCTTCATTTCGTAGTTTGAAGAACGAAACTGTGCTGTGCTGTGATCCGTGCGGCTGGGAGTCGGGACGGCCGGATCTGGGATGGACGATCCGAGCGGATCAAGGAACAAGACGCTCGGACTGGGCATGGGCAATCCGAGCGGATTCCTGGTGAGGACGCTCGGACTGGCGAGGACGGACGGATTCTCTACAATCCGTTCGGATTGTAGTTCAGCAGGTTTCCTTCTTCTTTTTCTTCCCTTTTCTTCATGAATTCCTTGGGGATTTCCTTGGGGACTCAAGGATCCTTTTCTCAACAATGCTCTTCTACTATGCTATGTACAAAGGCCTTCTAGTCTTGTCTCTCCTTGATGCTTGGTCATTGAATATGATCAATTTAGCCTTGTTTTGCCATGAAAATGCAAGATTCTTACTCCTTTCCTACCAAGGGATCAAAATCTCAAAGAATATGCAAAACAAAGAACTAAAGATAAGAAATGACCCAAATAGGCACTAAAAAGCATGAAAACAATGGTAATTCGGGGGCTAAATATGCGCCAATTATGGTCGCATCATGTACAATCTAATCGATTCGGCTCCGGGACCCAACTCTTCCTATGAACCGTAAGACATAAATCAACTCGATTCCTCCACAACATTAATTGCTTGCAACTTTATAAACATGTTTGTATGATCAACACCATGAATCCCCTATGAACCCATGATATCCTAGCATTTTTAATCTTTTGTTTACATCTTTCCTTTTATTGCTTGTTTTACTTTATTGCTTTTATTAGTCTAGAACACAACTACAAACGCCATCAATTGTGACACTAGCATAAATTGAGATAGGTAGACTTAGAACCCAAAGCACACCGTCCCATGGATCGACCTCGACTTACCGCTAACTAGTAGTTTGTTGAGTCTTATAAATGTGTTTGATTGGATGTGACCCGACGACATCAGCCATCAAAATGGCGCCGTTGGCGGGGACGGTGCTATGTGATTATGTTCTTACTTGTTTGTCTATTTTGATTTTACTTTCACCTTGAGGAACTTGTTCCTCAAGGATTGTTCTTACCGTTTTTGTGTAGTTTCCATGCTTGTAGTTGTTTCCTTGTCTTAGCTATGATGGCTTAAGACTTGACATATGGAGTTTGTGTTGGATCTTTTGAGTATGACTATGGGTATGGGGAGTTTGAGGAGCAAGTCAACACAAACCTACCTTACAACTCATACAATGACAATCCTAACTACTACCCCAATTTTTCCTACCAAAATCACCACATCCAATATCCACAACAACCACCCACTCAATACCCATTTCATAATGAGCTTCAATTGCCACAATACAACCACTTTCACACCTACCCACAACAAGAAAATGAACCCATTCAAAATGTGATTCTCCAAATGATGGGAGATCAACAAAACTTCTTCAAACAAATGATAGAGGAGAGCCAAAAGAGGGACAATGTTCTTCAAGGCATTGTTGCCCAAGGTGAGGAATTAGAGATTCAAATTTCCCAAATGAGAGAATCCCAAGAAACCACTCCTCACCACTCCTTGGACATTGATTATGAATGTGAATTTGAAGTAGTAACCTTTAATATGGAAAATGAGAAGTGGGAAGAGCCAATTTCTTTGAGCTCTTTTGAATATGAAAGTGTGGTGTTTGACGAAGAAGATATGAGGTTGAGTAAGCCAAATACTCTTAACCTTTGTGAGTATGAGGGTGTATCATTTGATGTGAACATTGAGGTGTTGGAGAAAGAGTTAATGAAGAGGAGTGAAGCTCCTATCTATGGTTCGTATGGAGATAGCGATGATGACAAGCCTATGGAAGAAGCCTATGCGGAATATTTGTCTTGCAATGAAGAAGAGGAATGGAGTTGTGAGATTGCCTTACTTGAGGAGTCCATCCTTGAGAAGTTTGAGGTATGCTTCCATGAAGAAGATGAATTCCTTTTCCCCGATTCCCATGAAGACTACTTGGCCCCTACCATGGAGCCAATGATTGTTGGAGGGGATATTATGGACTTTCTTCAAAAGGTCAAGGCATCATACAAAAGCTACTTGGTGGCAAAGCTCAAAGAGAAACTCGCACGTGAAGCTACTTGTGGAAATGTGGCACCCACAATGTCCACTTCTAAGGAACTCGGTCATCAAGGTCATAAGGATTCTCCTTCTACTCATGAAGGATTGATAAATTCAAATGCTATCATCATCACAAAAATTGAAGGAGAAGGTGGTGAGTGGAAGTCTCCGGACGAATATGAACCATACTTCCTACCTTATGTTGACAAGAATCATGGGCTACTTGGTTTGAAGCATCGAAAGTATACAAGTGCCAAGAAGAGGAAGAAAGCAAGAATGAATGACAAATTTCCTTGGCCAAGCTTCGTCTTGAAGTTAAGCAAACCATACTTATGCTTATTTGGAGCTTGTTCACAAGCTTTTGATCTTCTACTAAGAGCCTTGAGCTCTATGGACAAGAACCTTTACAATTTGAACATAGTTTGGTGGAGTCCTACCTCAAACCACCATTTGTAAGATACCCTTTCCTTTAACTTTGCATTACATTTACACTTGCATTTAGTTATATACATATACATTTAGCTTGCATTTGTATCATATTTCATATTGCATTTACATGAGTTAGGTTATATAGTATAGTTGCATTGTAATATATCTCACATGATTCATGTAGATAGTTGCATATAGACTATAAATCATGCATAGTCACTAATGGCCAAACCTATTCATTTCTACACTAGAAATAGTGTTTAAATCGGTTTGGGGAGGTTTGATCATAGGTGACCATAGTTTACTAGAAATCATGCATTATATAATATAGTTTAGATTGCATTCATTTGTTATATATGTCATATAGAATCGCATTTAGTTAGAGGATGCATTCATTCATATCATATTGCATTTGTACTTTATTTCAAAAAAAAAATCAAAAATTCAAAAACATGTATTTCCTTTTTCATTCCTACTCCTACATGTACATTGAGGACAATGTCCAAAATAAAGTGGGGGATGGGAATTTATATTCCAATAATGCATAAAAATTGAAAAATTTCGAAAAATCACAAAAATATGTCTTTTAATTTCATAAAAACAAAAACCATAAAAATTAAAATAATTTAAAAATTCAAAAACATGTTCATTTCCTTTTTAGTATAGTCTTGTATATATTGTGTTCGTCCATTCTTTTTCACATTGATTGACTACGCCACATCCGAGACATGAGGATATTGAAGACCGCATGGTATGATCTTTCCAATCTCCTTTTTCCTCTTTATGTTAATGACTATGTGGCTTTATTTTAATTGATGCGGTATAAACAATGTGAATTTAGGATTACATTTTGTTGATATGACATACTAGTTGGTAGAAGCATATGCATTAGGATGTTTATATGCTAGTTGCATCATGGCATGTAGTTTGCATGTTAGAAAAATTTTGTGAAACCGTCTACTTGGGAAGTTTGACAAGTGTATATAGGCCCTAGTAGATGCCTTTTTCTTCTTAAGACTTTGCTTGTTAGAATACTTGTAAAACACCCTAGGATGTGTCATGCTAGTATCCTTTGACCCATGGATACAGGTAAAAACTAGATTACAGGTAAAAACTAGATTAAGAAATAAAGTATTACTAGTAATAATAATAATTGGAACAAACCGAGTAAAATAAATAAACAAACACGAGTCTAACGATGCTTAACTACGTGACCAAAGTACAAACAAGTGTCAAATGTAGGTCGCGCTTCAGTCGCGCCTCGGTCACGCCTCGGTCGCGCCTCAGTTGAATGCAAGTCGCGAAAATGGTGCTGCCGCGTCTCAGTCTATCCCATGCGCGCACGATTAGTGTACCTTAAGCGCACACATCTCAGGTATCTTCATAGGTATCCGGGCCCATCATTCCTGGGACTTAGACTCCGTTTTTTAGATACAAAACCGACCCACAAGATCTTCTTCATCGTTTCCAAGCTTAATTCTCAATATTTGGATCCAAGTTCCGCCAACGTTATAACTTAAAGCATTGCACCATTATAATTCATTAAGTACCGCCTTTGTCACTTGAACTTCACTAATTTGACCTTCTTAATACATAATAAAACCGTCTCATCTATTTCCCCATACTTAGATCATTACTCGTCCTCTAGTAAACTCTAAGGACCCAATAAAATTAAACCAACGCAAATCCACAGAAGTATGGGAAAAATCAACAAGACTACTCTGAATGAAACTTATAAAGACAGGTCTCCAATATTGTAAAGGGACATCAATTTTTTTCATTTTGCCTAGATCTCTCATTTTACATAGAGCGCCCGCCCTTGCGTGTTTTCACTCTAGCTTATCAGTTTTTTTCAATCTCACATCTACTCTCAGTGGCACACAACTCGATTCTTCATTTTACCCGGAGTGCCCTTTCGGGTTTTCACTCTGTCCTTGGCCATATCCCAATCGTGCCTAGGTGCCCTTTCGTGTTTTCACCTAGCCGGGATTCATTCTTTTTTCTTTCATTTTACTTTTTCAACTTTTTTTCATTTTCAATTTTTTTTCTTTTTTAGGGAATAGAAATAACTGAAATAAAGCATACCACACAAGTACAATGAATTACAATCAGAACGATTATCCTCCCCACAGTTGAATTAAACATTGTCCTCAATGTTGCATAGGACACAATAAAAAGGAAAGGAGAAAACACACCTTATTAAAGGGAACTTCATGCGACTTCACTAGTACATCCATCCTTCAGCAAACCACATAAACATGTCAACCACTCATCACACCTCCTCCCCACACTTGGCCACGAGCATCCACCATAAAGCACAAGAACAATATGGCCACGAAAATAAGAGTAATCAAAGAACGCTAACGTCCCTTATTACTGCAAACCTAACCAAAGACCAAATAACACAGGTTAAAGAAAAATAAGACACCATCGTATTTGGTCTAACCTATACTCCTCTACTCCAAACCATAACTTCATCCAATCGCAATTAGAAGGTGCCCACAACATCAGAACGCGATTTCTCCTCACCTTAGCCACTAACTTGCCCGGTCACCCTTCTTTGTCGCCCTTCTTATGACGACAACACCATAAATATGCAATGAATCTTGAGGTATTGTCCGATCTTTTTTTCCCTCTTTTCTTTTTTTTTTTTTTGTTTCCGGACATTTTTTCTCGCATAGTCCTTTGTTTTTTTTTTCAAAAGCAGTAATCTAAAGGTTGCCTCCCGGGAGCGCTTTTGTTTAACGTCGCTAGCTCGACATCTCGCGGAATGGTAAAACCACCCGACTTAAGATTAGATAGAAAGATTACCTGAACTTACCAATGGACCATTCAGAATGAGTGAAAAGCCAACTCATGCGTGGAACAACTTAATGCCCTCAGTAACCTATAAAACATGATAGCCCACAAAAACGAGAAGTGACAATAATAGTATAAGAGCTGCTTAAAACATACATGTACAAAAGAGGTATAAACATGCAAATACTTTTCTTTACCTATATGCTTCTAAAAATTAGCTACCATGTCACGATATGGCTCCTTATATGATGAGGTTGATATAGGGATATTCAAGTAAGGAATGGGGATAATATAAAATTTTTGAGGGACTAACACAGATTGAGTCTCAAAAGGTGGAATGGGTGATTCCTCCTTGTGAATATAAGACTTAATAGCTACCTTGTCCTCTCCTTCCCCCACCTTTTTATCAAACTCCGTGTTAATGAATTCATTAAGTGTAGGAGGATCGTCTTTCATATTATTAAAAACAAGTATCTCCTCTTCTTTCACCCTGCTCACTATGGTCTCATCACATGACATAAACACCCCCTCTTTCTCATGCTCAACAACCACATTTGAAAAATCAACGATCGAAACATTACTCAAATCACTTTGCATTAATGAATTATCAACATGTGTCATCTCAATATTAGTGCAAGATAAGTTAACAAGCACAAAAACATGGGAAAGGGGTGAAGAATGTATCACACCATATTCATCCTCCTCATCATGCTAAAAACCATCATCATCACTGTCAACATCACACTCTTTATAAGAGTGCATCACTTCAGGTTCAAGGGGAAGGGGGTCATGAAACTTATCAACATCCTCAGTTTGCCACTTAATATAATAAGAATCAAGTTTTTCTTGTGCCACATGCACACCAAAGCAGTTAGTCACTTGTTCAACAGGGTCCTTTAAATCTTGACTCACTAGGTTAGTCTCACATGGGGAGGGATTAACATTAGCATAAGAGGAATTCACATCAGCCATATAAGCACGTATCATGTCTTCAGAAGACATATATGAGTTATCATGATAATTCAAAGTATCATAATGGGGTTGGGGTTGTATACGGAGTGAATTGTATCGCTCCCATTCTTCCGTGTCATGAGGCAAATATTGAAACAGTTCCCACTTTTCCTCATAACTCAACCTATTAAAAAATCTCCCCTACTCAACGAATTAACATGACCAAGAGTCTCCTTATTCAAGCCATTATAAATTACATGACAAAGCTCCCAAGTTTGATAAGGATGACGACAATGTATAACATATTCATGTAGCCTGTTAAAATATTTATAAAATAGTTCATGCTCATATTGGGGAAAATATTTAGTAGCCATCTATCTATCAAGTAAAGTAAGACAAAACTAACGAACTAAAAATCTCTACACTAATACACAAAAAATAACTATTGCCTTCCCCGGCAACGGCGCCAAATTTGACGGGCTGAAAGTCGTATGCCTATCAAATGTAAATTTATAATCTCGTACTTACTAAACTACTAAAACAGTAATACATAGAAAGTAAGGGTCGAACACACAAGGAAGGACTGTAGGAAATGTAGATTTATATACATACTAACATCCTCATATATGTTAAACTAATTTGTCATAAAATTAATAAAGGTCTTATGCATGCAAACTAATTAACAAAATAAAGAAGAAATCATCCTTACATTATGATTTCGGTTTTAAGGGCACAAAAGAAATCTCCTTTTCTTTTGTTCTTGAGCTTTCCTTAATGGAAGAACCAAGATCCAAGTGTAGGATCTCTCCTTAGGATTATACCCAAAGCTATACTCTTAATAAAATTAATATTATATGAACTAGTACAATATTAATCTTGTGAAAAATGACCCAAAATAATTTGGTATTTTTGCTCTCTTAAACCGGTTAGAGGAGAGGAATTTTGGAGGATTTTTATCTTTCTAAAACTTAATCTTTTAGAAGTTAGAATGAATAATAATTATCACACACCCATTCATATGGTGAATGATAATAAAATAAGCAAAAGAACCCTTGTTCTTTTCAAGGAAAAGGGTAGGGTGGAGTGGGATGGCCAATGCATGGTCTTTGTGCTCTTACACAAAAGACACTAGGTATGCATGCCTAAATTAGAGTAATAATAATGAATTCCACTAATCTTAATTAACACAATACAATTTGTTACTCACACCCATATTTCGGTCCATTTGGAGATAAAATGGAATCCATTTTATTTTTGTCAATTGTCAATATGTCACATGTCATATGTGACATAAATTTTTATGTATTTTTAACATATTAAAAATCAACGTATTAATAAAAATACGTCATATACAAAAATCGACTTAGTAATTCATAATTACTTGTGCCAAAATATTTTACCAATTTATAAATCATATTTATAATAATTCATTCAAATTCAATTGTTTCTTTAAACAATAATTTCATCCGAGTAATAATACAATTCGATTACTCAGACCGTATCTCATTTAATTACATTTCAGTTTGATACGTAAATCTTACTTCCAAAATCGTCCGTCAATTTTCAAGTAATTTAATTAACTCGTAACTTTATACGATTAATTAAGTGATCAATTAAGAGTGTTGCCCTATAGGTATGACCTAGGGGGTCAACTGATCACCACCGTCAAGACGACGATAATGTCAAACTCTAGTCGACCCAATCATTACCGATATATGTTGACCAGTTGACAGTAAAAATACTTCCCAATTGTATTCTTTAAAATGAGATTTAATAATGATATTTAAATCATGTGATCGCACTATTGTTGAGGACATATTTCCCAACAATCTCCCACTTGTCCTCGACAAGGTGTCTTTCAGGTCGTACTTGCAAGTGATCATATCGAGAGTGGTTTCCTCGATCTGGAGAATAACTGATTGACCGGACTTATCTATCATAGATACTTTCCGAGCGTGGCCACGCATTTCGATTCATTACTCCTCGAGTGGCCCCGAGATATTGTTATAACCTTGACTAGGGGTGGACAATTCCTATCGCACTCATTCCCTTCGACTAGCCACAGCCATCATAACCCAAAATATGCCCATTTGACCCCATTTACGAAGGTCGTAGTAACACAAATCAAAGTTAATCTGAAACTGTGCCATCTTAGGCGAATAGTCTTTAGTCAAAAGAATCGACTCATTTGAATACTATAGTAGCTCTTGCCACGACCAGGCTATATAAATTACCAGAACTCTATAAGCGGTCATAAAGCCCGACAAAATGTTCCTAACAGTCTGCCTATGTGATCGACTAGTCATCTCACATGACTTTATGGCACTTGAACTTGCCATCAATCGCATCACACTCTAGTCACTTCGAGACGTCACCTCATACAAGTGACTATGGGCAAATACTATGTTAATCCGTATTCACTTTAACGGGGTTCAATTGTCACTACAACCCGTTTGGATGTAACAATGTATAAATTAAAGATAAAAGACAAATGTGATTATGAACATGAACAAAAACAACACTTTTATTTCATTTCAAAATCTTACAAAAACTTGGTACACGTTTAAGTCCCATGGACGTAACATGTCCATCATGCTTAGCCTGCGATAAAGGCTTGGTGAGTGGATCGGCTTTGTTGTCATCCGTCCCAACCTTACAAATCGCAATTTCCTTTCTTTCAATGAAATCTCTTATTACATGATATTTTCTAAGTACATGTCTAGATCTATTACTAGACTTCGGCTCCTTAGCTTGGAAGATCGTCCCACTATTATCACAATAGAGAGTGATGGGATCATTGGCGGTAGGTACTACTTTTAGACCTTCCGTGAATTGCTCGATCCAAACGACTTCCTTAGCGACTTCCGATCTTTGCGATGTACTCAGCCTCCGTTGTAGAATCCGATTCTGACTTCCTTGAAGCTTCTCCACTCTACGGCACCACCATTGAGCATAAACACGAAACCACTTGTGATTTCAAGTCATCTCTATCTGTTTGAAAACTTGAGTCCGTGTATCCATTAACACGCAACTCAGTGTCTCCTCCAAACACTAGGATAGAATCCTTAGTTCTTCTCAAGTACTTAAGGATGTTCTTGACTGCAATCCAGTGACTCTCACCTGGATTTACTTGATATCTGCTCGTCATGCTCAAGGTATACGAGACATCAGGACGTGTGCATATCATGGCATATATGATTGATCCAACAGCGGAAGCATAAGGGATCAACTTCATGCGTTCAACATCATGGGGTTCGGAGGGACATTGAGTTTTGCTCAATATCGGCCCGGTTACCATAGGTACCAAACCCCTTTTGGATTTGTCCATGCTGAACCGTCGAAGAATCTTATCAACATAAGACTCTTATCTTAGTGCCAATATCCTCTTGGATCTATCTCTATGGATCCGGATACCTAATATGCGTTGTGCCTCTCCTAAATCCTTCATTTGGAAGTGGTTACCTAACCACTTCTTAACAGAAGACAACATTGGAATATCATTTCCAATGAGTAGTATGTCATCGACATACAAGATTAGGAACACAACATTGCTCCCACTGAATTTCATGTATAAACATGGTTCCTCAACACTTCGAGTGAAACCATTTTCCTTTATAACATGATTGAATCGATGATTCCAACTTCTAGATGCTTGCTTAAGACCATAAATAGATCTCTTAAGCTTGCACACTTTGTTAGGATTTTTAGAATCAACAAAACCTTCGGGTTGTATCATGTACACCTCCTCTTCTAAATGCCCATTTAGAAAAGCGGTTTTGACATCCATTTGCCATATTTCATAGTCATGAAATGCGGCAATCGCTAACAAAATCTGTATGGATCTTAGCATGGCTACGGGGGCGAAGGTCTCATCATAATGGAGACCTTGGACTTGGGTAAATCCTTTTACCACTAGCCTAGCTTTGTAGACATCATCATGTCCTTCTATGCCATTCTTGATTTTGAATATCCATTTGCATTGAAGAGGTCTTGCCCCTTTAGGCAAATCTACCAAGTCCCAAACTTGGTTTTCATGCATAGAATCCATTTCGGACTTCATGGCTTCAAGCCATAAGGAGGAATTTGGACTAGAGATTGCAGCCTTGTAGGTGGCAGGCTCGTCACTTTCCATAAGTAACACATCGAGTGTTCCATCTTCCTCGATAAGTCCCACATATCGATCGGGATGGCGAATTACTCGACCCGTCCTTCTTAGTGGAGGAGGTACAACCGCATTAGACGACGAAGGAACTTCTTCTTGCGTCTCTACCTCGGTTTGTGGCTCTTGAACTTCATCAAGTTCAAAATTTCTCCCACTCTGTCTCTTAGAAATAAATTCTCTTTCTAAGAAGACAGCCTCACAAGACACAAACACTTTGTTATCTTGAGGTTAGTAGAAGTAGTATCCTCGAGAGGTCGAGGGGTAACCTACAAAGATGCATTTTTCGGATCTTGGGGCAAGCTTGTTGTCGTTCTTAGTTTTGACGTAAGCATCACATCCCCAAATCTTCATGTAGGATATATTAGGGATTTTTCCCGTCCACATCTCATATGGAGTCTTTTCGGTGGACTTAGTGGGACTATTGTTCAAAGATCGAATTGCGGTTTGAATCGCAAATCCCCAAAACGAGTTCGGTAACTCGGTTTGACTCATCATGGAGTGAACCATATCAAGTAGGGTTCGATTCCTTCTTTCGGCAACACCATTGAGTTGTGGTGTTCCGGGTGGAGTAAGTTGTGATATAATACCATAACCTTTCAAGTGTGAATCAAATTCAAGGCTAAGGTATTCACCACCACGATCGGATCGTAGTGCCTTAATCCTTTTGTTTAATTAGTTCTCTACTTCGTTTTGAAACTCTTTGAATTTCCCAAACGCTTCACTCTTATGCTTCATTAAATAGACATACCCATGTCTACTCAAGTCGTCGGTGAAAGTTATAAAGTAGTCATAATTTCCACGAGCGGTGATACTCATTGGGCCACATACATCGGTGTGTATGAGTCCCAATAGTTCACTAGCTCGTGTCCCTTTACCACTAAAAGGATTACGAGTCATTTTGCCAAGTAGGCAATATTCGCATGTACCATATGATTGATAATCAAATGGTGTAATTACATTAGTCGAAATTAATCTTTTGATGCGATTCTCGTTGATGTGACCTAATCGACAATGCCAAATGAACGCTTCACTTGGGTCACTTGTTTTGAGTTTCTTTGATTGAATGTTATAAATATCATTAGTCGGATTTGAGGTCTCTAAAATGTAAATGCCATTGATAGAGGAAGCTTGGCCTATAACCAAGTCGTTCTTAGAAATAGTACAACGATTGTTCTTAATGACAAAACAAAAACCGTCCATGTCTAGCATGGCGATTGAAATAATTTTTTTAGAGAGTGTAGGCACATAAAAACAATTATGCAAATACAACTCAAATCCATTAGGCAAAGCTAAAACATAAGTTCCTTTGGATTCGGCCGCTACCCGAGCTCCATTTCCAAGGCGTAGATCCACATCTCCCTTGCTAAGCCTCTCCACATCTCTTAAACCCTGTAAATGATTACAAAGGTGAGAACCACAACCGGTATCTAGTACCCATGTCGTAGTGGAAGTATAATTTATATCAATAACATAAATTTCTTTAGGAATTGTACCTTTTGGAGTAATGAGTCCTTCCCTTATATTTGGCAAATATACGGGACAATTCCTAAGCCAATGTCCCATGCCATAGCAATAATGGCACTCATCATTAACTTGCTTGAAGTTTTTGATTTTCTTTCCTTTCTTCTTGAACCTTTTGCGCTTAGAAGGAAGAGTTTGATTACTTGAGCTCCCACTAGCTTTGGCATCTTTATCTTCCAGAGACAAAGACCCTATAGATTGTATGAGTTAGTCTTCCTGAGACGGACTCATACGAGGTCTAGTAGTAGTAGGTGGTTTAGAAGAAGTTATGAAGTTAAGGTTTCCATCCGAACCTATCCCGAAATGAAGTTCTCTAGTAGTATCGAAATCATTGTTGGAGCATACGTCGTCAAGAACATTGTGATAAGATTCAATAGTTATTGGTGCGGTAGCATTTGATGGATTCATTGTAATGAACTACAAATATGGAGGAAAAGGAAATATTAACATTTGTCTTTTTAAATCATACTTGTAAAATATTAACAAGATATGAACATTTATATAGGGACCTCTACCCAACTATAATAAATGATTCCAAGACCCAAATTCATACCGACTTAGGCACGGTAGGGCCGATTCATCCTTTATCAATATAACTCGGTGGATTAACGTTTAATCGATTCTACTTTTAGAACTCTTGGTCGATAATATTACATTTAACAATTTTCTTTAGCCCAAAACACATTCGACAAGGGCACGGTAGGGCCGATACATCCCTTATCAAAAACTTTTGTTGAGTTCAATCCAAATTTCGAATAAATGTGTCCATGATCCAAATCCATATCAACTTTGGGCACGGTAGGGCCGATTCATCCCTTATCAACATGAATTCGGTGGATTAACATTCATCACCCACTTCCCCTACGTAACAAGGTTTGTACCCCGGTAGGGCCGAGTGCACTCCCTCGCGAAATAGGTTTTCATGGTTTCTACTATTTGGTAAGGCTATGTCTCAATTAATTGTTTTAGCGAGAGGTCATGTCAATTTATTATCTATCACGTTTTAAGTGAACTAAAGCGGTGAACTACGATAATTCTAATTGACACGGTCGTTAAACTCGATGAAAAGATGCATGTTTTAGTTATGGCGATTTAGCGATGCATGTGACATAAAATAAAATGCAAGCATAAAAAATAAATAAATCCTAGTATGGCCTTTCCTAAAATAGAAAAACTATTTAACTATTACAAAATCGGAAACCAACTCCATTGGTCCCTTGAATTTCGGTTGTGGCACGCATCTCGAGGTAACACCGTCTTTATGTATCGCCATTCTTGAAGAAATCCGTCTTTGGGAACTCCGGAATGAATAAAATTACATAATAAATTACATAATTTCCTATTATACATTTGTAACTAAAATAAAATAAATCTATTAAATTACAAAACGGTGATACGAGATCACAATAAAATTACAACCGAATCGATATTCCCATACATTTCGGGAAATACCAATTAAATCTAAGGCCATACTAAGTAAAATTACATAATTCAAAAATTACATAAATTAAAATTATGACAATCATAAAGAAAATGCAGCATTATAATATGTATGAACATGCTCAATTTTATGCTAAATCGCCTTTAATTAGCCAATATCGTATATTACTTGGTTTTTACGGATTTGCGTGATTTCAACATTTTACAATCACAAAAATTACATAAATTCATATTTATGCATAATTTAATTACCCTAACTTCTTAGGACTCAAAATTTAGTCTTCACTAATAATTTGACCATAATTAGCTCATATTTGTAAAATTGTTCATAAATGGACCAAAAATTACAAAAATAAGCTATTAACTTCAAATAAATCACAAAATTTCAAATAAATTCAAAATTTGAAATTTAAACTTATGAACATTCTGGAAAAATACCATGACACTCATAATGTTCAAAAACTTAGGTTAAAAATTTCAAAATTTTTCCCGGAAAAACAATGTTGCGGTTTATCGGTTTTAACTAAAATAATCATAAAAACATGGAAAAATTTTATTCATTAACTTTTCAATTTTAGATCTGAAAAAAGATAATAAAATGAAACATTAGACATTTTTCCTAAGTCATAGATTATGATTTATTAAATTTTCACTAATAATGTCACTATTTATGCTATTTTTCTTCAAAACTCCATAAATCATGCAAAACGACTTCTTTATAGTCAATTATTTTACACACATCTTGTAAAATTGCATGTGACAACATATTAATTTTCTATGACCAGATTCGAAATTTAACTCATATTAAGCTATTTTTCACTTAAATCCGAATTTAATAATGAAAAATCCATTTTTCGAGCATAACAAGTCCAAAAATTATGAAAATTTACAGGTTATCTCAAAATAATATATGTGACAACATATCCAAAAATCAACTGAAAATTCGAAGTATAGCTAATTTTAGACAGAAAATGACATTTTTACTCATAAAATCATATTTAAATGCCATTATTGTATAATATGAACAATAAAAATCCGTAAAATTAACCAAAATATCCTAAAACATTTTAGAACCAGAAATATTAACATGCATGAATTAATTTCGTGATATATCATAATAACACAAATTTTACAAGTTTTATATGTTATTCTTATAACTCGGAAAAACTTTTAACCGATTTGCATGCAAACAACCGTGGTTCTGATACCGATTGTTGGAAATATAGATTTATATACATACTAACATCCTCATATATGTTAAACTAATTTGTCATAAAATTAATAAAGGTCTTATGCATGCAAACTAATTAACAAAATAAAGAAGAAATCATCCTTACATTGTGATTTCGGTTTTAAGGGCACAAAAGAAATCTCCTTTTCTTTTATTCTTGAGCTTTCCTTAATGGAAGAACCAAGATCCAAGTGTAGGATCTCTCCTTAGGATTATACCCAAAGCTATACTCTTAATAAAATTAATATTATATGAACTAGTACAATATTAATCTTGTGAAAAATGACCCAAAATAATTTGGTATTTTTGCTCTCTAAAACCGGTTAGAGGAGAGGAATTTTGGAGGATTTTTATCTTTCTAAAACTTAATCTTTTAGAAGTTAGAATGAATAATAATTATCACACACCCATTCATATGGTGAATGATAATAAAATAAGCAAAAGAACCCTTGTTCTTTTCAAGGGAAAACCGGGTAGGGTGGAGTGGGATGGCCAATGCATGGTCTTTGTGCTCTTACACAAAAGACACTAGGTATGCATGCCTAAATTAGAGTAATAATAATGAATTCCACTAATTTTAATTAACACAATACAATTTGTTACTCACACCCATATTTCGGTCCATTTGGAGATAAAATGGAATCCATTTTATTTTTGTCAATTGTCAATATGTCACATGTCATATGTGACATAAATTTGTTATGTATTTTTAACATATTAAAAATCAACGTATTAATAAAAATACGTCATATACAAAAATCGACTTAGTAATTCATAATTACTTGTGCCAAAATATTTTACCAATTTATAAATCATATTTATAATAATTCATTCAAATTCAATTGTTTCTTTAAACAATAATTTCATCCGAGTAATAATACAATTAGATTACTCAGACCGTATCTCATTTAATTACATTTCAATTTGATACGTAAATCTTACTTCCAAAATCGTCCGTCAATTTTCAAGTAATTTAATTAACTCGTAACTTTATACGATTAATTAAATGATCAATTAAGAGTGTTGCTCTATAGGTATGACCTAGGGGGTCAAGTGATCACCACCGTCGCACGACAGTAATGTCAAACTCTAGTCAGCCAATCATTACCGATATATGTTGACCAGTTGACAGTAAAAATACTTCCCAATTGTATTCTTTAAAATGAGATTTAATAATGATATTTAAATCATGTGATCGCACTATTGTCGAGGACACATTTCCCAACAATGACTAAGTCAATTAAAGTGTATGATAGTGTAGAGTAAAGTAACCAGTTTAGGTGGGGATTTGATTTGTTTGATTTATTAAAGAACTAAGACTAAGCAAATAATCAAATAGTTGAAATTCAAATGGTTTAAAAGGTCTTAGACCCAAGCTATATCCACACTCAATAACAATTGATCATTGTAAGATGGTTTCAATTACTAATCTTGATTACTCTATCGTGAATGTAAAATTCCAATTCTCCTGACGAATAGTCAATTAAAACGAATCCCGTTCTTAATCAACCCTAACTATTAAACAACCCTAACAATTCAGTTCAAGGTTTAATTGAACAGTAGCAATATAATTTAGAGTATTCGATAGAGAATAAATAGCGCATACAATCCAGTTGCACTTTAGATATTTATGTGAATCGCTTCTAAGTACGAATATCAACGTATCCCATTCAATACTAATTCTTAGATGTTAATAGTATAAAGTTAATCAATAAATCGTATTCAATTAACAATACTAACAATAGAATGAAGAAATCGATTACTAGTTGCGCACCTAGCAATTATCAATCAACATTCATATAATTAAGAGCTAAGCAATTCACAATAATTAAGAAGAGAAATGAAAACAATCAAACTCACAATCGGATTTAGAGTGCTTCAATCGGTTGAATCCAAGATGAAAGATTTGTTACACATTGTCTGCCAATAACAATAATAGGGTTTTTGTCTCTCCAAGTTGTGTAAGTCTCTTCTAAAACTTAAATACTAATTTATATAGTAATAAGATAAAAACTAGATTAGGAAATAAAGTATTACTACTACTAATAATAATTGGAACAAACCGAGTAAAATAAATAAACAAACACGAGTCTAACAATGCTTAATTACGCGACCAAAGCACAAACGGGTGTCAAATGTATGTCACGCTTCAGTCGCGCCTCGGTCGCGCCTCAGTGGCGCCTCAGTTTAATGCAGGTCGCGAAAATGGTGCTGCCGCGTCTCAGTCTGTCCCATGCGCGCACGATTAGTGCACCTTAAGCGCACACGTCTCAGGTATCTTCATAGGTATCCGGGCCCATCTTTCCTCGGATTTTTGACATACAAAACCGACCCACAAGATCTTGTTCATCGTTTCCAAGCTTAATTCTCAATATTTGGATCCAAGTTCCGCCAACATTATAACTTAAAGCATTGTACCATTATAATTCATTAAGTACCGCCTTTGTCACTTGAACTTCACTAATTCGACCTTCTTAATACATACTAAAACCGTCTCATCAACTTCCCTATACTTAGATCATTACTCGTCCTCTAGTAAACTCAAAGGACCCAATAAAATTAAACCAACGCAAATCCACAGAAGTATGGGAAAAATCAACAAGACTACTCTCAATGAAACTTATAAAGACAGGTCTCCAATATTGTAAAGGGACATCAATTTTTTTTCATTTTGCCTAGATCTTTCATTTTACCTAGAGCGCCCGCCCTTGCGTGTTTTCACTCTAGCTTATCATTTTTTTTCAATCTCACATCTACTCTCAGTGGCACGCAACTCGATTCTTCATTTTACCCGGAGCGCCCTTTCGGGTTTTCACTCTGTCCTTGGCCATATCCCAATCTTGCGTAGGTGCTGTAACACCCCCGCACACCAGGACGCCTTACCAAGGACCATTCCAGTGTGTGACGGTGTCACCATCTCGGTTTTCGAGGAAGTAGATCAAATCTAGAGCTGATCAAGTGCGGGTCGGCCCAACCCGTTTGGCCCGCTAAAAGAGCTGGCTTGGACAAGATAAATAAAAAATTAAACGGGTAACGGACAAGAAAACTAGGCCCGCTAGAATAAATGGACGGGCTTAGACTAAACAAAATTTCCCATGGGCGGCCCGCTAGGCCCGCTATTATAAAGTATCCTCATAAAAGTCCTCAAAAACCCTCAATCCTCCGACGTTCTCTGCTCATTTCATTTACAATTTGTACACTCTAAACCAATTAGGTAGCGCAAATGAATACTTATGTCTTACGTATAAGTGGAAGATTGTCGGTATTTACACTTGTCGTATAAAGATTCTTCGCGAATGGACATGCTAAGGGGATTGTCGTATAAAGATAGTAGCTTTTAAGTATTTATTACACGGGAGTGTATGTAACCGTTAACAATGCCGCAC
Organism: Silene latifolia; assembly: GCF_048544455.1. NCBI lineage: Eukaryota > Viridiplantae > Streptophyta > Magnoliopsida > Caryophyllales > Caryophyllaceae > Silene > Silene latifolia. The sequence goes on from NC_133537.1 coordinate 159,358,226, forward strand.
AAAGACCAAGGCAAAAATGAACTTTTGATGTTTGTAGAACATTGTCAAACTTGTGTTTTTTCCAAAATCTAGTAAACTTATCATTTGAAAATTAATATACTTTCTTAAGGGTAAGCTTTTAAAGTCAATTGTTAAGTTTTAGTGGGATGTAGCGATAACAAACTCGTGTTTTAATAGAAACACTAATTTTTGTATTTGATTTTAGTCAGGCCCACGGGCCGGCCTGCTCTTTTGAAGTGGGCGGGTACGGACAGTGGAAACTGGCCCGCTTAACGGGCTCGGGCTATAAAATAAAGCCCGCCGGACACTTTTTAGCAGTTGGGCCCGACCCATGTCCAGCCCAAGCCCGCTTTTGATCAGCTCTAATCAAATCAGACAATAAAAGAACAATTATAAAATATTAATGTATCTTATACAATACAACTCAATACATACTCTTTATACCAAAGATAAAACTACAACACTCATGACACAGAACTTCTAGACTGGTAGCGTGATGACTCGATCCCTCCAATCCTAGCAGCCACAATCAACAGTACCTGCTAAGCCAACTGCTCACCATCCCCGAATGGATCACCGCAGATACCACAAAACAACACGGGGTCAGTACCGACTAATCAAATGTAAAACAGGTAAACAATGTAACCAGCTGATCATCCTCTAACCCAATCTCCCGATCTCGCATAGTAATCGACTACACACCGAAGTGTGTAGCCCTGCCAGATTACCCATCGCAACAGGTAATCCTCGCCGCCAGTGGGTGACCGTAGCCCATCCCACCTAGTCCAACTCCTCAACGAGCGACTAACAATCCCTGTCCCTTAATGTGCACATCCCCTCCCGTGACGGGTTCCACGGAGGGTGAACTAGGGTGTGAAGACACTCCCGCAAGTGACTCCTCCACAATCACAACACACACAGCACCCCAGCTGTCACTACACCTCCACACCAACATTGTCACCACAACGCTCAAACACCGATGATCAGCAGATAACAAAAGATATGAAACAATAACAGTCACAATCAATTAACGGTACTAAGTAGGAAAACCTACCTCGACACAACCATGGAAGACATCTATAACAGCCAAGCAGGACTCCAGTATGCATCCTACAATGATAACCATTCCTATTACACAACTATCCTCAACGAACTACCCAAAAGAAGCACAAGGCAGAAACTTACCTATCACACGCCTCGACGGCGGCACAGACGATAACCACGCACGCCATCCTTCCTAAGTGAATCCCGTCCTTCCCTTGGTGAAGGTTTAGCCTAAACTCATGAGAGTGTGTAGAAATGGGTGATAGGAGAGGGAGGTAGGCTAGGGTTAGAGAAAGAGGAACTGTCGAGAAAATGGGAAATGAAATAAATCTCGCGAACTTGCATTTTATATTAACGCGTCAACAACAACCATACTTGGTCGAGTACCAGAGTACTCGGCCGAGTAGGCTCTACTCGGTCAAGTATTGAAGATACTCGGCCGAGTAGCCTCTGCTAGGTCGAGTAAATCATCCTATCAAATATGTGTTGTAAGTCTGGTCCTTCCCCCATTCCTCCCCAAGGTCGGTCTTGGTCAACAGAGTCAGTCAACAAGGCCCTTAAATATCTTGGGTATTACAGGTGCCCTTTCGAGTTTTCACCTAGCCGGGATTCATTCTTTTCTCTTTCATTTTTCTTTTTCACTTTTTTTTCATTTTCAATTTTTTTTTCTTTTTTAGGGAATAGAAATAACTGAAATAAAGCACACCACACAAGTACAATGAATTACAATCGGAACGATTATCCTCCCCACACTTGAAGTAAACATTGTCCTCAATGTTGCATAGGACACAATAAAAAGGAAAGGAGAAAACACATCTTATTAAAGGGAACGTCATACGACGCCACTAGTACATCCATCCTTCAGCAAACCACATAAACATGTCAACCACTCAGCACACCTCCTCCCCACACTTGGCTATGAGCATCCACCATAAAGCACAAGAACAACATGGCCACAAAAATAAGAGTAATCAAAGAACGCTAACGTCTCTTATTACTCCAAACCTAACCAAAGACCAAATAACACAAGTTAAAGAAAAATAAGACACCATCGTATTTGGTCTAACCTATACTCCTCTACTCCAAACCATAACTTCATCCAATCGCAATTAAAAGGTGCCCACAACATCACAACGCGATTTCTCCTCACCTTAGCCACTAACTTACCCGGCCACCCTTCTTTGCCGCCCTTCTTATGACGCCAACACCATAAATATGCAATGAATCTTGAGGTATTGTCCGATCTTTTTTTCCCTATTTTTTTTTTTTTTTTTTGTTTCCGGACATTTTTTTTTTCTCATAGTCCTTTTTTTTTGAAAAACAGTAATCTACAGGTTGCTTCCCGGGAGCGCTTTTTTTTAACGTCGCTAGCTCGACATCTCGTGGAATGGTAAAACCACCCGACTTAAGCTTAGATAGAAAGATTACCCGAACTTACCAATGGACCATTCAGAATGAGTGAAAAGCCAAGTCATGCGCGGAACAACTTAATGCCCTCAGTAACCTATCAAACATGATAGCCCACAAAAACGAGAAGTGACAATAATAGTGTAAGAGCAGCTGAAGACATACATATACAAAAGAGGTATAAACATGCAAATACTTTTCTTTACCTCTATGCTTCTAAAAATTAGCTACCATGTCACGATATGGCTCATTATATGATGAGGTTGATATAGGGATAGTCAAGTAAGGAATGGGGATAATATAAAATTTTTGAGGGACTAACACAGATTGAGTCTCAAAAGGTGGAATGGGTGATTCCTCCTTGTGAATATAAGACTCATTAACTACCTTGTCCTCTCCTTCCCCCACCTTTTTATCAAACTCCATGTTAATGAATTCATTAAGTGTAGGAGGATCATCTTTCATATTATTAAAAACAAGTATCTCCTCTTCTTTCACCCTGCTCACTATGGTCTCATCACATGACATAAACACCCCCTCTTACTCATGCTCAACAACCACATTTGAAAAATCAACGATCGAAACATTACTCAAATCACTTTGCATCAATGAATTATCAACATGTGTCATCTCAATATTAGTGCAAGATAAGTTAACAAGCATAGAAACAGGGGAAGGGGGTGAAGAATGTATCACACTATATTCATCCTCCTCATCATCCCAAAAACCATCATCATCACTGTCAACATCACACTCTTTATAAGAGTGCATCACTTCAGCTTCAAGGGGAAGGGGGTCATGAAACTTATCAACATGCTCAGTTTGCCACTTAATATAATAAGAATCAAGTTCTTCTTATGCCACAGGCATACCAAAGTAGTTAGTCACTTGTTCAACACGGTCCTCTAAATCTTGACTAACTAGGTTAGTCTCACATGGGGAGGGATTAACATTAGCACAAGAGGAATTCACATCAGCCATATAAGCACATATCATGTCTTCAGTAGATATATATGAGATATCATGATAACTCAAAGTATCATAATGGGGTCGGGGTTATATACGGAGTGAATTGTATCGCTCCAATTCTTCCGTGTCATGAGCCAAATATTGAAAAAGTTCCCACTTTTCCTCATAACTCAACCCATTAAAAAATCTCCCTTACTCAACGAATTAACATGAACAAGAGTGTCCTTATTCAAGCCATTATAAATTACATGACAAAGCTCCCAATTTTGATAAGGATGACGAAAATGTATAACATATTCATGTAGCCTGTTAAAATATTTGTAAAACAGTTCATGCTCATATTGGGGAAAATATTTAGTAGCCATCTATCTATCAAGTAAACTAAGACAAAACTAATGAATTCAAAATCTCTACACTAATACACAAAAATTAACTATTGCCTTCCCCGGCAACCACGCCAAATTTGACGGGCTGAAAGTCGTATGCCTATCAAATGTAAATTTATAATGTCTTACTTACTAAACTACTAAAACTGTAATACAGGGAAAGTAAGGGTCGAACCCACAAGGAAGGACTAAGTGAATTAAAGTGTATGATAATGTAGAGTAAAGTAACCAATTTAGGTGGGGATTTGATTTGTTTGATGTATTAAAGAACTAAGACTAAGCAAATAATGAAATAGTTGAAATTCAAATGGTTTAAAAGGTCTTAGACCCAAGCATATATCCACACTCAATAACAATTGATCATTGTAAGACGGTTTCAATTACTAATCTTGATTACTCTATCGTGAATGTAAAATTTCAATTCTCCTGACGAATAGTCAATTAAAACGAATCCCGTTCTTAATCAACCCTAACTATTAAACAACCCTAACAATCCAGTTCAAGTTTTAATTCAACAGAAGCAATATAATTTAGAGAATTCGATAGAGAATAAATAGCGCATACAATCCAGTTGCACTTTAGATATTTATGTGAATCGGTTCTAAGTAAGAATATCAACGTATCCCGTTCAATACTAATTCTTAGATGTTACTAGTGTAAAGTTAATTAATAAATCCTATTCAATTAATAATACTAACAATAGAATGAATAAATCGATTACTAGTTGCGCACCTAGCAATTATCAATCAACATTCATATAATTAAGAGCTAAGCAATTCACAATAATCAAGAAGAGAAATTAAAACAATCAAACCCACAATCGGATTTAATTAGAGTGCTTTAATCGCTTGAATCCAAGATGAAAGAGTAGTTACACATCGTCTGTCAATAAGAATAATAGGGTTTTTGTCTCTCCAAGTTGTGTACGTCTCTTCTAAAACTGAAATACTAAGTTATATAGTAATAACGTAAAAACTAGATTAGGAAGTAAAGTATTACTACTACTAATAATAATCGGAACAAACCGAGTAAAATAAATAAACAAGCACGAGTCTAACGATGCTTAATTACGCGACCAAAGCACAAATAGGTGTCAAATGTAGGTCGCGCTTCAGTCGCGCCTCGGTCGCACCTCAGTCACGACTCAGTTGAATGCAGGTCGCGAAAACGCTGCTGCCGCGTCTCAGTCTGTCCCATGCGCGCACTATTAGTGCACCTTAAGCGCACACATCTCAGGTATCTTCATAGGTATCCGGTCCCATCTTTCCTCAGACCTGGACTCCGTTTTTGACATACAAAACCGACCCACAAGATCTTCTTCATCGTTTCCAAGCTTAATTCTCAATATTTGGATCCAAGTTCCGCCAACGTTACAACTTAAAGCATTGTACTATTATAACTCATTAAGTACCGCCTTTATCACTTGAACTTCACTAATTCGACCTTCTTAATATATACTAAAACCGTCTCATCAACTTCCCCAAACTTAGATCTTTACTCGTCCTCGAGTAAACTCAAAGGACCCAATAAAGTTAAACCAACACCAATCCACAGAAGTATGGGAAAAATCAACAAGACTACTCACAATGAAACTTATAAGGACAGGTCTCCAATATTGTAAAAGGACATCAATTGTTTTTCATTTTTCCTAGATCTCTCATTTTACCTAGAGCGTCCGCCCTTGCGGGTTTTCATTTTTCCTAGATCTCTCATTTTTCAATCTCACATCTACTCTCAGTGGCACGCAACTCAATTCTTCATTTTACCCGGAGCGCCCTTTCGGGTTTTCACTCCGTCCTCGGCCACATCCCAATCTTGCCTAGGCGCCTTTTCGGGTTTTCACCTAGCCGGGATTCATTATTTTTTCTTTCATTTTTCTTTTTCACTTTTTTTTTTCATTTTCAATTTTTTTTCTTTTCTAGGGAATAGAAATAACTGAAATAAAGCACACCACACAAGTACAATGAATTACAATCGGAACGATTATCCTCCCCACACTTGAATTAAACATTGTCCTCAATGTTGCATAGGACACAATAAAAAGGAAAGGAGAAAACACACCTTATTTAAGGGAACGTCATGCCACTTCACTAGTACATCCATCCTTCAGCAAACCACATAAACATGTCAACCACTCACCACACCTCCTCCCCGCACTTGGCCATGAGCATCCACCATAAAACACAAGAACAACATGGCCACAAAAATAAGAGTAATCAAAGAACACTAACGCCCCATATTACTCCAAACCTAACCAAAGACCAAATAACAAAAGTTAAAGAAAAATAAGACACCATCGTATTTGGTCTAACCTATACTCCTCTACTCCAAACCACAACTTCATCCAATCGCAATTAGAAGGTGCTCACAACATCACACCGCGATTTCTCCTCCCATTAGCCACTAACTTACCCGGCCACCCTTCTTTGTCGCCCTTCTATTGACGCCAACACCATAAATATGCAATGAATCTTGAGGTATTGTCCGAGTTTTTTTTCCTCTTTTCTTTTTTTTTTTGGTTTCCGGACATTTTTTTTTCCGCATAATTCTTTTTTTTTTTTTTTTCAAAAACAGTAATCTACAGGCTTCCTCTCGGAAACGCTTTTGTTATTCGTCGCTGGCTTGACATCTCGCGGAATGGTAAAACCACCCGACTTAAGCTTAGATTGAAAGATTACCTGAACTTACCAATGGACCATTCAGAATGAGTGAAAAGCAAAGTCATGCGCGGAACAAATTAATGCCCTCAGTAACCTACCAAACATGATAGCCCACAAAAACGAGAAGTGGAAATAATAGTGTAAGAGCAGCTGAAACCATACATGTACAAAAGAGGTATAAACATGCAAATACTTTTCTTTACCTCTATGCTTCTAAAAATTAGCTACCATGTCACGATATGGCTCCTTATATGATGAGGATGATATAGGGATGGTCAAGTAAGGAATGGGGATAATATAAAATTTTTGAGGGACTAACACAGATTGAGTCTCAAAAGGTGGAATGGGTGATTCGTCCTTGTGAATATAAGACTCATTAAATACCTTGTCCTCTCCTTCCCCCACCTTTTTATCAAACTCCATGTTAATGAATTCATTAAGTGTAGGAGGATTGTCTTTCATATTATTAAAAACAAGTATCTCCTCTTCTTTCACCCTGCTCACTATGGTCTCATCACATGACACAAACACCCCCTCTTTTTCATGCTCAACAATCACATTTGAAAAATCAACGATCGAAACATTACCCAAATCACTTTGCATTAGTGAATTATCAATATGTGTCATCTCAATATTAGTGCAAGATAAGTCAACAAGCATAGAAACACAAAGGCATTTAACTAGCTGGAATCGAGGTCTTCCACGATTGCTACTTCATTCCTCCGTAAACGGTTCCTACCGTCAAAACTCGTCAGACACCTTGTCTCGACGAACAGGCTGTTAGCCTTCTATTTGGAGAGGATCAATTCCTCAGAGCAGCACAGGATGAGATCATTACCATGATACTTCAAGACGACCATTTCAACCCTACAACACTGATCACTGACACCAACTCAAATCAGCAGAAAGGATGGAGAAAGTCGATCAAATGGACCAATAATCAAGGAAAGCTCTTCAAGGTCACTACTGGAGAAGGAGAGATGTTCAAAGGAGAACCCGATGACGATGAATTTGAGTCAGAGTCGGAATCAGAGTCGGAGTCGGAACCTAAGTTTAGAAAAGTCGCTAGAGAGTCTCCTCCTGTCGTCACTCCTACCCCTCTGGTTCTCCTAGCATAGCGTCACCTAGTAACGGTAGCTTGGAAAATGTCCCAACAACTATCCCTTTACCGCCACTGACTACTGCATAGATGGCTTCTTTGTTTCAGCTGTTTTCAAATTTTAATATGAATAAATCTGATTCTGCTTACTCCTTCTGTTATTCTGAATGCAATTCTATTTACGATGATAATGAGGATGATCTTGACCCAGACTCAATCGAATTACCTCTTTATATAATCAAAGAAATACTACAAGAATGGGAAGGGGCACCAGTTATAGAAAACACCGAACCTATCAACGTCGGAACGAAATTAGAACCCCAAGAACTTAGGATAGGGACGACCCTACACCCAACTGAAAGGGCCAATTTCATCGACCTCCTACACGAGTTCAAAGACGTCTTCGCTTGGTCTTATAAAGACATGCCAGGGATCGACATGTATATTGCAGAACATCGCATTCCAATCAAGCCAGGTTTCAAGCCCGTAAAGCAAAAGCTTCGTCGGATGAGGACAAAGTGGGCTCTTAAGATTAAAGAAGAAGTCGATCAGCAATTCAAAGCTGGATTCATCAAAGTTTCCAATTATTCAGACTGGGTGGCTAAAATAGTCCCCGTGCCCAAAAAGGATGGGCGAATCTGGGTTTGTGCTGATTTCAGAGACTTGAACAAGGCGAGTCCTAAAGACGACTTCCCTCTACCTCACATCGATATATTAGTATACAATACAGCACATCACGCGTTGTTATCCTTCATGGACCGGTATGCAAGGTATAACCAAATCAAAATGGCCGTAGAAGATTTGCACAAGACAGCCTTCGTCACTCAATGGGGCACGTACTGTTATACTGTTATGTCATTCGGGCTAATCAATGCTGGGGCTACATACCAACGCACTACGACCAATTTCAACATGACATGACGCATAAAGAAGTGGAGGTGTACATGGAAGATATGATTGTCGAATCTAATGATAGGAAAGGACACATTGATAACCTTCGCAAATTCTTCCTCAGATTGCGTAAGTACAATATGAGGCTCAATCCTTAGAAATGTGCATTCGGAGTAACGTCAGGCAAGCTTCTGGGATATGTCGTCAGCCAGAGGGGAATAGAATTTGATCCATCCAAGATCAAGGCCTTAATTGAAATGCCACAACCCCAGACAGAAAAGGTGATCAGAGGATTCTTGGGCAAAGTACAATACATAAGTCGATTCATATCAAAACTCACTATGATTTGCGAGCCTATCTTCAAAAAGCTCAAGAAAACAGACCATACCATATGGGACGAAGACTGTCAAAAGGCAATTGACAGGATAAATTAAATACTGGGTAAGCCACCCGTGCTAATGCCTCCCCAACGAGATCAACCTCTTGGTTTATATCTCATAGTCACCGAAACAGCCATGGGGACTATGCTCGCACAGACTGTTGGAAAGGAAGAAAAAACTATCATCTACCTTAGTAAGAAGTTCTTAGAGTACGAGAGTAAGTATACGCCTCTCAGGAAGACATGCCTCGCTCTTGTGTGGGAAACAAAGAAGCTACGTCATTACATGCTTAGCTACTTTGTCAAGGTGTACTCTAAAATGGATCCCGTCAAATACCTCTTCGAGAAACCTGTTCTCAACGGACGCTTAGCGAGATGGACCTTAATGCTCTCAGAGTTTGATCTCAAATACGTACCTTTGAAAGTCATAAAGGGACCTGTTGTGGCTGAATTATTCGCAGACAACCCATAAATGATACGCAAGCAATAGACATATGGTCGTTTCCAGATGAGGATATTCTATAAACCAGTATAGATTCTTGGGATCTTTACTTTGATGGGGCATCCAATTTGAGAGGATTCGGAATAGGAGTGTTACTCATTTCTCCTGAAGGCGAGCATACACCACTTTTTATCAAGCTCGACTTCGAGGTGACAAATAACGCAGTAGAGTATGAAGCTTGCCTCATTGGTCTACAAGCAATAGTGATTTTAGGCATCAAGCATCTTCAAGTTCACGGCGACTTATCCTTAATCATCAACCAGATAACTGGATCCTGGAAAATCCGAAGTGAAAGTCTAGCACCCTATCAGGCTAGCATAGATCAAGTTGCTCAACTCTTTGATCAGGTTACTTATTTACACCTGCCTCACGAAGAAAATCAATATGCGGACGCTCTTGCAAAACTCGCATCCTTGATTAATATGCCAGACGACATGGTTGAAATGCCCTTGTGCATCGAACGACGATCAGAGCCAGCCTATGTACACTTCATTACAGATGAAGAAGAAAACCCAGAGGAACCTTGGTTCCAGGCCATTCTCAATTTCAATGGTACATACCCACCAGATATGGATAAGAGGGGACAACACGCCATACGCTTACTTGCCTCTCAATACCTCCTCATCCAGGGAGTGTTGTACAAAAGAACACCTCTTGGTGTCATCTTGCGTTGCCTTGATCATTCACAGGCATAGAAAGTCATGGAAAATGTTCAGGATGGAGAATGCAGTCTTCATATGAGTGGATCCATGATGGCAAAGAAGATTACGCGTCTAGGGTATTATTGGACGACAATGGAGTAAGCCTGCATAAAAAATGTTAGGCATTGTCATAACTGCCAGATCTTCGGGAATGTACAACATGTTCCTCCCTCAATGTTATATACCATGACATCTCCCTGGCCATTTTCTGCTTGGAGAATAGACATCATTGGGAAAATCACTCCAGCTGGGACAGGAGGTCGCTGTTTCATTCTAGTAGCCATCGACTATTTTACTAAATAGGTCAAAGTAGCATCTTACACCAGCCTCACAGCCAAACATGTAGCAAAGTTCACATAAACCAATCTCATCTGTCGATATGGTTGTCCACATGAAATCATCAGTGACAATGGATCACATTTTCAAGCCGAAGCTGCGCAATTGCTAGCCAAATAAAAGATCAAGCATCACTATTCCTCGCCATACAGACCTCAAACTAATGGCGCGGTGGGGGCAGCTAACAAGAATGTCGTCACAATCCTCAATAAAATGATCTACAATTATCGCGATTGGCCTAGCAAAATACAATATGCATTATTGGGATATCGCATATCAGTTAGGACGCCCAATGGGGCTACTCCTTTCTATTTGACTTACGGCATGGAAGCTATACAACCAGTGGAGCTAGAGATCCCATCTCTACGCATTCTACTCGAAAGTCAAATCCCAGAAGCTGATTGGAAAAGGGACATGTATGATGAACTCGTCCCCTTGGACGAACGAAGGCTACGCGCATTACATAATGTGTAGACATATCAGGCACATATGAAATGAGCTTTTAACAAATGGGTCAAACCCAGAAATATCAAGGAAGGAGATTTAGTACTCAAGTAAGTCAGAGCTCTCTTATCTGTCGATCCACGGGGTAACTTTAAGCCTAATTGGGCGGGACCATTTTTGGTCAAGTCCATACTTTTAGGGGGTGTGGTTAAGATCACAGACCTAGACGGGAATGAGTTTTCTAACCCGACCAACCTAGACCAATTGAAACGGTATTACCCTTAGGAATAGGATAAAATGCGCCTCGCGTGACCCACGTGCCGCTCATGCGGCACGAAATAAAACCAACCCCCGGCCCGCTAAAAGCACATGACATCACGCTCTTGCGTTTTGAAATTTTGACATCCTCATATCATCAAATAAATTATATTGCACTTCCTTAGGAATAAGTAAAGCACGTGCCTATTTTCTAAGTTCACTACATGCTCTTGCTTCGAACATTTATTCTTTTACATTTTTTCGAACTACGTACATGGTCTGATTACATTTTTTCTAATGAATACGTAGGCAATCCTTCACAGGATACAACCCATCATTTCAAAATGCAAATAGAAGGACATTTGCATATTGCATTTGAAATTCGACGAGAGTACATAAAGGAAATTCATGAAAGTTTCTTAACTAACAAATCTTTTATTCATTGTTCCATAAATAATAATAATACGCTAAATACATATAAATTTAAATGCTGAAATTTTAAATGCTAGGTTATGATTCTAAAAACCCCGCCATTTATTACAACTCAAATAATAATAAATAGTACTATTATAAAATGACTAAGGCTATTCGTCCATTTTCCCCTTGCCTTTGTCACCCTTGTCATATTTCTTGTCTCGACCACGAGCAGGGCGCTCTTGCGTTATTTCCGACCTAATCACCAACGGTCGTTCGCGCGGTCTAGCATTCCCATTTCGATCCACCATCATCTTCTCGGCATGAGCATTCTTTGGTTTATTTGACGGATGAACAACCCGATATCCGGCTTCTTCTTCCTCCTCAGTCAAATACTTTTGGTTCTCCTTCGCAACTTGACGTATATTGTAGTCCACAGGCTCATGTTTCCTTAGCTTCTCATGCTCCTTGGGGGGGCTAGCTTTCCTCCATTGCAGATATGAATCAGATACCCAAAATGAGCCAACCGGAACTGGTATGCACCATAGATTCCATTGGGCACTAACGAATTGCCCACTTCCGACAAGACTCCGTAGTATGTGCCAAGGCAGTTTGAGGGATGGTGTCTAGCTTCGGGATTTTCTGTCTTAAGCCCACTTGCCTCATCAATCTCTCCGGAAGGTATGGACCATGAATTCTACGCCAGGGACGCGAATGGACAGCGTTTGATCCAAGGATGATACTCCAGTCACTGATCTGAGATGCCACCATGACACTATCCACCTGATCAAGGGCCCGCCTTCACTCTTCAGTTTATTTTCCCAATAATCGCATCCTCGAGTGAAGTCCACCATGTACAGCCTCGTTCTCATTGCAATCGATCGGGAGCGGTATCCTACCACATCAACTGGGGGCTCGATCAACCTCAGTCTTTCCATCAGCCAAATCTGCAAAGAAAAAGGAGACGGGAGTCAAGCCCATATTCGGCCAAAAAATAATGGACGGAAATAATAAAAATGACCAAATAAGACAAAAGACGGGTTCTTACCTGTAAAATAATAGGACTCCCAAGATAAGGATTCTCGCGATTCGCCTTCCAGTTGTCCAAGCCAAGGATGGTCTCTCCTAGAATCAAGCATGCTGGGCTCCTGCGCAGTTCCATTTGCTCCACTATTGCTAGAAATTGAGGGTCGCCCCTCATCTCTTGGTCCACGTGCCCTCGAAGGATATAGCAATGAAGAAGGCAGAATCCATAAGCTCGACGCCTCGCCACATAAGAAATAGTGGGGTCCTCCCTATTTATAAATCGATCAACAAATTCAAACATACGGACGCCTTTTGAGGTCACGAGACGGTCTACCTCAGCCTTGGTCAACCCAAGCAAGTCACTAAATTTGTTTTTATATCCTTGAGAGGTAGGAGGTATAACCGGAACACTTTCTGCGTCCCGGGAAAGGATAAATTTTGCCTCCCGGGAAGGCAAATACATGAAAACTCGGGTCCCAATATTCAAGACATACATCCAAAAAGGGCCTCACAACCTTCACTAGTTTTAAACTTATGATTGATCCCAAATTGAAAGCACCCATGTCGTGTTTCTCCACATTTGTGAATTCATTCGTCCACTCCTTAATGCGATTTTCAAAGGCATCCATATTTTGTTGGAATTTTTGAGAAGATATATAAGAGATGTAATAGACAAAGTTGAGAAAGAGAGAATTATGAGAATAGAAGCTCAGCCGTGGTCTCTATTTATACTATTCACTATTTCCTAATTTCAGCTGAAGACGGACCAGCTGGAGAGAAGACGCAGCAGGTGCTGTGCCTATTCAAAAGATCACAACTCCTGTTGCGCCTCTTCCCTAGGTCCTTTCCCCGTTTGACGACCGTGGATCTTTCTTAATTCCGTTTTCGTTATAATTTTCTATTCCTATAAGGATTTAATTCTGTAATTCCGTGTAATTGCCATATTTGTGTTTCCTAATCGCTACGGGTTCGCTTTTCGAGGCAACATCAACATTTTCGCCATATACGCACACTTACTCATTTTTTATTTTCTTTTTCTTTTCGGGGAATCATTTCACTCCCCCTTTACAAAATATTTCTAATACACTTAGACATTTCTTTTAAATTCCTTTTTTTGGGGGGTAGCCCTCCCTACCGTCCGGTCGCATCTTTTTTGTCCATTTTCGAACATTTTTTTTCATTTTTGTTTCGGACACTTTTTTCATTTTTGTCCATTTTCAGGCACTTTTTTTCATTTTTGCGCTTGTTTAGGCCATTTATTTAAGTTAATTCATTTTATTATATACTTTGCTATGTGATTTTCTACGTAAATTTTCGGCAACATGACGGCATAAACCATCACATGCCAAACCTGTTTTTAAAAGCTAACCTGCAGATACAGCAAACACCCAGTAGCAAAGGCACGTAGACCATCATATATACAACCAAAAAGCAAAGTGTACATCAAAATACAGGCTCCTGCCCAAGCCAAAGTGACATCAAAAGAAATGTACAAATGTACAACAAACAGCTAGCTAACTAGCTCTGGTGACCCCTCAGCTCAGCGACTGTCGCCTCAAGAGCAGCAATCTCAGCATCTCTAACCTCGAGCTCTCTCAACAAGCGGGCCGTCTCCTCCTGGGGCTGTGCTAGCTCACGCTCCAAGCTACGCTCCCTCTACACAGAAGAAAATGGAGCAACATTTCACTTTACTCCCCTTCACAAGGTTGGAAGTAGTAAGAATAAGAAATAAGAAACGGGAATGGAAGGTTCATACCTGCCTCCGAGAGCCACCTGCTGTAGATACCCAGTATCTGCCGAGACTCCGAAAAACACCCGATGATTATCGAACTCTAACATGTTTTGGAATAGCGGCGTTTGATCGACAGTTTGTGTACAACTTTACATCGGAAAACTTAAAACGATTTCGAAAATAAAATATCTCAAAACATTTCAAAAATACCTGGAGTGTTTAATGCACACCGACGGAGTCGCAATGCCACTAACTAGAGTCAAAACCGACACCGGACCAAAAACCGACTCAAAAATTCAAATCCCGACTCCAACAACGAGTCAAACCGAGTCAACCACCAAAAACAAAACATTTCAAACCTTCTACCTTAAGTTTTCCCGGATTTATGTTTGGTCAAGTACCAAACATATGATTACAAAACCTAGGATAGAACAAATCATGATTGTTTTTGTGTGAAAGCGACAACTCACCTCGAAGACCCGCGACGTGGCTTGCGCCTCTTTGAGCAGCCCAAGTGGCCACGTCGCTCAAAACTCACACAACCACTCATTTCCCTATAAATACCCCTCAAATGCTCCCATTTGAGAGTGACGCGAATGTCCGCCCCCTCTTTACTCCCTTAATATTCTCGACTCGACTTCTTAAGTCACAATCCGACGCGTATTTACGATCTACCGATCGTAAATACAAGCCTTACACATTGTTTGGTACCGTCATCGTGCATTAAATCACTTGACCGACCACTTCGACCACTACACCGTCACTAATCTTAAAACACTCTCTTTACTTATCAAAACGGTTTTTAACCGAGTTTTTTCCGACCAAACGATTTGTTACACTTACGCCGGTCACTCGGCATAACCAAACATGTAAGTATGGGGGTGTAAAAATCCTCCTTTTATCATGTTTTCATTTGTTTCACGACTATAACATGCTAAAACGTGCATAACATGAACCGAAATATGGGATAAACGAGCCAAAACTGATTTTTGAACTGATAGAAGCCCATTAGGTTGCAGTCTTACCCGCGCCTAAATGGGGTGTTCATGTCAGAGATCAACCGTGTTTGTTCCCGTCTTTCCCCTTTAATTTGTATTCATATTTGTAATCGGTTTTTACCATTTCGAATATTTTCAAACCCTTTTTACTTTATTTCATTTTTTTTAACCATAAAACATTTTTCACCCTTGGTTCCTCATACCATGACGGTTAAATCCGTGTTTCGGTGATAATATTTGGTTAATGACATTTAAAAGGCAATTTAAACCTTTTATTTCATTTCTTTACATTTTGGGATGTATTTTAAAGCCTTTCATCATTTCTTTACATTTTCGAAACAAATATATTAGTCACCAACACAAAGTGATCCTTGGTTCTACATACCATGCCGGATTTTAACCCGGGTGCGATGATGAGCATCGACTAATTATAGTCAAAGGAACTTAAAACGATTAGTTCATAATCACTTTCAAAACTATTCATGTCAAGCTTGTCAAGTCAAACCCAACATTGAATATTATCAAAATAATGATGTTTATTTGAGTCTAGTTCTTCAAATCAACAAATGCGGTCTAAATGACCCTTTCAAACCAAATCGGGTTCAAATACCCATTTCTCAACACGTTTTGTAACATTTTCAAAAGGTCAGAACACGACATACAACCGTAGGCTGACCCGCGCCTCAAGCAGGCCTTTTTTTACTCATTCTCAGAATCAGGGGACGCCCCTTTACACCGCCGTCTGGTACAGGGGCTGTTCCCTTTCCAGCATTAGTCTAGGACGATCCCGACTCCGGTTAGCCCGGATATAGGACGGATCAGATGACTATTTGCTCATTCAAAATAACATTTTCAAAATGCCTTACTAAGACAAATGGATCACGTTATGCACCCTAAACCTAATACGGTAAATGGATGTTTAATTTCCGTCTTGCATGCAAATCAATCATTAATCCAACTCGACATCTTATACTTGATACTTGGATTAAATCAACCGACTTAGAAAGCTCTCACATGTAAGGTTTAAATTATTGGATGCGCATTCATGCATTTAAACCGTTTTATCAACTTTTGCATTCAACCAACCAAGATCGATCAGTAGAGGCCGCTACCGTGGGCGGGATTGGGTGTCTGATTAAAGGGCATCCCAATACGTACCTTCACCTCTTACTCAGAAACTTTGGATAGTGGACGACCTTATCCAGGGCGTACGAGAGTCATTCTAGAGATAGGATGCTAAAGAGGGACGATTTCCTTATCTTTAGTACCTATGTCAAACGCTGCTTTGTGCTTCGATTTGACCGAGGTATAAAGTGGATTTCGAACGGGTTCCAAGCATCCCACAAATGTTTGGTGGCGACTCCGAACATCTCTAATCGTTTCGAGACCCTTACCGAGACGAAACCGACCGATCTAAAACGATCCGGTCGAAAGCATTTTTACGCCGCCGAGCGTGGCTTTCAAAAGACCGCTGCCATTTTCCACAGATCGGCTGGGCATACGCAGGTGGGCCATGTCCACAGATTGGCGACTCCGCTGGGGAACTAGGACACTTACGTCTTTATGATCCCTAGATGGTGAGACTCGAACGAGGTCTTGGTTGGAATGCATTAATTGATATTACGGTCACGGTCGGGTTCCTTGTCCGGGCCCATAACCTAACCCTTTTCGACCAGTTGGCTCGTCTCGTCGGCGTGAGTTTTCTCATCCCCGCGTTTCGAATCCCGATTGAGTCAAGCATACCATTGACGTCACACATTTCTGTTTCGTCAAAGAGCTTTCATCACTTTCGAGCACGAGGCTAGGGCACCCTCCTTACACATTTTGTTTGGATTGGTATCCCTCTCGCAAATCGGGGTTTGATCGCTTGGTGTGTAACCCACCCTTCTAATAAAAAACCCGTGTCAGCATAATGCATAATATAATGAACTGTGAGTGCTTATGTGCTACTTGATCATAAGTCCTTCCGCGTCATTTTTAAACTTTCAAAAACACCTCGTTGCGCCGTCATAATGGCCGTTTCAAACCTCGGTCTTTCGCCGACCGTTGCACGCCTTTCTAGGCCGTCGTAATGACGATTTTCAAACCCGGTTTTTACAACCATTTCAACAAGCCTCTCTAGGCCGTCGTAATGACGAGTTTCAAACCCGGTTTTCATAACCATTTCAACACGCCTTTCTAGGCCGTCGTAATGACGATTTTCAAACCCGGTTTTTATAACCATTTCAACACGCCTCTCTAGGCCGTCGTAATGACGATTTTCAAACCCGGTTTTCATAACCATTTCAACACGCCTTTCTAGGCCGTCATAATGATGATTTTCAAACTCGGTTTTTCACAACCATTTCAAATCACCTTTTTACGCCATTATAATCGCCGCGTCTAGACACGGGTTTTATCCCGTTTCGCGCCGATAATGGCTCTTTCAAAACCCGAGAAAAGGACACACCCTTTTCTCGAGACACTCTCGAGATCCCGAGGACCACGCACCGTCCCTGAGATCTCTTCAAACATTTCAAACTCGATTTTCAAAACATACAATTTTGAATTTCAGAAACCGTCTTGGGAGACAATACACTGTTTTTCGAGCCGACTCAAAATCAAACCGTCTTTTGCAAATAAACTTAAAGACAACCCTTTCAACTGGTCGACTTGCGGAGATCTCTATCTCCGGAAGCCGTCCACAAAGTGACAAATGAATCTTTTTGAAAATTTCTATTTTCGAAAACTTCAGTCCACCATTCCAATCCCGCGTTGTGTCTATTGAGTCGAAGCAAACGTACTTATGGTCTTTACTTATGAGTCGTCTCACCACGAGACCCACCCAATGGCGTCGGGCCGTTATGTTGGACTCGTGTCAAAAGTTCCGTCGACACCGTCACGTCATACATCGAGTCAACATCGAGGAACCATACACGGTCACCCTCGTCTTGTTGAGTCTGATCTTTGTCTCGTCCTTTGCGTTGTCTGCGTTCAGTCTTCGAACCGTGTCGGATTGAGTTGTAATGTCAGCCGTTTTTCTGCCTCAGAGCCATGGCCCCGTCTTCAACTCCGTCTGTCAACAACAACAACAATGATAACAACAGAGATGTCACGATCGATCGCCTAGCTTGCACCGCTTACCGCTCTTAAGTTCGCCTAGATCGCGTCGAGACCAGACGACGCCCGGAAAACAAAGAAATCGGAGAACATAACGCTCGCATCCGATCGAAATCGAGAAGAGGCTAACGCTCTTGGAAGAACAGCTCCTAGCCCGGGGTAACAATATCCATCTTGAGAACAACCGAAGGTTCGAGCTTGTTGGGGATCAATTACCTGACAACTTTACCGTGACTGACGTGCCTAAGTTCAAAAGAGTGGAGGACCCGCTCAATCATATCCGTGCGTTCAAAGACTACATGGCCATTAAAGGGGTCAAACAGGAGCTTTTCACCGGGATCTTTCCGTCCTCTTTGGAACCGATCCCTCGCCAGTGGTATTACTTCCTCGATCCGAAAAACCTTACCACTTGGGATGTGGTCGCAGTCGAATTTGCTAAACAATATGCTGGCAATGTTGAAATCCAAGCCAATACCCGTACTCTTGAGGTTCTAACCCAGAACGATAAGGAAGGGTTCACCGAGTTCTTAACCCGTTGGAGGAGGGTGAGTACTCAACTGGTCAGTAAACCGAGTGAATCAACTTTGGTGGAAAAGTTCGTCAACAATCCCCGCCCAGTGTATGCTAACTTACTAAGGTATCAAAATATCAAGACCTTCCCGGATCTGCAAATTCTGGGGACACGCATTGAAGATGACCTCCGAAAGGGTGTCTTGGCCAAGACTACTGGCAGAGGCTACCAAGGATCCACCTCAACCGGATCCCGTCCCTACGGCCAAACAAACAAAATCGATGAGGTCAACCTCGTTGAACCATCTGCTAAGAGCGCTGAGCGCCCCCAGAGAGTGTTCACTAATATTGGGTCAACTTACGCAAGTGCTCTGAAGAGGCTCATGGACCAGGGAAAGTTACAACCAATCGGACCCACCCCAGATCCAACCGGTGCTAAAAATTCCCGATTCTGGAACCCCAACGCCTACTGTCAGTACCATCAAGGGAAGGGGCATGATACTGAAACCTGCTTCAAACTCAAACACATCAACCAAGACATAATTGAGAAAGGGGATTTGCCTTTACCCCCGCCGACTAAGCCAAAAAACAAAACAAACCCTCTGGGGATCCACGCCATCTCCAACGATGAGCCAACTCTGGACTGCTCACACCTCATCCTGCTAGTTGATGACGAGGTGAATGCTTTGGAGAAATATCCCTCAGACGGAGTGTTTGTGTTCAGTGGTGCCACTATCCTCACTATGTTCCAACAAGTTGAGGAAGCCATAGCCAGTCTCTCCGAGAGGATCACCCGACTTGACGATGCCTACCGTCGACTTATCTTCAATCCTCCGCCACCACGCTCGAGGGAAAGTCGCCCGAACGCCCAAAACTACCCACACTAGGACAGATTGCTCCCGCGACCATTCTGGCATACACCTCACAATAATCAACCTCACAATAATCAACCCCACAAAAATTACCCTCACAAAAATATCCCTCACAAAAACTACTCACCAAGGAATACCCCTCCAAGGTGCCTTCGAGATCCTGAAATCAACGGCATCTGGAGAGACGACGTTGAAGATGTCTACCTTATCCCAGAGAAAGAAAAACGAGCGAAAGAGTTCGGTCACCTTACCCGGTCCGGACGCCCCTATCAGAATCCGAGCAATCCAACGGTCGTTCCAACGACGAATGACCAAGTCGTCCCGGAAGTAGACACTCAACCGAGGGCTCCTGAGAATTCAATCATCAAACAGCTTCAGAAGGCAAAAGCCGAGATCTCAATCTGGCAACTGATCGCAACGTCCTTTGAGCATCGACAGGCTTTGCTACAGGCCTTGGGGATACTTACTCTGCCCTCAACGTCTTTCCTTGAAGAAATAATGGCGCATATGACGAGGGACGCCCCTGATTTGAACAACCCAGTCGTCTTCTCCGACGAAGATATCCCTCCTTTCGGAGCCAATCATAATCTTTCCCTGTACATTACCGTACAATGTCTCAAAAAGAATTTGCCCATCGTCGTTGTGGATGACGGATCCACGGTGAATGTCATTCTCCTCAAGACTGCTCACAAGCTGGGTATTAAGGAAGCTGATTTGGTCCCGACAAATCAAGGAGTACGCGCGTACGACGGCACTCGTCGCAAGGTCGCGGGGCTCATCACTCTAACCGTCGCAACCGGACCGCTGGAAAGACACACCAGTTTTCAAGTGTTCGACATCGACGCCTCTTTTAATATGCTCTTGGGACGTCCCTGGATTCACGTCGTCAAGGCGGTTACCTCAACTCTCCACCAGAAGATCAGGGTCCCCTTCAACGGGAAAACAATCACAATTCCTGCTTCCTCGATCAAAGCTGCCATGAGAAAGGGAATAGCCTCCCAGGCCATTGAGGAAGATGATAATGAAATGTGTGGATTCCAAGCTGTGAATGCCATAACTGATGAATCAACACACTTTGATTGTGACCCGTTTGCCAACCTCACAGTCAACCGCATCATGATGCGCCAGGGTTACTTCCTGGGTTTGCCCCTCAATCCACTGAAGAGCACCTTGCCTCCCTTGAAACAGGCTAAGGTCCCCAACATTCCCTTCGGGCTGGGATTTGAACCTACCGATGAAGATATCCAGGAGATGAACCTCCTAGTCCGAAAACGCAAGAAGCATGGAGTTATTCTCCGTCCTTATCATCTGACCCTTAACGGATACTTTGTCCCCGAGGGAGAATCAGAGCTCTACCATGGCTTTCCGGAGCCGATCTATGACTCTGTAGCCAAGGCTAAGTACCCGGGTGTGGAAGTCTTCCAGGACTGCTACTTCATCCCCAACAACACCGAAACTGCTTCAACCAAGTCTAAGTCGTCGTCATGCCTCGACGGACAAGCTGTCACTCTCCTCTTTGGGGAAAATAACATTAAGCACCTCGACTATGAGGACATCATCAACATCGCCCTGAAGGACAATCAATTTGACCCAACCGCCTTGATCTCTGACACTGACCTAGAGAAAGTTGCACAGGTCTGGAGGAAGGCCGTCAAGTGGACCGATCGCCAAGGCCGCATTCTCAAGATCACAACTGTAGAAGGCCCTTTTTTCAAGGAGGGAAGTGAAGAAGAATCTGAATCTGAGTCTGAGTCGGAGTCAGAGTCTGTCATAGCTCCTAACACTCCTGATGTGCCAGTCAAGGTCCGCTTCCCACTGTACTATCACAAAGTCGTGGCTCATTCAGAGGCTGAGTCTACTAGGGTCACCCCCACTCCCATGAAAGGTGACAACCTGGAGCCTGTTCCAGGGGCCACCTCCTCTGCTGTGTCGCCTCTAACTGACCACGAGATGTATGTCCTCTCCGAGCTTTTCGCTTGTGTCAACTTAATGAACACTAAGTTTGCTTATGACTCGTCTCAATTTAACTGCAATGCAATTCTGAATGACTATGAAGAATTTGACTTGAGTGACTACCCACCTCACCTAGCCAAAGAAATTGAAAAATGGGAAACCAGAACCCCCATCATTGAGGAGACTGAACCTATTAACGTAGGGACCGACAATACACCTCAAGAACTTAGGATAGGGACAACCCTGGACCCCCCGGAAAGACAACAATTCATTGACCTCCTCCACGAATACAAGGACGTATTCGCCTGGTCTTACAGAGACATGCCTGGGATTGACAAGGAAATCGCAGAGCACCGGATACCCATTAAGCCCGGAGCTAAACCTGTGAAGCAGAAGCTACGCCGAATGCGTCCTGAATTGGCCCTAAAAATCAAGGAAGAAGTGGATAAACAGTTCAAGGCTGGTTTCATCAAAGTGTCTGAATACTCTGATTGAGTAACCAACATTGTGCCCGTACCAAAAAAGACGGAAGAATTCGGGTTTGCATCGACTTCAGGGATCTTAATAAGGCGAGTCCAAAGGATGACTTCCCTTTGCCACATGTTGACATTCTGGTGGACAACACTATCGAACATGCCCTCCTATCATTCATGGATGGGTATGTTGGGTACAACCAGATTAAAATGGCTGAGGAAGATATGCACAAGACAACATTCACTACACAGTGGGGTACATATTGCTACACGGTCATGCCTTTCGGTTTTATCAACGCCAGGGCTATTTATCAAAGAATCGCTACCACTCTCGTACATGATATGATGCACAAGGAGGTAGAGGTGTATGTCGATGACATGATCGTCAAATCAAAAGAACGGGACGGCCACATCGGCGCTCTTCGGAAATTCTTCGCCCGTCTGCGGAAATATAACATGAGACTAAATCCTCATAAGTGTGCGTTCGGGGTCACCTCCGGAAAACTTTTGGGACATGTCGTCAGCAAAAGAGGCATTGAGATTGATCCAACCAAAATCAAAGCCCTTCAGCAAATGCCTCCGCCTAGGAACGAGAAGGAGATTCGGGGAGTTCTCGGCCAGGTCCAATACATAAGCCGCTTCATTACCAAGATCACCATGATTTGTGAACCGATATTCAAGAAGCTTCGCGCCCCCGATCACACTGATTTGGACGACGATTGTCAAAGGCCTTCGACAGGATAATGGAAATCCTATCCAAACCTCCTGTCCTCATGCCACCTCAACTGGGGATCCCTTTATCCCTATACCTGACAGTTACCAACACAGACATGGGAGCAATGTTAGCATAAACAGTCGATGGCGAAGAACGAGCCATCTACTACATCAGCAAAAAGTTCATTGAGTACGAGACAAGGTATACCCAACTAGAAAAGACATGCCTTGCCCTAGTATGGTCAACAAAGAAGCTGCGGCATTACATGCTCAGCTACACGGTCCACATCTACTCCAAGATGGACCCTGTAAAATACATCTTCGAAAAACCCGTACTAAACGGAAGGCTGTCTAGGTGGACGCTCATGCTGTCTGAGTTTGATCTCAAGTTTGTGCCCCTCAAGGTTATCAAGGGAAGAGCGATTACCGATTTCCTAGCTGAAACTCCCGTCAACGAAGATCCAACGACCGACACGTGGTCACTTCCTGACGAAGACATCCTTTGTGCCGATTCCGACGCATGGGACCTATACTTCGACGGTGCATCTAATCTGAGAGGCTTCGGGGTAGGAATCCTTCTAATATCACCAGAGGGAGAACATGTTCCGATCTCGGTCAAACTAGACTTTGTCGTCACCAACAATGCCGCTGAATATGAAGCATGTCTCATCGGCCTACAAGCAGCCATCACACTTGGCATCAAGAGACTGAGGGTCCACGGCGATTCCTCGCTCATCATCAATCAGGTGTCCGGATCATGGAAAATCCGATCCGACAGCTTAGCTCCCTACCAAGCAAAGATCAATCAAGAGGCCGAGTTCTTCGCGAAGTCGATTATTTCCACTTGCCGCGAGAGAAAAATAAATTTGTCGATGCCCTGGCAAAGCTTGCCGCACTCGTCAACATACCTGACCACATGACATCGATGCCCCTATGTGTCGAGAGAAGGAGCGAGCCAGCTCACGTTTATGCCATCATCGACGACGAGGAAAGCCATGATGGACCTTGGTACGAAGCCATCCTCAACTACAAAACCAAAAACGTATTCCCTCCCAACTCCGATAAAAAAGAACAAAGAGCCATCCGCTTACTTGCATCACAATTCGTGATGAACCAAGATCAACTATACAAAAGAACACCCCAAGGAATTCTCCTGCTTTGCATTGACCATCATAAAGCCAAAAAAGTCATGGGAGAGGTCCACGACGGAGAATGTGGCCCTCACATGAGCGCAATGATGCTTAATCGAAAAATCACACGGCTAGGTTACTACTGGACCACCATGGAAGCCGACTGCCGTAACTACGTCAAACATTGCCACAATTGCCAAATCTTCGCCAACATACAACACATACCAGCGTCCCTTTTATACACCATGACGTTACCCTGGCCTTTTTCAACCTGGGGCATCGACATCATCGGGAAAGTCAACCCGGTAGGCACCAAGGGGCATTGCTTCGTCCTCTTCGCCATCGACTACTTCACCAAATGGGTGGAAGCACAATCATATGCAGTCTTAACCGCCAAACATGTGGCCAAGTTCATTCAAAACAACATCATCTGCCGGTATGGGGTACCCCATGAAATCATCAGCGATCAAGGCTCACACTTCCGGGCGGAAACTCAAGCTTTGCTGGGCAAATACAAAATCAAACGACTTCGATCATCCCCCTACCGTCCCCAAACCAACAGAGCGGTGGAGGCAGCGAACAAAACTCTTGTCACCATTATCAAGAAAATGCAAGACAATTACCGCAATTGGCCGAGCAAACTCCCATTCGCACTCTGGGGATACAGAACCTCCATTCGAACACCGGCAGGTGCCACGCCCTTCTACCTAGCATATGGTATGGAGGCGGTTTAACCGGTAGTGTTAGAGGTCCCTTCTCTACGCATCCTACTGGAGAGTCAAGTCCCTCAGGCGAAATGGACCCGTCAAAGGTACGAGCAACTCACTCTTCTAGACGAACGGCGACTCAACGCCTTGCACAACGTCCAGCTATACCAATGACGTATACAATGGGCATTCAACAAGAATGTTAAACCCAGGAACATCAAGGAGGGCGACTTGGTCCTCAAATCAGTTCGAGCACCATTACACGTCGATTCGAGGGGAAAATTTAAACCCAACTGGGTCGGGCCATACCTGGTTAAGAAAATACTTTCGGAGGGCGCAGTGAGACTGAGTGACCTAGACGGGGAGGATTTTACAAACTCGACCAACCTAGACCAACTCAAGAAATACTACCCTTGAACCATAGCGACCAACGACCTAGCCTAGTTTTACGACTAGCAACCAACTCAAACCCTTTTCAAGTCAAGTTCCTCAACGTGTTCTGATTTGAAATCGCATGTTTTATCGAGTCTAAGCTGCGGCACCTTGCCCGTTTCGAATGTCCTTTGATCTGTCAAAGGAAACATCCATTTGCAGTAAAACAAAAACCCCTGAACTACGAGCATGGTTTGATTTCACCTCTTCAGGTGGATACGTAGGCAGTCCCTCTTATACCTGAGGGATACAACCATAAAACCCAATCAAACTCTACAAAACATTTCGAACTACGATCATGGTTTGATTTCACCTCTTAAGGTGAATACGTAGGTAGTCCTTTCTTACACAAGAAGGATACAACCATCCCCACAATCAAATACAACCATCCCCATAATAAAAAAAAACATCCCCATCAAAAAAGGAAAGGGAACAACATTCCCTTTTCCCCACAAAATACAAAATAAACCTTTCTCCCTTCCTCACAAAATACCACTTTCCCAAGTGCAAACGTTTAGGGCGATTCGAATCGAATCGCCTTCACCAAATGGATCGAAGAAACAAGCGTTCACAATTTTCTACACAGGCAATCCCCTTATTTAATTAATAATGGGAGGGATTACATTTCCAACAACAAATAAAGCTCGACGAGTCTAGAACTTATTGAAGCTAAGGTGTCAACTAAAACACCTCACATAATAAAACTAGCACAAAACACCAAATAAATAGCTAGTACAACATAATAAAAACTCACAACAATAATACAACATAATAATAAAACGGGTAATGGAGATCTTCACTCTTCCATTCTACCCTTGCCTTTTCCCTCGGGGTACATCTTCCCCTTGTTCTTCTTGTTGGCCCGCCTAGCATGGACCTCCTCCTCGGAACGGATCCTCAACGGATCTAAGAGGGCGACGGCCTCCGGTCTAGCACAAGACCCCGCGTTCGACCCAAAAAGAGCCAATGCACGGCCCACCATATTCTTGGGGCCGGACTTCTCCTCTTCGGTGGTCTCATCACGTCGGGGGTAGCTCCATCAACATACTCCTCAAAGAAGGCACGGTTAGCCTTATCAACCTCTCGATACTTTAAGTCGACAACCTCGTCCTTACGGAATTTGGATCTCTCTTCCAAGGACGGAGCTCGTGACCACTTGACATAAGCGGGAGTCACCCATGTCGTGGCAACGGGGTTTGGTACCTCCCAAAGTGGCCAAGTGGCCCACCATCTATCGAATACCTCCACAAGATCGTAGTTCCGGAAAACATTCTCTTGGACAAGAGTATCTTGAGCGGGCACCTTTTGTTGACGCCCCATTTGCCTCATGAGCCTTTCGGGATAAATGAAGGAAGCAACCTTCAAACCCACCACCATCAAAGAACGAGGACTAGCACCCGAAGCGGGCAACCCCGTGAAGGACCTCAAGTGCCATCACGGCACCACCAAACGGATGTGAGGGCCACCCTCCTCCGCCAATCTTGCGGCCCAATAAGCCTCGGTAGAAGCAAAACTATCCGGGTACAACTTGTTCCTCATGGTAAGGTTACGGAAGGAATAAGAAGAAGGATTAACCGGAGGCTCCACATACCTTAGTCTCTCCAATAGCCACACTTCAAGGATCCTTGGGGACCCAAATTAGGGAGCTTCTCCACAAGAGCCTTCCTTGTCGAGAGCTTGGATGATCTCTCCAAGCACCAACCATGATGGATCTCTACCATGCTCCATTTGCTAAACCACTTTAATAAGGGTCATGCTACCATATCATTTTGGCCCCTCCTTCAAAACATCAACAAAGAGGTACACATGGACTAGGCAAAAGGCAAGAGCCCTTCTCCTAGCCACTTCCGAGACATTGACATCTAATCGGTTTGAAAAGATGTTGATAAGAGCCAACATATCCACACCATGTGGAGCAAGAAGAAAGTTGACTTGACTTGTCGACAAACCCAACATGGAACGGAATTTCTCCTTGTAGCACAACCGAGTCGGAGGAAGCACCGGAACACAACCCGGCCACCCACCAATGGCTCCAACTTCTTCGGCAAGAGGACAAATCTCACCCTTCGGGAAAACGAAAACATGGTGTTTTGATGTGACCATAATTGGCGCATATTTAGCCCCCGAATTAGCCTTGTTCCCATGCTTTTTAGTGCCTATTTGGGTCATTTCTTATCTTTAGTTCTTTGTTTTGCATATTCTTTGAGATTTTGATCCCTTGGTAGGAAAGGAGTAAGAATCTTGCATTTTCATGGCAAAACGAGACTAAATTGATCGAATTCAATGACCAAGCATCAAGGAGAGACAAGATTAGAAGGCCTTTGTACATATTATAGTAGAAGAGCAAAGTTGAGAAAGGATCCTTGAGTCCCCAAGGAAATCCCCAAGGAATTTATGAAGAAAAGGGAAGAAAAGAAGAAGATTTGTTCGATCGACAATCCGAGCGGATTGTCACCAATCCGTCCGTCCCAGTAAAGAAGACAATCCGAGCGGCTTTGCCTTAATCCGCTCGGATTCCACCTCCACAATCCGTCCGGATTCCCCAGAATCCGCTCGGATTCCAACGCGTAATCCGCCCGTCCAGGCCCTATTCCGCCCGGATTCCAAAGACAAAGACGGATTGTCTTCTCCAAGCTACGAAGAAAGAAGCCCTTCTCTCGAAAAATACCGGGTCCTCCTTACTCAACTTAAAAAGTGTAATTACTAGTTTAGCCCTTAGTTAACCCTAATGCATCCTCCCTAATTTCCACTATAAATACCCCATTAGTCTAATTAGAGGAGCATGTTCTTCTTATCAATAATTAGTGTAGTTAATATCAATCAAATCTCTCTTTAATATTGTAATCAAGTATTAATCAAGTTTTAATCCAAGTTTTAGTTCTTTAATCTTTCTTTTGTTCATCCTTTATTTTGGGTAATTGAAGATTATTTGGGTTATTGTTGGGAGATTGACAACCTCTCAATCAAGCATTCAAGTACTTCTTTTATCTTTGCTTTATTATTGGAATCATTAGTAGGTATAATCTCTTAATCCCTTTTAATTATTGTTAATCACTTTCATTTATTCATCATGTTTCATATTGTTGGTATGATTGACAACCTTGCTAGCATGATCAACATGATAATGAGTGAGTAGTCTCTTAGCTAGGGTTAATGGGTGATTAGGGGAAACCAACATGGGGAATGATTCATGCTTAAATTAATATGCTTTCATGTTTTATTTGCTTGCTTGTTTTGATCTCAACTCATGCACATGTTATATTTGATGAAATGCTAAGCCTATGAATCCTTGCATTTACTATCATCTCCTATCTTTTCAATGAGACTTATAAGACATAACCCAACTCGAGTCTCATTAGACCATTCATGTTGTTGAGTAGGGAAGATTAAGTCGACTTGTAGGTGTTGTACAATCTAATCGATTCGGCTCCGGGACCCAAACTTTCCTAGGATTGTAAGATATAACCCAACTCCATCCATCACAACAATAATTGCTTGCTTATAATTTGAGAACATGTTTGTATGATCATATCCCATGATTCCCCTATGATCCCATGACACCCTAGTGCCTTTAATCAATTGTTTACACCCCTTTAATTCATCTTGCTTGTTTATTTTCATTGCTATTTTAGTTTAGTGACCTTCTACATCAACCCAATTTGTGACACCCCTTAGACACCACTAGTTGCAATAGAAATCTCATTTCAATACCCGTCCCTTGGGATCCGACCTTTACTTGCCTCTTTACTAATTGTAGAGTTGTTTGTGAAGCTATAAATTGTGTTTTGATTCGACCGTGACCCAACGACCACATCTTAATTTGTGAACACTTAGCGGGATCGCATCATGTTTCAAATTCCAAACCGAGAACATGCTTCGTGAAATGAAGGTTGCACCTTGACTTGATGGAGCACCAACAATTGACCAACTTCCATGCAAATGAGTTGATACTTTTCGGAAGGCGACAAATCCCGGCACCATTGTCGCAATGCATTCTCAAAAGCATCCATAAAATATTTTTGTGGAAAAAGAAGTTTTGTAGAGATATTTTTTTGTGTTTCGGATGATGAAACAATTAAGCGCAAACATCACTATTTATACAAAAACGATTAGCGTGTTTTTCAGAAAAAGCGGAGAGCTGGCTTCCATCGCCAGGCTGCTCGCGCCTCTTTGGACCTTCCCCAGGATTCCCGCTATTGACTTGTCTCTTTCAACTTGTGTTTTTCCCTGACACATCAAACCTCCCGCCAGGACGCTCGCGCCCCTTCGGGATGATATAGGACGTTTTTGTGTTTCCTCACACTCACATTTCCTTGTTTTCGCGTTTTACGAAATCCGAAACGGTTTCCATGACGCAGCTTTAAACATACGGATTTTTTCTTTGTTTTTTTAAGGGGGGAAGGGCTAGTCGCCCCGATCCGCGACGGATCGTTTCCATGCCAGTCGAAATTCCAAAAAAAAATTCGCCTTTTCGCAATTATCCATCCAATAAAATTGGAAAATTGATAACACGACGTCAATTTCCTCAAAATTTCAAGCACTCACAAATTCGAGTCTTGACGTCAAAATCAAATACACTCATAAAAATTGTCTTCTAAAATTCATCCGTGACGGTTTGAGTTTGAATTTTTCGAATCACAAATCAATTTCAATAATTTCGACGCAATTTAATTCACGACACGAGTTAATTGCTCAAGTTTCCAAATATATTCCTTTTGAATTCCGAACGTGACGACTTCTCGCGGAATTTTTCAAAATTCATTTCAATTTTTCAAACTTCAATTTTAACTTCGAGCCATCGTGGTTATTTTTGTTCAAATGCTTCTACGTGTTTACGTTTATGCATATGTGCTATCTGTTGCCTGTTTTCTACACTAACGATGCAGGAACTAGTGCAAGACAAAAGGAGAATCAACAGCCGACAGCGCTCCTCCGAAACACAACAAAAAAAAGCCAAAAATCACAAAATGAGCTACAATCCAAAAACACATGTATACAAGCCGCCTCACGCAAAATACATCGACACGCGGTTGATACAGAAAACTCACCGTACAAACAGGATCCAGTACAGACATCTATCATACAGACACTAGCCTAAAAAACTATCTACCATACAGACACTGGCCTAAAACAACCATCTATCATACAGACAATGGCCTAAGACAACGAACTGGGGGCTATTCGCCACCTACCGAACTAAGCACTCCCTACACTTCCAATCAGAAAAGAAAGGGAGCAACATATGGAACAGAGGAGCAACAGCGGAAGCAGAGGTGGTTACCATGACGGTAATGACTCGTTCCTGCTCCACAACAAAAATAAAGACAGTGTCTTGCAGACTTCGGATGATGAGGAGGCCAAGAACCATGATGCGATACACCACCCCGGTGCTGACCCTCAATCATCGGCCATCCTGTCTATGAACCACAATGAAAAGGACAAGCCGGCCACATCAGCCGCCTCTCCCCCTCTACGGAAGCATCCTCCACCACCGCCTCGAATCCGGCAGCCTCCTCATGCACTACAGCTCCCCCGGGATCATCCTCCTCCTCCAGTACCTCAACAACGGACTCCGTAGGTCCCAAATGGTACCCTACAAAAATAAAAAAAAAGAACAAAGAACGTCAGCCGAATTTTCGGCATTACGACGGCATAAATGGACATATCCAAAACAACAACACAACCTGCAAAGCAAAACATCGGCAATCCCGTCGAAAATCCAACCAAACAAAACCATTCACAAAAAAAAAAAAAATCAAAAAAACGAACAAAAAAACGACTCGCCCATCTTTTCAAGCAAAAGACGAGTCAAAACCACCACAAAAAAAAACGGAATTTCAAGACCCATACAAGGTCCGCCAACGAACCAAAAATACATTCCCAAGGCAATGGGAAATTTTTTTATGGCTAAAAAAGGCAATTTATGCTCCAATTTGAGCACAAGTCGGTCAAAATTCAAAAACAACCGCAAAAAGGCAAACGTAATTTTATCACGCCTCAAGGCGACCTAAACTACCAATAAGGTCCATTTCAAGGCAAACTGACTCAATTCAAGCTCAAACAGATGCTTATTTTGTCAGACATAAGACCGTCACAAAAGGCAAAAATTCCAATTTTGCCCACAATCCCCAACAAAGGTCCACAATGGCAAAAATGATCTTTCCCAACTACAATGCAACCTAGTGGGACCTATTATCCAAGCAAATAAACTTGGCATTGTGAAATGAGACAGTTTCTCACCTCACTCACGCTTTTCAAGCATAGGGAGCGGGAACGGGGACCAAAATGCAAAATAAAAGCACCCCTATACTCCTAAACAGGTTTCTAACCTAATGCAATCATCAATTTCACTCGAAATGGACTCAATCAAAAACGCCCAAATCGATTTTCTAGGGTAAAATTTCGCCCTAATTCAATTAAGCCAAAAGATCAACAAAAACAAATGGATTCGAGAGGAAATGCATACCTTGAGACGACATTATTGTTGATGGCACGAATGGAAGCTAGCAAAAATCCAACAATGGCGAGTTTTTGCGGGTTTTTGTGTCGAAGGTTGAAGATGAATGAGGAATAACGAGCAGCCCAACCTCGCGTCTTTTTACAGAAAAAAGAAAAGCCCCTTTGATTCGCCAGGTGGCTCGCGCCTCAATCAGGCGTCCCTTACTCTTTCAGCGAATTTTGGGGTTCGGCCCAATTTCCACATAACAAACTTCAAATTTTTATCGACGATATTAAAGATCGTCATTTTCTCAAAAACAAATAGTGAAAATTTAACTTCGCTATTTTCTAAATTTTCAAACAAACGGCGATCAAGACCGCCAACTTCAAAAATAATAGTGAAAACTCAAAATTCACTATTTTCTTCAATTTTCAAAAATAACAGTGAAAATTCAAAATTCACTATTTCTTCAAAATTCAAACGGCGATCAAATCCGCCAACTTCAAAAATAATAGTGAAAATTCAATATTCACTATTTTCGTCAATTTCAAAATAATAGTGAGAATTCAAAATTCAATATTTTCTTCAATTTTCAAATAATAGTGAAGATTCCAAATTCACTATTTTCACCACACACGTCAACGGCGGCACATAAACCGTCCCTTCAAATAATGGTGAGGATTCCAAATTCACTATTTCATCAAATGTCAACGGCGACTGTAGATACCTCATTTCTGCACCTCCCGCAAACCACCCGGTGATGATTGGGCCGCATGTTTGGTATGCCGAACGATTTGTGACAGTTTGTAAGTTTATCGTCAAGTGATTGCTCAAACACTAATGTCTACCTCTTAGTTGTCGTCTACGTGCTGATACGGTCGTTTTGGCAGTAATTAGAGTACATTTGGAGTCCGGGCCTAAAACCGTCTTCATTTTCTGATAACCGTTAAATCCCGAGTCAGAATGTTCTGGAATGTTCATACAAAATATTAAGGAAAACCAAATTATCCCGTCATTCCATAACTTAAACACGGAAATCTTTCTTCCGCGGGAGGAAACCACTTGGGAACAGATACGGCAGCAGTCGCACCGCTCCAAGAGACGCAGATGGACTGTTGCGCCTCTTCCCGAGTCCTTTTGCGTATTTCTCGTATCTTTTTCATATCTTTCCGAGATTCACTTCCAAAGTCTCTCCGAAAACCCTATTCCTTCACGTGATTAGTATAAATAGGAGCCTTCGCTCCTCATATTTCTCACGCGAGTGTCCGCCCTTGTCTTCTCCCTTTGCATTCTAGACCTTTGTTCTTACTTTTTGGCGTCTACGTGCTTGAACATTCGACCACGTAAGCTCGAATCCTTCTGAGTACCAGCCTCGTTTGCATGACCGACCAATTTGACCAACTCCACAACTAATCAACTTAATTAATCTAATCGTTTTCCTCTTACGAGGGCACTTTCATCTACATTCGAGTCGAGCATCACTAATCGATAACTTAGTTCATCTCGTTTCATCAAACATGTAAGTCTGAGGGTGTAAATCTTTCTTTTGTTATTGTTATTTACCTTTTTGTATCATTAATGTAAAGTTTATGTCGAAAACACCTCTTTAAAACCGATTTATAAAACCGTGCTTTAAAACCTTTTTGCGGATTTCCAGAGGACAGACCGTCGAGAAAGGACGCAGCAATTGCTGCGCCTCTTCGAAGGAGCGCAATTCCTGCTCCGCCTCTTCGTGAGGCTGCCGCAGTTCCTGCTTCCTTTCTTCTTCCTCCGTCCTCTGTCAATCCATCGTTCTTTGTTTGTTTTCGTTTGTTTTCGTTAATTCTTTGATACAATAGCATAATAATTTCACCTGTATATTATTGTTCATCATTAACACGTTTAATCCATCATTAAAATTCGACTTAAATCCCTTATAAACTCATATTTGCGGGTTTTCGTCATTAAAATCAATCCGGGTTGTAGAAATTTGATTCGTTCATATCGGGTTTCTGGAATTCGATCTTTGATAGATTTTCATCTGTCTATAGTCGTATTCGTCATTAAATCGTCGTTAATTCGTCATGTTTAACCTATTTTGTTCACCCATGTCATTAATCAATCGTTCATTCATGTAAATAAATTCGTCTTAATTCCGTTTCATCCGTGTTTTATTGTTTTCATGACTCAATTTAAGGAAAAGTAGATCTATATACTTACATATTCATATATGTTTTAATTTAATTTGTCATAAAATTAATGATTGATCTTATGCATGCAAACATTAAAACAAAATAAGGAAGAAACATTGTTCTTACATTGTGATTTTCGGTTTAATGGGCACAAGAGAGATCACCTTTCTCTCTTGTTCTTGAGCTTTCCCTTTTGGATGAACTAAGACCCAAGTGTAGGATCTCTCCCAATGATTTATACCCAAAGCTTACTCTTAATTAAAATTAATATTATAGTTACTAGTACAATATTAATCTTGTAGAAAATGACCCAAAAATATTATAAAACACTTAATCTTTTCGGTTTTGGGAGGAGGAAGAATGGGAGCTTTTTATCTCTCTAAAACTCAAAGAATTAGAATAATAAAGAATGAATTAATCACACACAATATTTTGTGTATATTAGATAAAATAAGAGGAAAAACCAAATGGTTTTTCCTCTCTAAAAAACCGGGTGGTAGGGGGGCATTAAGGGAGCCAATGCATGCACTTGTTTATCTTCACAAGGTAAACTAGGGTTGCATGGCTACTAAAGCAAGTAATCATCATGGTTACCACTAATTTAAACAAACACAATATTTGCTTAAACCCCTCTAAATTTCGGTCCATATGGATAATATGGAATCCATTTTATTTTGTCAATTGTCAATATGTCACATGTCATATGTTGCATAAATTTGTTGTGCATTTTTAACATATTAAAAATCAACGTATTATTAAAAATACGTCACATACAAAAATCAACTTAGTCATTCATAATTAATTTTACCAAAATATTTTACCAATTTATAAATCACAACAATTTGTATTTATAATAATTCATTCAAATTTAATTGTTTCGTTAAACAATAATTTCATCTGAGTAATGATACAATTCGATTACTCAGACCGTATCTCATTTTAATCAATTTCAATGTGATACGTAAATTTTACTTCCAAAATCGTCCGTCAATTTTCAAGTAATTCAATTAACTCGTAACATTATACGATTAATTAAATGATCAATTAAGAGTGTTGCCCTATAGGTACGACCTGGGGATCAATCGATCACCACCGTCGCACGACGATAATGTCAAACTCTAGTCACCAATCATTACCGATATATGTTGGTGAGTTGTGGTAAAAATATTACTTCCCAATTGTATTCTTTATAATGAGATTTAAACATGTGATCATCATGATCGGCTTG